>NC_133537.1:77667165-78010165 GCF_048544455.1 Silene latifolia | reverse complement strand
AAGAGTTATGAGGCTAAATCACCACTTCCCCGAATAAAACTCCAACCGATTCTGCCAATGTGGGTTGGAAAATAGTTGAAGCAACACTTCCAACATGTGAGTGTCTCACATCCATAAAAGGGAAACAATTTATCACTTTATAAGATAAGGGATTACTTCTATTGGCAATTAGTTTTAGAGTGTATTATTTTTGCAATACCATAAGTCAAATAATGGCTCCGCCACTAAGCGTAATTACGTACATTCATAACTGCGAACGCGGGAGGAATGCAAGGGCATACCAAGAACTCGAAAGATGACTTAATTGAGAATATTTGGCATTAATTTGGAGATTCTAATTGATGTATTAATTAACTAGTTAAGATCCCGTGCTAAAGCACAGCATTTGTGAGGGTAAAATTAATTGAGCTTTAATTTTTACATAAATGAGTTGTAGTTATAATAGTATGTTGTAATGTACTGATTATAATGTTAGTAATATTATAAAAAAAAGTTTATTATTCAAAGGACTTTTAGATTAAGTTATTTTTGTGTGAACCTATTTTTATTATTAAAAATAACGATAGTTGACTATGTGTGGACAGCGGGGGTGCCCACGGGGGCGCTTGGGAGGAAAGAGGAACAAGCGTTTGCATTTTTGTTGGAGTCGCCACCAATTTTTATGGGAAATTGAAACCGTTCGAATACCTCGTGTCATGTCAAGACACAAAGTAAAGACATGAACACTAAGCAATCGTTACCCTTAGCATTCTATGTCTAGAATGACTCTCGTGGATGCCAATGAACACGGGTGCTCACGGAGATCTGGAGTAAGAGGTGAGGGTACGTATTAGGAAGCTCTTTTGATCGAACACCTAATCCCGCCCGCCTCGATAGCGGCCTCTACTAATGATTAGGGAAGTTATTCGTACTTGATATATCGTCGGCTATATGCATGCAATGCAACATCCAAGTTTTAATCCTAGCATGTGAGAATTAGACTAAGTCGGTTGACAATTAGTTTAACATACAATTAAGGTCGAAGTAGGATTTAATGTTCAATTTCATGTGAAAACATACAAATGGATACAAGAAATATGATAAATACAACAAAATTACAATAATAAAAATTACAATAATTACATTGGGATAGGCGATTTATGTCGAAAATACCTTTAAAACGGATAATTTGAGAAAACGAATAAAAGAATAAATTAACGAACACAACAGAAGGCGATAACACGGATAATAGTTAATTAAACGTAAGCTAATTAAACTAAGTCAAACAACAACGGAGTTCGAGGACAGAAATTCAACCGAATAAAGCAAAGCAGAGAAGCGCGTCCTTTGGAATAAGCGCAGCGATTCTTGCGTCATTCTGTTTCTCGACCAATTCCGGCGTGGTGCCGGAATTGCGTGTTGTTAATACTCGTCGGTAAACTTAATGATTGATTAAATTATTTACTCGGATGAAAGTGATTAATGGGTTATTTACATCTGATTAACGGGTCATGAAAGCAATAAAACATGGATGAGACGGAATATTACTAATTATTTACATGAATGAATGACTGATTAGTGACATGGGTGAACGAAATAGACTAAACATGATGAATTGACGACAAATTAATGATGAATATGACAATAAACAGATGAAAATATATCAAAGGATCGAATTCCAGAAACTCAATATGAACAAATTGAATTTCTACAACCCGGATTGAATTCAATGACGAAAACCCGCAAATATGAGATTACTTGGGATTCAAGCCGAATTTAATGATGAATTAAACATATTAACGGTGAATAATATACATGTGAAATATTATACTATTGTAACGAGGAATTAACAAAAAACAACGGAAGCAAATAAGAGAGAACGTATTACAGAGGACGAAGGAAGAAGAAAGGAAGCGAGGAATCTGGCAGCCTCACGAAGAGGCGCAAAGAAGTGCTGCGCTCCTTCAAGAGGCGCAGCAGCGATTCTTGCGTCCTTTCTCGACTGTTATCTTCCGAAATCCGTAAAAAGAAGTTTTGAACATGGTTTTAGAAATCGGTTTTAATGAGGTATTTTCGACGTAAATCTTACATTGATGATTACAAAAAGGTAAATACAATAAATAAATAAGGATTATACACCCTCAGACTTACATGTTTACGAAACGAGAAGGACTAAGATATCGATTAGTGATGCTCGACGCGAATGCAAAGAAAGTGCCCTCGTAAGAGGAAAACGATTAATTAATTAAGTTGATTGATTGTGGAGTTGGTCAAATTGGTCGGTCATGCAAACGAGGCTGGTACTCAGAAAGATCCGAGCTTACGTGGTCGAATGTTCAAGCACGTAGACGCCAAAAAGTAAGAACAAAGGTCTAGAATGCAAAGGGAGAAGAGAAGGGCGGACACTCGCGTGAGAAATATGAGGAGCGAAGGCTCCTATTTATACTAATCACGTGAAGGAATTAGGGTTTCGGAGACTCTTTGGAAGTGAATCTCGGAAAGATATGAAAAAGATACGAGAATTACGCAGAAAGGACTGGGAAGAGGCGCAGAGCCACCGCGTCTCTTTGGAAGAGGCGCACACTGCTTGCGTCTGTTCCCAAGTGGTTTCCTCTTGCGGAAGAAAGATTTCCGTGTTTAAGTTATGGTAGGACGGAATAATTTGGTTTTCCTTAATATCTTATGTGAATATTTCGGGAAATTGTTTACCAAAGGATGAAAATTATGAAATATGGAATAAAAATATCCTAACATTCCAAACATTCGACTCGGATTTAACGGTTATCGAAAAATGGAGACGGTTTTAGGCCCGGACTCCAAATGTACTCTAATTACTGTCAAAACGACCGTATCGGCACGTAGATGACAACTAAGAGGTAGACATTAATATTTGAGCAATCACTTGACGATAATCTTACGAATTGTCACAAATCGTTCCGCGTACCAAACATGCGGCCCAATCATCACCGGGTGGTTTGCGAGAGGTTCAGAAATGAGGTATCTACAGAGCCCCCACTTTGACTGAGGCTTGGATAAGGCGAAAGTCAAAGTATAGCCATCAGGTCAATCGAAGATTACAACCTCGACGACTATGGCAACGCGAGGCGCTCAAGGGGTCCGAGCCAAGGACCTGTCGTCGGGAACATTTTAGAGTCTGTCGACTATCGGGGAGGGTCGTTTAAAGTCCATTAGACTACGTAAGGAAGCTCGCCAGCCATAAGAAGAGACCATACCTGAGACTTCTTCTCGAAATGCTTCCGGAGGTACATGGGAGCTAAGGAGCGAAGATCAAGCGTAAGGACTAAATAAGGTGAGTAGCAGGACACAGACGGGAACTGCTGAAAGAAGACTGCTTGGGTAGTCTTCGAGAAATAATCGCGAATAGCAGGACACAGGCGGGAACTGCTGAGGAGAAGACTGCTTGGGTAGTCTTCGAGAAGCATTATAAGTAGCAGGACACAGGCGGGAACTGCTGAGGAGAAATCTGCTTAGGTAGATGTTAATCTTCATGTCTTGAGAGGGACAGTACGTCCGCTTACTCTCGCTGGGGACATGATTGGGAATTAATCTCCATGTCGTGAGAGGGAAAGTGTATCCGCTTACTCTCGTTATAATGAAGGCGTGTCGAATTCTGTGAAGGAATAAATGCTCGTTGCGACAAGAAAAGGTCTTAAAAGGAATAAATAATATGCAACAGTCTGCTGCTGGCTTGAGAAAATGCGGGTCGGAATGAAAGAAAATCGTCAAACGGACCAAAAGGATAAAATAGCATCGGGGAAGAGGCGCACCAAAGATGGGCACACAAATAACGAACTCATAACGAATTTTTGAAAATCCGTATGGAGGGAACACAAGGAAGAGGCGCAGTAAGAGTTGCGTCTCTTGGAAGAGGCGCAGCGCCTGCTGCGTCTATTCCCCAAAGTGTTTTTTCTGCGTAAAAACGCGATAATCAGGAGGCTTATGTTCATTTGTTCGAAACACAATTTCACATATTCTCTCTCAAATCTTCACCATTTTCGCCAAGGTTTGATTCAAAAGCTTGCATTAATCATGACTAATCGAGATATGTGTCTCATTCTTGCATTAATCTTCCGTATTTGCTCAATTTTGAGTCAAAAAAATTAGGGTTTATGACCCATTTGATCTAAAATTTGGGGCTTTTCCCCCAAATGCATTTGCCTTGTCAAATTGACATTAGAAATGGATAATTGGTAGTATAAGGAACATAACCATGTATTTGTCTCAGATTTTCGTCGAGTTTTGAGCCTTTGAATGAAATTTGAGACGGTTTCACAGCTAAACCGTAAATCGCTTTGAAAATAGCCTTAGGATCGCCCATTTGCGATGAAACTTGATATTTGGGATCCTTGAATGATGGGTAAACTTTCTACCATCTCAGAATTTTGGTTTGTGACAGCTTTTTCAGGACACTTTTCTAGGGCATAATCGCTGTTATAACGAAATGCTGCCGAAATTTCGACTCGAACCCGGAACTAGGCTTCAAATTAGGCTTGACTTGACCCAAGTTACCACATGAGTGATCGGGTTGGTGAGAATGTGGCCAAAGATGGAGAGAACAGAGCGATTTCAGGGCTTCCGAAGGTTTGAAAATCCCCTAACCAAGGCTTGTCGTCACGTGACGCGGCCTAAATTTGTTTTAATGTTGCAGGCGATGTGGCTTCTACTTCCGGGAGGACTCCCATGGAGATAGACGTTGCTACTGTCGAGGAGGCTTTAGAGTAGGCCTTCACCGCCGCGGTGATGGCTGCTGGGGACGAGGTCCATGAGGAGGAGGCTGTTGAGGAGGAGGAGGCCCCGAGACGGGCCAACGTTGGACGAGGAGGTCGTCAGCTGAGAGGAGCTCCTGCGTGGGCTGAGACTTGGGAGAGTAGGCACCTGCTGTGGGCTGCAGAGGGTCACCTGTCCTACAGGACGGTGAAGAGCTTGGTAAATAGGAATTCACTACTTATTACTCATCCTCTTTCATTCATTTATATCTCTTTCGATTTTCACTCAAAACTAAAGATAGCTTTTTGTTTCAAATCACAATAGGAGCCCGGGAACATCAGGTCGTTCTCGGGCTACACGACAGCGATGGAGCACTACGAGCGGCTTTCGGAGGAGGAGCGGGCCATGATTGAGCGTGGAGCATTCGGTCCTTTGGTGCAGGCCTGGAGGGATATCGCGAAGAGGAAGCTGCGGGCTAACCTTAGCCTGGTCCGCGCTTTCTTGGACCGATTCTGGGATACGACTTCCACGTTTCACATGCCTTTTGGTGAGGTGGGAGTCACTCGGAGGATTACGGCATGATTTCCGGTCCGCCGTGTCGGACCGAGGAGGTGGAGTGGCCGAGACCGCCACGAGGGTGGACTCGGCCGAGGCGAGGAGATTGATCGGCCGGAACCCGTCGCCGAAGGCCGCACAAAGATCTTGGGTTTGGTGCCCGGCTCCTACGTTCGAGACTACTTTGCGGGAAAGATCCCGGCGCCGGTGACGATTGATGGGAGGGAGACCGCTCCTCCTCCCGTCTGGTGAGCGCAGGGCTCGTTTGTGGCTCGTGGTTTCGTCTTCGATTTACCTCGAGACAAGGGCGAGAGGCTCGACGAAGCTTCTTCCCTTCCTTTCTGACCTGAGTTCCCTAGGGCGTTGGGACTGGGTCACTGCTGGCTTTGCGGTCCTCATCCGCTTCATGAGGGTCATGGTTCGTCCGGAGTTGATGGAGAAGGGGACTTCTCCTGGCGCTGTCGGACCTGGACTATTGCTGGAGGTATGAACCTTCCTTTAGACCAAAGTTAATTCCTTTCTTTATCAAATCCTGAAAGATCATTATTGATTATCTTGCTTTATAGGCGTGGGTGTACTCTTACTTCCCGAGCCTCGCGCCCAAGAGGACGGAGCCGCTGGAGAAGGCATATCCCGTGGTGAGGGATTGAGTGATGTGCAGGACGAAGAGCAAGCGTTCTTCTCACGGTGTCTACTGGCGGGATGTGAGCGCTCTTCAGCTAGACAGCGTAAGTATCTTGCTTATATTCATTTGCTTCTATATTGCTTTTAAATTGATCATAAGAATGATTCCTTGTTTGTCTTGTCCCATTGGGTGCCCAGGCCTTGGGCGGAGTACGCTGACACGCCTCCTTTTGTGGCCGAGATCCTTCGACCTAGGAGCTCGAGCCGGCTGCTGTTGAGGACGTCGATGGGTCCGGTGTGGTACTTGGGCGAGCGCTTGGCTCGTCAGTGCTCTCGGGACGTGTTGACGGTTCCCATCGATCCTCCTAGGATGATGTTCAGGGAACCTTCTGAGGCAGAGAGGGAGGCGGACTTGGCTGGCGCTAGTGGTGGCGCCCTCCTTCTTCCTGGCGAGGACTACTCGGCGTTCCTCTACGGGAGGTTGGCGTACTGACCGGTAGTGGTGAGCATCTTTTACTCTTCCTCTTGATTTTTTTGAATTATGATGAAAGATCACCGATTAAAGAGAAATATTTGGTTTTGCAGGAGGTTGAGGCCGGCGGGCATCGAGCCCCCAGAGTACCCTGAGACCCTTGAGTACACTGACGCGACCGGGAGGACGACGATCTCCGAGCTGCGTGACTTTGACGTAGCTGTGACGGATGCTGGCCTAGACGATTGGCAGCATCTGATTCGGAGGGTAAATCCTCTAACTTTGTATAACTTTTGTGTAAGAACACATTTGATTGAGTTTGTTCAATTGTTGAGAACTTCTTTTTGAAAATTGCAGGTTGCGCCGTCTCGGTTCGTGGCGTTGGGGAGGGTGGCCAACCGGCTGCGAGCTACTGCCGTCGAGGCACTTGTCGGCGGTCGAGGCCGTCAGGTATGAACCTTGTGCCTGTTTCATTTTTGAATTTTGATTTTCCAACTTTTCTTGAAACGATTGACATGAGCCATTTTGTTGTTTACAAGGGGACCGCGAGCTGGAGCGAGAGTTGACCCAGTCTTGGGAGGAGACACCTCGCTTGTTGAGGGAGCTCGAGGTTCGGGACGCCGAGATTGCCGCTCTTACGGCAAGAGTTGCAGAGCTGGAGGGCGGCCAACAGTAGTTTTGTGTAGCTTTTTTGTTTGTTTGTTGGTTGTATTTTGCACAGTTGTACATTTGGAACTTCATTTGGAACATTCTGGACTTTGTTTGGGGCTCGAGTCCCTCAGTTTGTTGTATATTTCCCTTTTTGGTTGTATATACGACGGCCTGAGTGCCTTTGCTACTGGGTTGCATTGCTTGTACCTGCAGGTTAGCTTTGGACAAGTTTGGTGGATGACGTTTACACCGTCATGCCGCCGAAATTTACATAGAAAATCACGCAAAACATTCATTTATACATACATATGGCCCTTAATTAGCGCAAAAACGAGTGACTCAAAAGAATGCAAAAATGAAACAAATCTGTCGGAAAATGACCGGATGGTAGGGAGGGTTACCCCCTAAAAAAGAAAAAAATTAGAAATCTATAAGTTAGAGGTGAGATGATGAAATAAATGAAATGAAATCGAAATGAGATTTATTTCCTAAAATAAATTAATAAAAAAGAAAATTATTTCCTAAAATGAAAGTGGAAATTATTAAAAATGAAATTTATTTCCTAAAATGAAAATGGAAATGTGCAAGTGCGGTAAAATGGCGAAAATGTCGATGTCGCCTCGAAATGCGTGCCCGCGGAATTTAGGAAACCTGAAACATGGTAATCTTCACGTATTTACCAAAATAATAACCCGTAGGAATAGGAAATTATTCGTCATGGAATTAGGAAAGATCCAACGCGGAAAATTACAGAAGTGAAGCTGAGGAAGAGGCGCAGCATGAGCTGCGTCCCTTTGAAGAGGCGCAGCAGGTGCTGCGCCTGTTCCCAAGTTGCTCTATTCTGGCAGATTTTTGGAAACAGAAATTAGTATAAATAGAAACGTCGATGGAGCTTTTATTCACACAATTCTTTCGTCTCTTCTTCGTCTAATTACATAAAATTCCTCAAAATAATCTTTTCATCATGAATACTTTGGAGATTCGCTTGAAGGAATGGACCAACGAATTTTCGAACATGGAGAAACATGATATGGGTGCTTATAATTTTGGGTCTTTGTTGAGTTTAAAACTCATCAAGATTGTTAAACCGTTCTTGGATGCTTGTCTTGACTATTGGGACCCGAATTACCATGTTTTTGCGTTCCCTGGGGGCGATATTTGCCTATTTCCTGAAGAAATTGCCGCTATTGGTGGGTGGGATCCCGAACACTTGCCTGCCATTCCTTCTACTTCGCAAGGGTACAAGAGCAAATTTAGAGACTTGCTTGGGTTGACTAGACTTGAGGTGGACCGTCTAGTGACTTCGAAGGGAGTGCGAATGTTGGACTTCATAGATCGATTCATCAACAGGGCCGACCCCACCGTTTCTCATGTTGCTAGGCGGAGGCATTTGGCTTTTGCTTGTTACATGTGTATGTCTTCCAAGGGCATGTTGATGAAGACTTGAGAGGTGATCCCCGTCTTCTGGGCCTTGTTGAGCAAATGGAGCTGCGTAGGAGCCCAGCTTGTTTATGCTTAGAAGAGATTCTTTTGGGCTTGGATAATAGGAAAGCCAATCGTGACCTACCATACTTGGGAAGTCCCGTCATTCTGCAGGTAAAAGACATTTCTTTTTTTTTCTTTTTTTTTGTTTTTGTTTTTTTTTTTTTTCGTTTTCTTTTTGTTTTTCTTTTTTTTTTTTTTTTCTTTTTTTTTCTTTTTTTTTTGTTTTTTTTTTTCGTTTTTTTTTTTTCGTTTTGTTTTGATGTCTAATACCCGCTTTTGGTAGGTTTGGCTTATGGAACGGCTCCGATTGATCGAGCCCCTAGTTCATGTTCCTTCCTATCATGCTCGTTCAATTGCAACGAGGACTAGGCTTTACATGGTGGATTTCACCCGAGTCTGCAATTATTGGGAGAACAAACTGAAGAGCGATGATGGTCCCTTGATTAGGTGGATTGTGCCGTGGTGGCACCTTAAATCTGTCACGGGAGTGTCTTCCTTGGATCCTACTCGGTCCGTGCTCATTCCTGGATTGGGAGTTTATGGTGTGCATCTTCCCGGAAAGGCTGATGAGACAAGTTGGGCTGAAACAGACGATCCCGAAGCTTGATACCGTCCCGCAGACTGCTATGGCGCTTACTACAGAGAGCCGAAGGGAGTGGGCCATTAAATGGGCCCAAAAAAACATGTGGTTCTTGAATTTCTCCGCTAATGCCTTATGGGTGTCGGATTCTTATCTGCGATGGAGAAAGGCTACTACTCCGGAAGAGCGCGAGAGATTGAGGAAGCGCGAGCCCGTTGACTACAAGGTGCGCGAGGTAGAGAAAGAAAAGGAGAAGCATCTGACAGAAGGAGAAGAAGAAGCCGGGCTTCGAGTTATTCATCCTTCGAAGAAACCGAAGATCTCTTCTGTCGTGGAAATGGTGATTGGCAAGAATGGAAAGTCTAGGCCTCGAGAAAGACCTTTGGTGATTAGGTCTGAGGTGGCGCAAGAGCGTCCGGCTCGAGGTCGTGACAAGAAATATGACAAGAATGACAAGGGCAAGGGGAAGATGGAGGAATAGCCCGAGTTTTTATTTATTATTTGATTATTATTATTATTATTTATTGTTGTAATAAAAAGGTGGGGTTTTTAGAATCCTAGCCTCTTCTATTTTTATTATGTAGCGTACTATTATTATTAGAATGAATGAAATAAAAAAAGGTTAAATGGTTATGAAACCGTTGTGATTTTCTATTTATTATTCTTGTCGAATTCCAAATGCAATGCAAATGTCCTTCTATTTACATTTTAAATAAATGGGTTGTATCCTGTGAAGGATTGCTTACGTATTCATTTAAAAAAATGAAATCAAACCCTTGCGCGTAGTTCGAGTAAATGTAAAAGAATAATTGTTCTAAGCAAGAGCTTGTAATGAACTTAGAAAATAAGCATGAGCTTTTTGCTTACTCTAGAGGTGCAAATTTAGTTTATTTGATGATACGAGGATGATAAATTTGTCAAAATACAAGAGTACTGTGACATTAGCTTATTTCGGCTTGGCCAGGGGCCAGTTATTTAGTGTCACAAGAGCGACACGTGGGGTTACGCGAGGCGCGTTTTTGTCCCTATCCTAGTGATGTGACCATTATTTGCGCACATTTAGTCCCCTAATTGACCCTATTTTGCATACTATTATAGCATTTCATGGCCATTTTATCCGTCAAAACCTTCCTATTTGCTTTTCTATCGCATTTCATATGTTTTGTAGAAAAGGAGATAATAAGGCGGAAATTCCCGTATTTCGTGCATATTTGGAAGCTTATTGATGATATTAGATGGACTAGTATGAAGAGAAGGAAAGAATGATGACCAAAGATGTAGGAATAAAGTGTATATAGAGGGATCAAAGGGTTAAAAGTAAGAATGACAAGAGGGAAGGCATTACAAGAAGAAATCGCTCGAAAACCGAACCAAGGGCTGCTCCTTTGGCTCTGAAAGTATGCTAGATGGAACGGCGTCGAAAAAACAAGTGATCTAGGCTTTTGAATCACTCCAACAGGAGTCCGGATGAGAAAATGACGTCCGTTTTACAATCCGAGCTCAAGATACAGCTCAACCCGCTCGGGTCAAATTCAACCCGCTCGGGTTGAAGCCTAGGACGCCCATATTTCGCTCGGGACGGGCGTATTCCTGGACAGGAAACTTTTCCTTTCTACGTGAACTACAATCCGTGCGTCTTCTCCCAAATCCGCCCGGATTGCATTTTCAGAATCCGCCCGGATTCAACTGAATCCGCCCGTTTTCCCCAGTCAGAATCCGCCCGTCCCGACTCCAATACACACGGATTCCTTTACAGCAATTTTCGTGTTCTTCAAGCTCCGTGAAAGACGCCCTTCCTTCGAAAAATACCGGAGTCTCCCTGCTCAAATCTCAAAAGTGTAATTACTAGTTTAGCCCTTAGTTAACCCTAATGCATCCACCTAATTTCCACTATAAATACCCCATTTGTAATAGACCTTTTTTATCAAGTTTTTAGAGTAGAAAATCCTTCTTTAGATTAGATTAGGAGTAGATTAGAATAGATTACTCTTTAATCTTTCCACAAATTACACATTAATCTCTCCTTAATTATTGTTCAAGTTTATTATTCAAGTTTATTATTGGGTAATTGAAGATTATTGGGTTATTATTAGGAGATTGACAACCTTCCATCAATCATCAAGTTCTTCTATTATTCTTTGCATTATTATTTGGATCACCTCAAGTTTGGTATAATTCCTTTACTCTTTAATCTTTATTGTTTATTTCTTCATTCTATTATCATGTTTATACTTGTTGTGATGATTGACACCATTAATGACATGTTTCCCATGATGATGAGTGAGTAGTCTCTTAGCTAGGATTAGTGGGTAATTAGGGAAAATCAACATGGGATTGATTCATGCTTAATCTAATATGTTCACATGATTAAATTGCTTGCTTGTTGTGATGTCAACTTTATGCACATGTTATGTTTGATGAAATGCTAAGCCTATGAATCCTTGCATTTACAACCATCTCTTATCTACTCAACTTGACTTGTAAGACATAACCCAACTCGAGTCTTGTTAGACCATGCATAGAAGTTGAGTAGGGAAGATTAAGTCGACTTGTAGGTGTTGTACAATCTAATCGATTCAGCTCCGGGACCCAAACTTTCCTAGGATTGTAAGATATAACCCAACTCAATCCATCACAACAATAATTGCTTGCTTATAATTTGAGAACATGTTTGTATGATCAATTCCCATGAATCCCCTATGACCCCATGACACCCTAGTGCTTTTTATCAATTGTTTACAACCCTTTTAATTCATCTTGCTTGTTTATTTTCATTGCTATTTTAGTTAGTGACCTTCTACATCAACCCAAATTGTGACACCCCTAAGACACCACTAGTTTCAATAGAAATCTCATTTCAATACCCGTCCCTTGGGATTCGACCTTTACTTGCCTCTTTACTAATTGTAGAGTTGTTTGTGAAGCTATAAATTGTGTTTTGATTCGGACGTGACCCAACGACCACACCTTTAATTGTGAACACGAAACGGACCGATCAAAAATGGCGCCGTTGCCGGGGACGGTGTTGTTTATTTGAATTGTTCTTTTGTCTAGTTTTAGTTGTGCTTCTTTTTCTTGAATTTTATTGTACTTGTTCTATTTCACATGCTCAACATGTCTACATTCACTTTTTGGCAACATGAAAATGAGTCTTTTGATAAGTACATTGCTAGATTTAAAGATTATATGACTCATGCTTGGCATCATGGTTTTACTCTTTCAAATTATAAAGCATGTTGTGTTGTTTATAATGGCATGAACCTTGAAACCCGCAACTTGGCATTTCACTTGAGTGGTGGTAGGATATGTGAGATGAGTTGTGAGGAATTTTGGGAATTTGTTGAGTTCATGACCACCCATTGTCTTAAGCAAACTATACATGACATCTTTGAGAATGCCAAGGAAGGTATGGAAGTGATTAAAGCCACATTTCAAAAATTCATTGAGGAAAACTATGATGAAAATGAGATTTGTGAGGATGATAAACCTTCCTATAACCTTGAGCCAACCTATTATGCCCACAAAATTACCCCACCTTGGGAAGATGGAGTGCTAGATGAGGAGAGTGATGATGAGGAGGAGTACATTCTTGATTGTGCAACTAATGCTTGGATGCCGTCATCCTACTCTTCTGGTGTTTCAATGAAATCAACCTCCATGGAAATTGATGTTAATGGGAAAAGTGAGAGTGATATGGATGAGAGTTTGAGTGAAAACTCACCCTTTGAGGATGACATATTTGAGGGAGACAATTGTGTTGAGCTTGGTAAGGCTTGCTATGACAACCCCTTTGATAATGGACCTTGTTGGGATGAGGAATATGATGAGGACATTTGGTAACCCCAAATAGACACCCTTAAAATCACCTTGGATGATAATGAGAGTACTTGCATTGAATGTGGTGATTTTGACTATTTGGAGGATGAGTTGAGTGAATTGCCAACCAACTACCCATTTCATGTTCCTTCCATCCATCATTTTTCTTATGATTTTTGTCATAATACTCTTGATATGCTTGTTCGGTCTTTTACTTGGACATTTTTCAATTGCATAATCTTGTGTTGCTATGCATGCCTATTCATGTCCCACTCCCAAGAATTTGACCGACTTCTACGTGCTTTGAGTGCTAGTGATGATTTTCCATGAAATTGTTAATTGATAATCTTTGGTTTGATGGAGTCCCTTAAAAACCATTAATTTGTATATATGCATTTAGTGTAGTTTTGCATTCATTTAATTGCATGAGAGATGAAAGGGAGGGATCTCATATTTTTAATTGAGTTTTTGAAGGAAATTCATAAAAATGAGAAGATGAAAAATGTCAAGAAATGAAGAAAATGGAAAAATTGGGCTTATGAGTAAGTGTGTTATCAAGGGAAAGGTGTTGGGCCATAATTTCAAAAAAGACGCCCATCCCGAGATAAATCCGGGCGGGTTGAAGGCCAAGAAAAGAAGAAAAATTCCCTGCCCAAGAATCCGGGCGGATTTTAAGAAATACGCCCTTCTTTGCTGTCAACCCGAGCGGGTTGATATTGTCTGGAGCGGGTTCTCAGCCAACCCGGGCGGGTCAGTTCTCTCCCGAGCGGGTCCACTCTCTGATTGCTGAAATTTCACAGAATCACGGACAGAATAATACTACCCCACCCGTGTTCAGCCTTTGACTCGTGAATGCATTGATTTTCAGCTATAAAATTCACTCTACACTCAAGCTCACCTACCATCTTCATCTTCTACCTTCAAACTCAACCTCAACTCACAAAACTCACCCAAATAACCATAAAATCCAACCAAATCACCATCTAATTAATCTAAAAATCATTCTAATCCATTTCTACACAATAAAAACCAACTTTCCAACCTTCTATTTGCTCAAAATCACCCATTTTCATCATTTCAAAAATTGGAGCTCCAAAAATCCGTGAGCAACAATTGATTTTCGGGTTTGATTTTTGCCTTCTAGCTTCACTACATTGCTTTTAGTGTTCTAGTAAGGCATTTTCAAGGTTGTTTGGCTCTTATTTGTGGAAATTTGAAGCATTCTTGGGTAGTGATACTTGGTGGATTTCAAGGCTACAACAATGAATTTTTGGGGCAAGAGTAAGGCTACTACTTCTAAGGGATCAAAAAGAAGAAAAGGAAGCAATTCTAATGCTCCACCGGAGTTCCAAATGCAAGAAGAGGAGCTAGTACCGGATATTGAGCAACTTGATGATTTCCCGGAGGTAGTATTCATCAAAAATGAGCATAGGAGGCGATTTTTGAAACTACTTGGTAAGGAGTTCGAACCCACTCGTTTCATTTGTCGTCAAACTTTGGATAAACTTGGTATTGAAGGACGAACCGAGTCCTTATTTAGAGAAATGGGTCTTGAGACTTTATTTAATATGCATGAGGAAACATATCTTAGCCTCACCTTGGAATTCTTGTCTAGTCTCAAAGTATTTGAAGGAGAGACATATGGGGTGTCTTTGGAATTTAGGTTGTGTAATGAAACCCATCAAATGCATTTGGGTACCTTTGGTGAAATCTTTGGGCTTACGATACCCGAGACCGACCTTGAAAAGCCCGTAGGGTTCACGGAGTCACATTTGTGGAGAGCAATCACCGGGTTGGAATTAGAGGGTTTTAAGAGGTGTCATGCCTTTTGCATTCATCACCCGGTTATTAGGATGTGGCATCAATTTATAGCGGGGACTATTCATGGTAGAAGTGACACGGGATGTGTGAGTCAACTTGACATGACTTTTCTTGAGTCATATTTGAATGTCCAAGGTTTGCCAAAGTACAACTTTAATCCCGCTCTTGAATTACTTGTCCGATTTCGGAATCTATCAAGGGGTGCGACAAAATCAAAGGGAATTGTGATGGGTGGTCTTGTGACTAGGATGGCCGATGCTTTATGTCCGGGATTTAATGATGATGGGAGGTATGAGCCTCTACCCGGAGATACTTTACTTAATGAGAGGGTCATCTTTAGGCATCACAAATGGTGCAAATATAATGATTTGGGAGGTATTGATTGGTACACCAAGGGAAGCACTACATTCACCCTTCCTTGTTGGGACCTTCCTCCTATCACACCTAGGTCGAGTTACCTTGCACCCATGCCGAGCTACCTCCTCCCCATTGAGAGGATTAGGGTTCCACCACCTAGTAGACGTGAGGAGGCACCTTCTACTCCTTCCCATGCACCACCACCGTCCCAAGGTCCAAGCCTTGGATTTCCACCATTCCTTCATGGTGTTCGGCCCTCATATGCGGAGATACCTCCATACCCCCATGTCTACCGACCCTTTTCACCTCCTCCCCCTCGCCCGAGTAGCCCGCCATCGGCCATGGATATATTGATGGGTATGATAAGCAACATGGATGTTAGGATGCACCGAGGTCAAGAAGACAACTATTTGGCCCTCTATCCTAAATATTATCATATGGCACAACAAGGGTTTATTGATCCCAATGGTCCTAGGCCTTCTTGGGTGCAACCGCACCTTGTGTTCCCAAACCAAGGCTTGGATGAAGATGACCAAAGAGGAGGAGAGGAAGAAGAAGAAGAAAGTGATGATAGCCTTAATGATAGAGGCTTTGATTGAGATCGTGATTGTAAGACCCTTCTTTCCCTATTTCTCATGTATAGTTTGCATTGTATTATACCTCACATGATTAAATTAGTTTACATTGTTTTTATCTCACATGATTCATGTAGATAGTTGCATATAGATTAGAATTCATGCTTAGTTACTAATGGCCAAACCTATTCATTTCTACACTAGAAATAGTGTTTAAATCGGTTTGGGGAGGTTTGATCATAGGTGACTTAAGCATTTATCATGCATCATATAGTATAGTTTAGATTGCATTCATTTGTTACATATGTCATATAGAATTGCATTTAGCTAGAGCATGCATTCATTCATATCATATCATTGCATTTGTACTTTATTTCAAAAAAAAAAAATCAAAAATCAAAAATTCAAAAACATGTATTTCCTTTTTATTCCTACTCCTACATGTACATTGAGGACAATGTCCAAAATAAAGTGGGGGATGGGAATTTATATTCCAAAAATGCATAAAAATTGAAAAATTTTGAAAAATCACAAAAATATGTTCTTTTATTTCATAAAAACAAAACCATAAAAATTTGAAAATTTAAAAATCCAAAAACAAGTTCTTTTCCTTTTTAGTGTAGTCTTGTATATATTGTTTTGTATATATTGTGTTTGTTTTATCCTTGTTCACATTGATCGACTACGCCACATCCGAGACATGAGGATATTGAAGACCGCATGGTATGATCTTTCCAATCTCCTTTTTCCTCTTTATGTTAATGACTATGTGGCTTTATTTTGATTGATGCGGTATAACAATGTGAACTTAGGGCTTGCATTTAGTTTATATGTCATATTAGTTGGTAGAAGCATATGCATTAGGATGTATAAATGTTAGTTGCATCATGGCATGTAGTTTGCATGTTAGAAAAATTTTACGAAACCGTCTACTTGGGAAGCTTGACAAGTGTATATAGGCCCTAGTAGATGCTTTTTCTTCTTAAGACTTTGCTTGTTAGAATACTTGTAAAACACCCTAGGATGTGTCATGCTAGTATCCTTTGACCCATGGATTAAGGCCTAGTCAAGAGTACCTTGTGGTGTGATAACTCCTTGGCTACCGTTTATTCCAAGGTGACCCTTGAAACCATGCATCCATCATCCATGTTCTACCACATTTTTGTCATCAAAGGGAATGGGCACAAAAAGAAATCAATTTGAGTTTAATGAAATGAAAAGTGAAAGAAAATTTGCAAAAATGCATCAAATGAAAAGAGGAGCAAAAATAGAACTCCTATGCTTCAAATATAAGCCACCCTCACTACATATGGGGTGACTTTGAAAATGTTCAAAAGAAATGCAAAGAAAAGTTGAAAGTTGTCAAGTGTTGAATTGCCAAAAATCATAAAGAAATGGCAAAAGAAAGTGTTCTCAAATGTTATATGCCACAAGAAATTGGGGGGAAAAACAACAACAAAGCAAACTCCCAAAGTGAAACTCAAATATCTATTGATCCCTTTATCCATCGTATCCATTTTTGTGCATGGTAGAGAGAGGACGACCCTTCTTCTTGTCTAGGCAAGAGGGGGAATTCCGCGATCCTCCAGTGTTTCTAACACCATAGGGAGTCTATCCTTGACAAAAGCATTTAACGATTGAGGACAAAGGTACCCTAGCTTAACACAACTTGGAGGTGATTTATTGGTATCCTTCTAGGCTTAGTAGTTTGAAGAAATTGCATCTATGAAGGAGTGTGTACCCTTGAATTGCTTCCCTTGTAGATAATTTCCGCCACTTAGATGAGGAAAGTGGCTATTCTTTTATAGATACATCCATTACTTGATTTTGTGTGCCTTAATGTTTGGATATGTCGCCATTTTGGCAAGACCCACCTTGCCTTGCAAGAAGGCATCCTACCTCATGGTTGTCTTGTTGTGAGTTGAAGGGGCGGAGTGAGACCCGCTAATTGTCTCATATCAGCTATATTAGTAGGATAGTTTAAATAAAGGTCTAGTTTTAGTCACCTCTTTACACGGGACGAGTAAAGGTTCGGTTTGGGGATATTTCATGTGACCATTATTTGCGCACATTTAGTCCCCTAATTGAGCCTATTTTGCATACTATTATAGCATTTCATGGCCATTTTATCCGTCAAAACCTTCCTATTTGTTTTTCTATCGCATTTCATATGTTTTGTAGAAAAGGAGATAATAAGGCGGAAATTCCCGACTTTCGTGCATATTTGGAAGCTTATTGATGATATTAGATGGACTAGTATGAAGAGAAGGCAAGAATGATGACCAAAGATGTAGGAATAAAGTGTATATAGAAGGATCAAAGGGTTAAAAGTAAGAATGACGAGAGGGAAGGCATTACAAGAAGAAATCGCTCGAAAACCAAACCAAGGGCTGCTCCTTTGACTCTGAAAGTATGCTAGATGGAACGGCGTCGAAAAAACAAGTGATCTAGGCTTTTGAATCACTCCAATAGGAGTCCGGATGAGAAAATGACGTCCGTTTTACAATCCGAGCTCAAGATACAGCTCAACCCGCTCGGGTCAAATTCAACCCGCTTGGGTTGAAGCCCAGAACGCCCATATTTCGCTCGGGACGGGCGTATTCCTGGACAGGAAACTTTTCCTTTCTACGTGAACTACAATCCGTGCGTCTTCTCCCAAATCCGCCCGGATTGCATTTTAAGAATCCGCCCGGATTCAACTGAATCCGCCCGTTTTCCCCAGTCAGAATCCGCCCGTCCCGACTCCAATACGCACGGATTCCTTTACAGCAATTTTCGTGTTCTTCAAGCTCCGTGAAAGACACCCTTCCTTCGAAAAATACCGGAGTCTCCTTGCTCAAATCTCAAAAGTGTAATTACTAGTTTAGCCCTTAGTTAACCCTAATGCATCCACCTAATTTCCACTATAAATACCCCATTTGTAATAGACCTTTTTTATCAAGTTTTTAGAGTAGAAAATCCTTCTTTAGATTAGATTAGGAGTATATTAGAATAGATTACTCTTTAATCTTTCCACAAATTACACATTAATATCTCCTTAATTATTGTTCAAGTTTATTATTGGGTAATTGAAGATTATTGGGTTATTATTGGGAGATTGACAACCTTCCATCAATCATCAAGTTCTTCTATTATTCTTTGCATTATTATTTGGATCACCTCAAGTTTGGTATAATTCCTTTACTCTTTAATCTTTATTGTTCATTTCTTCATTCTATTATCATGTTTATACTTGTTGTGATGATTGACACCATTAATGACATGTTTCCCATGATGATGAGTGAGTAGTCTCTTAGCTAGGATTAGTGGGTAATTAGGGGAAACCAACATGGGATTGATTCATGCTTAATCTAATATGTTCACATGATTAATTTGTTTGCTTGTTGTGATGTCAACTTTATGCACATGTTATATTTGATGAAATGCTAAGCCTATGAATCCTTGCATTTACAACTATCTCTTATCTACTCAACTTGACTTGTAAGACATAACCCAACTCGAGTCTTGCTAGACCATGCATAGAAGTTGATTAGGAGGAAAGTAAGTCGACTTGTAGGTGTTGTACAATCTAATCGATTCGGCTCCGGGACCCAACTCTTCCTAAGAACCGTAAGATATAAACCAACTCGGTTCCCCCACAACACTAATTGCTTGCAACCTTGTAAACATGTTTGTATGATCAACACCATGAATCCCCTATGACCCCATGATACCCTAGCACTTTTAACCATTTGTTTACATCTTTCCTTTTATTGCTTGTTATACTTTATTGCTTGCATTAGTCTAGACACAACTACAAACCCAAACAAATTGTGACACTAGCATAAATTGAGATAGATAGACTTAGAACCCAAAGCACACCGTCCCATGGATCGACCTCGACTTACCGCTAACTAGTTGTATGTTGAGTATTATAAATGTGTTTGATTGGATGTGACCCGACGACATCGCACTCCACATCAAAATGGCGCCGTTGCCGGGGATGGTGCTATGTGATTAAGTTCTTACTTGTTTGTCTATTTTGATTTTGCTTTAACCTTGAGGAACTTGTTCCTCAAGGATCGTTCTTACCGTTTTTGTGTAGTTTCCATGCTTGTAGTTGTTTCTTTGTCTTAGCTATGATGGCTCAAGACTTGGTACATAGAGTATGTGGTGGATCTTTTGAGTATGACTATGGGTATGGGGAGTTTGAGGAGCAAGTCAACACAAACCTACCTTACACCTCATACAATGAAAATCCTAACTACTACCCCAACTTTCCCCACCAAAATCACCACATCCAATACCCACAACAACCAACCACCCAAAACTCACTTTACAACCAATTCCAAATGCCACAATACAACCACTTTCACACCTACCCACAACAAGAAGATGAACCCATTCAAAATGTGATTCTCCAAATGATGGGAGATCAACAAAACTTCTTCAAACAAATGCTAGAAGAGAGCCAAAGAAGGGACATTGTTCTTCAAGGCATTGTTACTCATGGTGAGGAGTTGGAAATTCAAATTGCCCAAATAAAAGAAACCCAACTAACTACCCCTCACCACTCTTTAGACATTGACCATGAATGTGAGTTTGAAGGAGTTACCTTTGATGAGAAGTGGGAAGAGCCAATCTCCTTGAGCTCTTGTGAGTATGAAAGTGTGGTATTTGATGATGAAGATATGAGGTTGAGTAAGCCAAATACTCTTAACCTTTGTGAGTATGAGGGTGTGTCATTTGAAGTGGATGTTGAGGTGTTGGAGAAAGAGTTTGTGAAGAGGAATGAAGCCCCTATCTATGATTCGTATGAAGATAGCGATGATGACGTGCCTAAGGAAGGAGCTTATGAAGAATACGTGTCTTACAAGGACCTTTGGAATAGGGGAGAGGAATGGACTTGTGATATCACCTTGCTTGAGGAGCCTATCCTTGAAGTATTTGAGATATCTTATTATGAAGATGAATGTCCCTTCCCTATTGTCCACGAAGACTACTTGGCACCTACCATGGAGCCAATGATTGTTGGAGAGGATATGGTGGACCTTCTTCAAAAGGTCAAAGCATCATATAAGGGGTACTTGGTGGAAAAACTCAAAGAGAAACTTGCACGTGAAGCTACTTGTGGAAATTTGGCACCCACAATGTCAACTTCTAAGGTATCCGGTCATCAATGTTATGAGAATTCTCCTTCGACTTTAGAAGGATTGAAAAACCCAAATGCTATCATCATCACAAAAATTGAAGGAGAAGGTGGTAAGTGGAAGTCTCCGGGCGAATATGAACCACACTTCATACCTTATGTTGACAAGAATCATGGGCCTATCGGTTTGAAGCATTACAAAGACTCAAGTGCTAAGGGTAAGGTGAAGAAGAGAATAAGTGACAAGCTCCCTTGGCCAAGCTTCATCTTGAATTGGAACAAACCGTATTTATGCTTATTTGAGGATTGTGCCCAAGCATTTGACCGGTTATTGAGAGCATTGAGCAACATGGACAATATCAATAACCATGGCAACAAGGAATGAGTTTGGTGGAGTCCTCCCTCAAACCACCGTTTGTAAGATACCTTTTCCTTTGATTTTGCATTACATTTTCACTTGCATTTAGTTATATACATATACATTTAGCTTGCATTTGTATTATATTTCATATTGCATTTACATTAGTTAGTTCATGTAGTATAGTTTGCATGGTAATATATCTCACATGATTAGATTAATTTGCATTGTAATATATCTCACATGATTCATGTAGATAGTTGCATATAGACTAGAATTCATGCATAGGCACTAATGGCCAAACCTATTCATTTCTACACTAGAAATAATGTGTAAATCGGTTTGGGGAGGTTTGATCATAAGTGACCATAGTTTAAATCATGCATCATATAGTATAGTTTAGATTGCATTCATTTGTTACATATGTCATATAGAAATTGCATTTAGCTAGAGCATGCATTCATTCATATCATATCATTGCATTTTTACTTTATTTCAAAAAAATCAAAAATTCAAAAACATGTATTTCCTTTTTATTCCTACTCCTACATGTACATTGAGGACAATGTCCAAAATAAAGTGGGGGATGGAAATTTATATTCCAAAAATACATAAAAATTGAAAATTTTCGAAAAATCCCAAAAAAAAAACATGTTCTTTAATTTCATAAAATCAAAAACCATAAAAATTTGAAAAAAATTGAAAAACCAAAAACAAGTTCATTTCCTTTGTAGTATAGTCATGTATATATTGTTGTATAAATTGTGTTTGTTTTACCCTTGTTCACATTGATCGACTACGCCACATCCGAGACATAAGGATATTGAAGACCGCATGGTATGATCTTTCCAATCTCTTTTTTCCTCATTATGTTAATGACTATGTGGCTTTATTTTGATTGATGCGGTATAAAAATGTGAACTTAGGACTTGCATTTAGTTTATATGGCATACTAGTTGGTAGAATCATTTGCATTAGGTTGTATATATGCTAGTGCATCATGGCATGTAGTTTGCATGGTTAGAAAAATTTTGCGAAACCGTCTACTTGGGAAGCTTGACAAGTGTATATAGGCCCTAGTAGATGCTTTTTCTTCTTAAGACTTTGCTTGTTAGAATACTTGTAAAACACCCTAGGATGTGTCATGCTAGTATCCTTTGACCCATGGATTAAGGCCTAGTCAAGGGTACCTTGTGGTGTGATAACTCCTTGGCTACCGTTTATTCCAAGGTGACCCTTGAAACCATGCATCCATCCATCCATCATCCATGTTCTACCACATTTTTGTCATCAAAGGGAATGGGCACAAAAAGAAATCAATTTGAGTTCAATGAAATGAAAAGTGAAAGAAAGTTTGCAAAAATGCATCAAATGAAAAGAGGAGCAAAAATAGAACTCCTATGCTTCAAATATAAGCCACCCTCACTACATATGGGGTGACTTTGAAAATGTTCAAAAGAAATGCAAAGAAAAGTTGAAAGTTGTCAAGTGTTGAATTGCCAAAAATCAAAAAGAAATGGCAAAAGAAAGTGTTCTCAAATGTTATATGCCACAAGAAATTGGGGGGAAAAACAACAACAAAAGCAAACTCCCAAAGTGAAACTCAAATATCTATTGATCCCTTTATCCATCGTATCCATTTTTGTGCATGGTAGAGAGGGGACGACCCTTCTTCTTGTCTAGGCAACAGGGGGAATTCCGCGATCCTCCAGTGTTTCTAACGCCATAGGGAGTCTACTCTTGACAAAAGCATTTAACGATTGAGGACAAAGGTACCCTAGCTTGACACAACTTGGAGGTGATTTATTGGTATCCTTCTAGGCTTAGTAGTTTGAAGAAATTGCATCTATGAAGGAGTGTGTACCCTTGAATTGCTTCCCTTGTAGATAATTTCTGCCACTTAGATGAGGAAAGTGGCTATTCTTTTATAGATGCATCCATTATTTGATTTTGTGTGCTTAATGTTTGGATGTGTCGCCATTTTGGCAAGACCCACCTTGCCTTGCAAGAAGGCATCCTACCTCATGGTTGTCTTGTTGTGAGTTGAAGGGGCGGAGTGAGACCCGCTAATTGTCTCATATCGGCTATATTAGTAGGATAGTTTAAATAAAGGTCTAGTTTTAGTCACCTCTTTACTCGGGACGAGTAAAGGTTCGGTTTGGGGATATTTGATGTGACCATTATTTGCGCACATTTAGTCCCCTAATTAAGCCTATTTTGCATATTATTATAGCATTTCATGGCCATTTTATCCGTCAAAACCTTCCTATTTGTTTTTCTATCGCATTTCATATGTTTTGTAGAAAAGGAGATAATAAGGCGGAAATTCCCGTCTTTCGTGCATATTTGGAAGCTTATTGATGATATTAGATGGACTAGTATGAAGAGAAGGCAAGAATGATGACCAAAGATGTAGGAATAAAGTGTATATAGAGGGATCAAAGGGTTAAAAGTAAGAATGACAAGAGGGAAGGCATTACAAGAAGAAATCGCTCGAAAACCGAACCAAGGGCTGCTCCTTTGGCTCTGAAAGTATGCTAGATGGAACGGCGTCGAAAAAACAAGTTATGTAGGCTTTTGAATCACTCCAATAGGAGTCCGGATGAGAAAATGACGTCCGTTTTACAATCTGAGCTCAAGATACAGCTCAACCCGCTCGGGTCAAATTCAACCCGCTCGGGTTGAAGCCCAGGACGCCCATATTTCGCTCGGGACGGGCGTATTCCTGGACAGGAAACTTTTCCTTTCTACGTGAACTACAATCCGTGCGTCTTCTCCCAAATCCGCCCAGATTGCATTTTCAGAATCCGCCCGGATTCAACTGAATCCGCCCGTTTTCCCCAGTCAGAATCCGCCCGTCCCGACTCCAATACGCACGGATTCCTTTACAGCAATTTTCGTGTTCTTCAAGCTCCGTGAAAGACGCCCTTCCTTCGAAAAATACCGGAGTCTCCCTGCTCAAATCTCAAAAGTGTAATTACTAGTTTAGCCCTTAGTTAACCCTAATGCATCCACCTAATTTCCACTATAAATACCCCATTTGTAATAATCCTTTAACACATCTTTTTAGCTAGAAAAATCCTTCCTTAGATTAGATTAGGAGTAGATTAGAATAGATTACTCTTTAATCTTTCCAAAAATTACACATTAATCTTTCCATAATTATTGTTCAAGTTTATTATTCAAGTTCATCACTTTTGGGTAATTGAAGATTATTGGGTTATTATTGGAGGATTGACAACCCTTCATCAATTAATCAAGTTTCTTCTATTATTCTTTGCTTTATTATTTGGATCATCTCAAGTTTGGTATAATTCCTTTACTCTTTACTCTTTATTGTTTATTTCCTCATTCTATTATCATGTTTATACTTGTTGTGATGATTGACACCATTAATGACATGTTTCCCATGATAATGAGTGAGTAGTTTCTTTAGCTAGGATTAGTGGGTAATTAGGGGAAACCAACATGGGATTGATTCATGCTTAATCTAATATGTTCACATGATTAAATTGCTTGCTTGTTGTGATGTCAACTTTATGCACATGTTATGTTTGATGAAATGCTAAGCCTATGAATCCTTGCATTTTTACCATCTCTTATCTACTCAACTTGACTTGTAAGATATAAACCAACTCGAGTCTTGTTAGACCATGCATAGAAGCTGATTAGGAGGAAAGTAAGTCGACTTGTAGGTGTTGTACAATCTAATCGATTCGGCTCCGGGACCCAACTCTTCCTAAGAACCGTAAGATATAAACCAACTCGGTTTCTCCCCAACATTAATTGCTTGCATATAATTGTAAACATTTTTGTATGATCAACACCATGAATCCCCTATGACCCCATGATATCCTAGCACTTTTAACCATTTGTTTACATACTTCCTTTTATTGTTTGTTTTACTATATTGCTTGCATTAGTTTAGACACAACTACAAACCCAAACAAATTGTGACACTAGCATAAATTGAGATAGATAGACTTAGAACCCAAAGCACACCGTCCCATGGATCGACCTCGACTTACCGCTAACTAGTAGTTTGTTGAGTATTATAAATGTGTTTTGATTGGATGTGACCCGACGACATCGCATGCCACATCACCTAGGCATAGTACCGTTTTAGTTGGTCAAGGTTTGTTGGGTTTGAAAACTCATTCCCATCTAGGTCAGTGATTCTAAACGCACCCCCTGGGAGTATGGATTTGGCTAGAAATGGTCCGGCCCAATTAGGTTTGAATTTTCCCCGTGGGTCAACAGGTAAAAGAGCTCTAACCGATTTGAGTACTAAGTCTCCCTCCTTGATGTTTCTTGGCCTAACCTTTTTGTTGAAAGCTCGTTTGATACGTGCTTGATATGTTTGGACATTATGTAAGGTGCGTAGCCTACGTTCATCCAGGAGGATGAGTTCTTCATATCTATCCCTCTTCCAATCGGCTTCCGGGATTTGACTTTCGAGTAAGATACGCAAGGATGGTATCTCTAGCTCGAATGGTTGTACAGCTTTCATGCCGTAGGTCAAATAGAAAGGAGTAGCCCCAGTGGGCGTCCTAACAGATGTACGATACCCCCACAAAGCAAAGGGTATCTTGCTTGGCCAATCTCTATAGTTGTCAATCATTTTCTTGAGAATCGTGACAACATTCTTGTTTGCCGCCTCTACCGCGCCGTTAGTCTGTGGTCTATAGGGCGAAGAGTGGTGATTCCTAATCTTGTACTTGGCTACCAATTGCTCGGTCTCAGCTTGGAAATGTGATCCATTATCACTAATGATCTCATGCGGGCAACCGTATCGACAGATGATGTTGTTTTGTATGAACTTTGCCACGTTTTTAGCCGTGAGACTGGTGTAGGAAGCCACTTCTACCCATTTGGTGAAATAGTCGATTGCCACTAGGATGAAACAGTGGCCTCCTATTCCGGCTGGGGTTATGTTCCCGATTATGTCAATTCCCCAGGTAGAAAATGGCCAAGGAGATGTCATTGTATAGAGCAATGAAGGAGGGACGTGTTGTACATTCCCGAAGATTTGGCAATTGTGGCAATGTCTCACGTATTTGATGCAATCGGATTCCATTGTGGTCCAATAATATCCCAAACGTGTGA
Organism: Silene latifolia; assembly: GCF_048544455.1. NCBI lineage: Eukaryota > Viridiplantae > Streptophyta > Magnoliopsida > Caryophyllales > Caryophyllaceae > Silene > Silene latifolia. The sequence goes on along the minus strand of NC_133537.1, from coordinate 77,983,930 downwards.
TTTTATTTGCCATCATGGGCCCACTCATGTGAGGACCGCATTCTCCGTCGTGGACTTCTTCCATCACCTTTCGCGCCTGTGAATGATCAAGGCAGCGTAGGATTACACCAAGAGGTGTCCTTTTGTATAATTCTCCTTGCATGAAAACGTATTGGGAAGCTAGTAGGCGTATAGCACGTTGTCCCCTCTTGTCCATATCGGGTGGATAGGTACCATTGAGCTTAAAATTCAGGATTGCTTGGAATCAGGGTTCCTGTGCGACCTCCTCTTCATCGGTGATTTGGTGGACATAAGCCGGCTCTGATCGTCGTTCGATGCACAAAGGCATTTCCACCATGTGATCTGGCATATTAATCAAAGATGCAAGTTTCGCAAGAGCGTCTGCAAATTGATTTTCCTCCCGAGGTAGGTGTAGGTATGTCACGTGATCAAAGAATTGGGCAACTTGGTCTATTCTGGCTTGATAAGGTGCGAGGCTTTCGCTTCGAATTTTCCAAGATCCTGTAACTTGGTTGATGACCAAGGATGAATCTCCATGTACTCGGAGGTTTTTAATGCCTAAGCTTACTACCGCTTGTAATCCGATGAGACAAGCTTCAGATTCTCGCAAAGATTGTTTGTCACCTCGAAGTCGAGTTTGACAGCAATTGGTGTATGCTCGCCTTCAGGAGAAATGAGCAACACTCCTATTCCAAATCCTCTTAAGTTTGATGCTCCATCAAAATAAAGGTCCCAGGAATCTACATCAGTTTGGAGTATATCCTCGTCTGGAAATGACCAAGTGTCTATCGTTTGTGCGTCATTGATGGGATTTTCTGCGAAGAATTCGACGACGGCGCGACCTTTTATAACTTTCAGCGGCACGTATTTGAGGTCGAATTCTGAGAGCATCAGGGTCCATCTTGCTAGGCGTCCGTTGAGGACGGGTTTCTCGAAGAGGTATTTGACTGGATCCATTTTGGAGTATATTTTGACGGAGTAGCTAAGCATGTAATGGCGTAGCTTCTTTGTTGCCCACACAAGAGCGAGGTATGTCTTTTCGAGTTGGGAGTATTTGCACTCGTATTCCAAGAACTTCTTACTAAGGTAGTAGATAGCTCTTTCTTCATTTCCTACTCTGATTTGAGCGACATGGCACCCATGGCTGTGTCGGTTACTGTGAGATATAAACCAAGAGGTTGATCTCATTGTGGCGGCATGAGCACTGGTGGTTTAGCCAATATCTCGTTGATTCGGTCGAACGCCTTTTGACAATCATCATCCCACATGGTGTGGTCTGTTTTCTTGAGTTTCTTGAAGATAGGCTCACAAATCATGGTGAGTTTCGATATGAATCGACTTATATACTGCACTTTTCCCAGGAATCCTCTGACTTCTTTTTCTGTTTGAGGTTGTGGCATTTCGATCAGATCTTTGATCTTTGAAGGGTCTATTTCTATACCTCGTTGGCTAACGACATATCCTAGGAGTTTGCCAGATGTTACTCCGAATGTGCATTTCGTAGGATTGAGCCTCATGTTGTACTTTCGTAGTCTTGTGAAAAATTTGCGAAGGTTCGCAATATGCCCTTCTCTTTCCTTGGATTTGACAATCATGTCATCTACGTATACCTCAACTTCTTTGTGCATCATGTCATGTAAGAGTGTAGTTGCGGTGCGTTGATATGTAGCTCCGGCGTTGATCAATCCAAACGGCATGACTGTATAGCAATAGGTTCCCCATTGAGTGACGAAGGCGGTCTTATGCATGTCTTCTATGGCCATCTTGATTTGGTTATAGCCCACATATCCATCCATGAAGGATGGTAACGCGTGGTCTGCAGTATTGTCCACCAATATGTCGATGTGAGGTAGAGGGAAGTCATCCTTAGGGCTTGCTTTATTTAAGTCCCTAAAGTCAACACAAACACGGATTCTCCCATCCTTTTTGGGTACGGGTACTATGTTGGCTACCCAATCAGAATACTCGGAAACTTTGATGAACCCGGCTTTGAATTGCTTGTCAACTTCTTCCTTAATCTTTAGAGCCCATTCTGTCCTCATTCGTCGAAGCTTCGTTTTACTGAGTTTGAAACCTGGCTTAATCGGAATCCTATGTTCAGCGATATCCCCGTCGATCCCTGGCATGTCTTTGTAGGACCAAGCGTAAACGTCTTTGAATTCATTTAGGAGGTCTATGAAATCGGCCCTTTCGGTGGAGCTCAAGGTAGTCCCTATCCTAAGTTCTTGGGGTTCTAGTTCGGTTCCTACATTGATAGGTTCGGTGTCCTCTATTACTTGGTCCCCCTTCCCCTTCCCCGCAGATATTTCTTTGGCTACGTAGGGAGGTATTTCGATCGAGTCCGGGTCTTGGTCATCCTCGGTATCATCGTAAATGTGTTGCACTCGAGATAACACAAAGAGTAAGCAGAACCTGATTTATTCATATTAAAATTTGAGTAGAGTTGAAACAAAGAAGCCAACTGATCCATGGTCAGTGGCGGCAAAGGGACAGTGGTTGGGACATTTCCCGAACTACTGTGACTACTCGAGGCTAAGCTAGGAGAAACAAAGGGAGTGGGGATGACGACAGGAGGAGACTCTCTAATGACTTCTCTAGACTGTTCTCTCTATAAATGTCATCCCCCTTAAGGTACATCAATTACTCCTCTAAGTATTGGAGTCTTTTCTCAGCTACAGTCATCCCCATGAGAGGATTTTCATCCTTGGATTCATTCTCGGAGTCACCTATTACTTCACTTTCCTGAGGGGGCAATCTCCCCTCTACGGCATAGATTCGGCCCTCGATGGTCTCAAGGCGGTCATAGACTTGGTCTTGGGTAACTTGCATTTGGGCTAGCGCGGCTAGGATTCGATCATTACCATCTTGAAGTTGGTGGAGGTTTCTTTCACTGGATCCAGGCATCTTGAAAACTGGATAAGAGATCGAGGACGAATCAAAACGCGATCGACCATTCTAACACACTTGCTAAAAGAAGAAATGTTTTGATTCGTGAAGTGGGTGTGTGCCACTTGTGTTGAGTGAGCTTTGAAGAAAGACAAGGTTTTTGAAAATGTGTGTCCTAGTCAACTATAGTGTAGTTGTAGGAGTGGACTCAAAGTGAGGTTTTGAAATGGGCTCGTGACCCGAATTTTGACACGACAAATGGACAGAGTTTTGACTGGGTTTTGCGCTAATCAATGGCCTATTTTTTTCGAAATTTTTGATTAAAAAAGAAGGGTTTTGATTTTTACAAAATCGTCATGGTTTCGTTTAGAAATGGTGATCACGTAAGGTACAAAAATTTATACAAGCATTATAACGGGATGCTGAGTGCATTTAAAAGGGTTTTGGTTTAAAGGGTGGGTTGCCATACCGAACCATCAAACCCGAAATCTGTGGAGAGGCTCGTACTAAACAAGAGTAAGGCCGATTCCTAGTCCATTTCCTCAAGTAGTGAAGGCCCTTGATACAAACAAGAGTAAGCATCATGGTATGGATGACGTCAATCGCTATCCATCCTTAGGCCCAAATAAGAATTAGGACCGTTTAGACGGGACGATTGGTCGAATGGGTTGGGTTGGGCCTAGGAAGGCCGAATAAAACGATCTAGGAAGACCGAGTTATGAAAACCGACAATTGTCTTGTACAAACTATTCTCTAACCTTGTTCAAGTTTCACCCTTGCTACACGTAAGTGTATTATCCCCAACGGAGTCGCCAAACTGTGGACAGCGGGGGTGCCCACGGGGGCGCTTGGGAGGAAAGAGGAACAAGCGTTTGCATTTTTGTTGGAGTCGCGACCAATTTTTATGGGAAATTGGAACCGTTCGAATACCTCGTGTCATGTCAAGACACAAAGTAAAGACATGAACACTAAGCAATCGTTACCCTTAGCATTCTATGTCTAGAATGACTCTCGTGGATGCCAATGAACACGGGTGCTCACGGAGATCTGGAGTAAGGGGTGAGGGTACGTATTAGGAAACTCTTTTGATCGAACACCTAATCCCGCCCGCCTCGATAGCGGCCTCTACTAATGATTAGGGAAGTTATTCGTACTTGATATATCGTCGGCTATATGCATGCAATGCAACATCCAAGTTTTAACCCTAGCATGTGAGAATTAGACTAAGTCGGTTGACAATTAGTTTAACATACAATTAAGGTCGAAGTAGGATTTAATGTTCAATTTCATGTGAAAACATACAAATGGATACAAGAAATATGATAAATACAACAAAATTACAATAATAAAAATTACAATAATTACATTGGGATAGGCGATTTATGTCGAAAATACCTTTAAAACGGATAATTTGAGAAAACGAATAAAAGAATAAATTAACGAACACAACAGAAGGCGATAACACGGATAATAGTTAATTAAACGTAAGCTAATTAAACTAAGTCAAACAACAACGGAGTTCAGGGACGAAATTCAACTCGAATAAAGCGCAGTCAGAGTGCGTCCTTTGGAATAGCGCAGCATTCTTTGCGTCATTCTCGACTCAATTCCGAATCGTAGTTTGAATTGCGTGTTGTTAATACTCGTCGGTAAACTTAATGATTGATTAAATTATTTACTCGGATGAAAGTGATTAATGGGTTATTTACATGTGATTAACGGGTCATGAAAGCAATAAAACATGGATGAGACGGAATATTACTAATTATTTACATGAATGAATGACTGATTAGTGACATGGGTGAACGAAATAGACTAAACATGATGAATTGACGACAAATTAATGATGAATATGACAATAAACAGATGAAAATATATCAAAGGATCGAATTCCAGAAACTCAATATGAACAAATTAAATTTCTACAACCCGGATTGAATTCAATGACGAAAACCCGCAAATATGAGATTACTTGGGATTCAAGCCGAATTTAATGATGAATTAAACATGTTAACGGTGAATAATATACATGTGAAATATTATACTATTGTAACGAGGAATTAACAAAAAACAACGGAAGCAAATAAGAGAGAACGAATTACAGAGGACGAAGGAAGAAGAAAGGAAGCAGGAACTGCGGCAGCCTCACGAAGAGGCGCAGCAGGTGCTGCGCTCCTTCGAAGAGGCGCAGCAGTTGCTGCGTCCTTTCTCGACGGTTATCTTCTGGAAATCCGTAAAAAGAAGTTTTGAACATGGTTTTAGAAATCGGTTTTAATGAGGTATTTTCGACGTAAATCTTACATTAATGATTACAAAAAGGTAAATACAATAAATAAATAAGGATTATACACCCTCAGACTTACATGTTTACGAAACGAGAAGGACTAAGATATCGATTAGTGATGCTCGACGCGAATGCAAAGAAAGTGCCCTCGTAAGAGGAAAACGATTAATTAATTAAGTTGATTGATTGTGGAGTTGGTCAAATTGGTCGGTCATGCAAACGAGGCTGGTACTCAGAAGGATCCGAGCTTACGTGGTCGAATGTTCAAGCACGTAGACGCCAAAAAATAAGAACAAAGGTCTAGAATGCAAAGGGAGAAGAGAAGGGCGGACACTCGCGTGAGAAATATGAGGAGCGAAGGCTCCTATTTATACTAATCACGTGAAGGAATTAGGGTTTCGGAGACTCTTTGGAAGTGAATCTCGGAAAGATATGAAAAAGATACGAGAATTACGCGAGAAAGGACTGGGAAGAGGCGCGGCGAGCCCACCGCGTCTCTTGGAAGAGCGCGCAAAGACTGCTGCGTCTGTTCCCAAGTGGTTTCCTCCTGCGGAAGAAAGATTTCCGTGTTTAAGTTATGGTAGGACGGAATAATTTGGTTTTCCTTAATATCTTATGTGAATATTTCGGGAAATTGTTTACCAAAGGATGAAAATTATGAAATATGGAATAGAAATATCCGAACATTCCAAACATTCGACTCGGGATTTAACGGTTATCAGAAAATGGAGACGGTTTTAGGCCCGGACTCCAAATGTACTCTAATTACTGTCAAAACGACCGTATCGGCACGTAGATGACAACTAAGAGGTAGTCATTAATATTTGAGCAATCACTTGACGATAATCTTACGAATTGTCACAAATCGTTCCGCGTACCAAACATGCGGCCCAATCATCACCGGGTGGTTTGCGAGAGGTGCAGAAATGAGGTATCTACATTATGATGGAATAACATAATCTAATATAGGGTCATTATTATGTTGTTATAAAGCGCATATTGACCTTATAACCAGGAAACATATACAAACAGTATACGACACATCTAGAAGAATGATTTACAAACAATTAAAAATACTATTTACCCCTATATTCTTTTTTCTTTTATTTTTAATAGGAAAAATTAGAATTATTGATTCTTACTCCTTATCCTTTATTAAGAACAACCCATATTAATAAGGATTAGTTAACTTTAAAAAAAACAACCAAAATTGAAACCTTATCAACTTCAATCACCAATTTAAAAAAGAACAAATTACTACGGGTATATTAAGCATGAATAATGGCCGTGTTAAGCCTATTTTTAGTTGGTATTTGATTTGATTGTAATATTTTATTCTAATTGTAATATTTTATTCGGTGGATGCAATCTTTAGTCAATAAATTAAAAGTTATAATTTTAAAGTCGGCCCATCATATTTGTCAATCAATTGAGCGGGAAAATTGTGAGCAAGTCTTATTCTTTTAGTTTAGTGGGGAAGCGAATCGACCCGTATTAGCGAATTGTGTTATTTGTAATACACTTAACGTATCGTATATGCTAAATAGAGCGAATCGCGAATTTGTATTGAGCGTATTACGTATATGGTAACCTTGCGCTAAACTTATTTGCTATTTGGAGAACCTTTTTATTTTGAGGCATACTGGAAGTTTGAAATTTTGATGCAAAATATTTTATGTTTCTCGGACTCATAAATTTGATAGCGCATTTGTAGGGCTGAGCAAAATAAACCGAACTGAATTTTTAAACCAAAACCGAACTGATAACCGAATTAAGAAACCCGATCGTACCCGAACCGGTTTTTTTTTTGGGGGGAAAATCCGGTTCGGTTTCGGGTCCTAAAAAACCAAAACCGGGTACCGGTTTTAAACCGTATTTCTTTTTTTTTGAAAAAAAAAATAAGAAAATGACTTAAAAAAAATAAAGGCGTGTGATTTGGTTGAATTAATGGGGATGCATGAAGATTTATGTACGAATTTAAGAGTTACGATGGAGAGGTGGGTTGAAAAACGTCAATTTGGGGGTAAAAAAAGTTAAAACCGGTTTATAGATTCGGATCCGAGTAACCGGTTTTCGGTTTCGGTTTAACACGTTGCTAAAAAACCGGTTATCCGGTTTAAAACCGGAGCGGCTTCGGTTTGGGAAAAATCTGTTTTTGAAAATCGGTAACTGAACCGATTTTCAAATCCGGTTCGGTTAACCGGTTTTGCTCACCCCTACGCATTTGTGCAACTTCAAGTGTAATGTTTACCGTTGTTCTTATATTTTGGATTAAGTTTTATCCATTTAGCTGAAGTGATTTGGATTTTTCATGAAAATTTTCAAGTTAATGAATTTCGCATCCTAGATTTTTTATGAAGAGAATATATAAAAAAGCACAAAATAACAATAATAATATCACATTTTTATATTGGACATTAAAACATGTTAGCTTGTATAGTTGTATAAGATATAAAGATTAAAAAAGAGCGAAGTTGACACGTTTCATTTATATAATCAATTGGTTTTTGTACTTAGCTTTAATCAAACTCAGTTTCAAATACTTTCAATGTCAAAATTTATTTATACATCATTGCCAATTTTTGTACGTTATTTAAAATGGCCTTGGTATCCTATAAGATTTTGGAAATTTTATTTGTATTAATTATACTCTTTGTTTATACTCTATAATCTATATTATACTTTCTACAAACACTATAATGTTTGGAGCCAGGACTTTTTCGTGTATAAAATATAGATATCTTTTGAATATTTTATTTGTGGCAAAGATTGCGCCTATAGTTATGGAAATTCTATTATTATTAAATAAGGTAGTATTAATATAAAATATTAATGTTTGGGGTCCACCGAGTTTCTTGTTTTACCGAAAAAATTATACTTACACGTTGAATTTTCCGTTGGCCCACTAATGTATTGAATTGTAGTGAATTAAGATGACAAAAAAAATAGGCTCGGGAAAAACATTTGAGTTTTCTTATTCTTTTAGTTATAGGGGATGTATTATCATCCGATATGTATATTTATTTCAATGTTGTAATCCATTGTCTTTGTCACTTGAAGAAAAGCAGAAAACGCAAAGGCAAAAATTGAGTAACAAGCAGCTGGAAAAGGGGCCCATATGGCCTCAACATTTACATAGTAACAGAATAACAGAAGCCTTTACTAGAAGAATGACTCAAAAAAGCAACATTTATACACCTTCTCCCTCATTCAAGAGCCGCACATAAAATAATACAGCTCTTAAATGTAGTTGTTAAATAACAAAAAAGAAAAGAAAAAAAAAATCCTGCCCTCGTATTCACATTGATTCAAAAGAACTCAATTCTCAAGCCTTAAGCCAATCAATTTCTCACATAAAAAACCTAGTACTACTAAACTCAAGCTCAGTCCTTATTTTGTCAAAACTACTTGCAAGATGATTTCTTTACTTACAAAATGGATTTCACTTCGACTACGTTTATCTACAATGGGACGATAAGATAACTCTTCATCTCTGTCTGAGAATTACCAAAACTCTTCTCAAGCTAATCTTGTTCTTCTCCCTAATGTGTTATACCTTGCAGGCTTGCCTTAAGGCTATATGTACCTTTTTTTTTTCCTGGGGTGGTGGTTGTGGTTTTAAGCAAGACCGGGGATGCTGCAATTATGGCGATCCCTGTCCAAGCAATCAAAACCTTCAACCCTGACTGCCGGGTAGTTTCCAAAATTTGGTCTAACACATCCTCCTTTCCTTACTGAAGTGTTTGGGGAGGATGCAGACCCGAGAGTTGTGGGGATTGGTGATGGCAGTGGTGAAAAAGGAGGAATTAGTTGTTTATCCACCTTGAATCGAGCATCCTGAATTATAGGGTTAGAGACTCTACTTGGTGGCGACCCACTGAAAAATGGGGGAGACGAAGCTACTTGTGTGTTTGCCCTCTCATTACCTTGACCACCCTGTCACAAAACAATGCATCATTCATGCCAGTTAGAAGCCATCCATCAAACCCATTAAAACAAGGAGTATAATATTGTCTCCTTCCACATCAAGCCAACATCCACAAACCAAATCAGCTCTTAAAAATTAATTTCTCCCAATTGAAAGACAAATCAGTCACTTTCAAAATATTTTTGAAAGCGTAAAAAGGGTAATAGTCCAATATGTCTAAAACAAATCCTGTAGACCGAGCGGCCAATGTTTGACACAATCAAATTGATAAAGCAATACATCCTTTCTGTAAATCAAGAAAATACAAATTTAAGTTTTAGGTCCACCAGCATACTTTCTTTCTTAATTTTCATACCATTAAAATTATCGTTCAATAAAATGGATTGACGAGTGACAAGTATGTGGTTTGGCCACATAAAACTTGCCCTTTGATCTCATAAAAAGGGTGTTGCCACAAACTCTCTCATCTCATTCTGAATAATTCTATGACTGTGACGATTAGATTAAATTCCGCCCACCCAATACAAATACAAGACCTTAATAATCCAAAATAATTTGCCCCAACGCTAGTTACGGGGTCGGATTTTACGAGTTTTACAAACTCATCTTCAATGTCAACTGAAAACTAATGGAATAGGACCACAAGCAGTAAACTATGAAAGGAGCTTTAACCAAATTGGGACATGCCTAAATAACTCTACAAAAACTTGGAAGAGTCGGTTTCTCACCAAATTATTGAGAGACCAACTTTCCTATTTTCTTATGTGTTTTTCGTAACCCTCTACTATTGATCAGGGCTTAAATTGACTTTTTCATTTGGTGCATAAAACATGAACACAAATTCTCATTTGTGACGGCGATATCCGTCACAAACTTGTGATGCCCATGGAGAGGTGAGTGGGAAGCACATGGGGGGTGTCCCACCTTGTCCCCTCTCCCCTTTTTGTGAGAGGTCACAAGCTGGTGACGGGATTAGCCCATCATAAGCAAGACTAGCTGATGAACATGAATACAAACTTAGTTTCACCCTTGAACTATACAAGGAGCAAGTCCCACCTAACCACTACCAGCTCAAGTCGACAACCACAAAAAAAAATACATGATTTCTACCAAACTAAATAACATCAATAATAGATCCAATCAGAATTCCATCACCATTAAAATAGGGTAATGATAGACCTTGCCACAGGGGATCAGATCATAACTAGGGATGTCAATTTCACCCGCACCCGATCAAAAACCGATCCACCCGATTTTAAAAGGCGGATGAAAACACGACTTAAATGGATGATGGATGGATGACGGATGTAATGGATGACGGATGACGGATGGGTTGGATGAAGAAATTCCACCCGTCATCCATCCATCACCCGATTTAATTACTTTTTATTTAATTTTTTTAACATATAATACATTATTAATATATAAAATATTCAAAATTTTCTACTTTTAAAATATATATTTTGTGAAACTACCCATTAAAAAGTTAAACTAAAATAATTATCTATCATTATTTTTGTATAGAATAAAAAAATCATCAATTTTTGTAACTTGAAACATATAAATACACAACACCCGTTTATCACCCGATCCACCCGTTTCATCCATGGATGATGGATGGATGGATGATGGATGATGGATGACGGATGATATGTTTCACGGATGACGGACGGGTTGGATGAGATTTTAAAGGGACGGATGGATGACGGATGAGGCTTCACCCGACCCGAACCCGATCCATTGACATCCCTAATCATAACAATAATAGAGTGGCGGACTAAGTAGTGCCGGAGTAGGCCCGTGGCATAATAAGCATGGGCAGTAACCATATGACATGCCTTATTAGATATTGAACATTATACTTAACAGAAACGAGTAAACGGAAAATCAAAATCAGGGTAATACCTTACTGAGCATGATATCCAATAGCTCAGAGCCAGCTCTTGCATCATATACTTCAGCTTGATGCCTGTACCACCCAAATAATCCAAACTTTACCCACATAATCGTATAGTATACCCCCTCAATTCAGAAATATCTTCCATTTTCATGTTTATACAAGTCAAAAGCACAGTTTCGAATTACCAATAGTCGTGTTTTAATCCGTTTTCACCTTGAACCAATATAATACTCTTTTCATCCCAATTATGTTGTTCCTAACTATTCTATAGTAATTTAGTCTATCCCCAATTAATTATCACCTTTCTAAATATCGTACCTAAAAAGTTATTCAAATTACTCAAATCATTTTTTTAACTTCTATTAAAATACCCCTCGCAATGAATAAAAAAGTAAAACAAACAATCGGGATGGAGGCGGTTAGGCGGTAAGTAACTACTCACTCTTCGTCCTATTTATATCATTCATCCCAAATTAATTTACAATTAAATAAGAAAAATAGTTACCCGAGATGCCAACGGAGAGGCCGGGAAGGGTCAGTGACGGAAGAGTTGAGGCCGACACGGCGAGGTTTCGGACAAACCGCCGAACTTCTACACTCATAAATACTATTATTACTACGTGATGACGCCGATGTTACGACGCCGTTTTGCTGAATCCCACAGTAAGTATAGCTCATTTTCCTCAAGATAAACTATCCCACAGTAAGTATGTACTTCCGTTATATTTACACCAACCAAATATCATCAATAATTTTAACCTGCATAATTACCAGATCCAAAATCAGATGTTAAACAACACTAAATCTATTCTTAGAGCATGTTTGGCCCTGATCCTTAAAAATAAGTTTTTGTTTTTCAGGCTTAATTTTCTAAAAGTGTTTTTTAAAAGCAGAAACATCAAATTGTTGTTTCTATTTCTATGGGCAAAAACATGGATTTTTAGTTTTTGAGAAATTTTTGTTTAACTTTTAGAAAATATTGTGTTTGGCCAAAAAGTGTTTTTAAATGTAAAAACACTTTTACAAACTAGGCCAAACACACACTAATAACAATAAAACGCATAAAATTAATTTGTTTTTTATATACATAATTTAATTTCGAGAGTTACATTTATTTTTACAGTTTACTCTGTCCAAATATAAATTCAATCCGTTTTTTCTTGTCCAAACACAAAAAGTCAAAGTTAGGAAATTAATTTCGTCTCAATCATTTGTCTACCATTTATATTAAACGCAAACGTACATAAACAAATAATTGGGACGGAGATAAAATTAAATTAGAAGGGGTACCTGGCCAACCTGGGGAACAGAAGTAAGAAGGGGAAGATAGTGAAGAAGAAAAGGAAAGGGTAGAAAACGAAGAAGGTAATGAAGAGAGGAAAGATGGGAGGAGAAGAGAGCGTAAATAAGGGATATTGGTTTTGGTTATATAGAGGGGACTGTAGACCCATCATGTGATGCTGTGAGACCTGACCTTGAGATGTAAGATTGGGTAGAGATTTTCTTACTGTTATTTTAATGTTACAATAGGTCTTGGTATAGACGGATGGGGCGTATTGACGGATAAAGAATTCTAATAAAATGGGTAGGGGGACAAGGTGGGGCACCTCCCATGTGTTTCACACTTTATGGCAAATGGGTATTTTGTGAGGAGAAATGATATCCGTCTATATGTATAGACGGATAATATCCGTCTATGAATTTGTGTTAATGTTATTGTAAGAAGTTGTTTGTTGGTTTGGCCTATAGGGTTTGGACATGTTTGTGGTATCAGAGAAAGTTGAGGAAAGAGTCGAGCCGTGTTATATTACCCAAAATCTCATTCAAGACGGCGATATCTGTCACAAGCTTATAATGTATACCATTTTCTCTCACAAAATACCCATAAAAGATAAGTGGGGAAGCACATGGGGTGCCCCACCTTGTCCCCTCTCCCTTTTTGTGAGAGGTCTTCAGCTTGTAACGGAATTAGCCCGTCACAAGCAAGACGCTTTGGTTATATTATTTGAGTCTTGGGAATTGCGACTTTCCCTCTCTCTTCAACTTGTGCCTTCCCAAAAATGAGCTTGATATTTTGCGTAGTTTATTAACGATTTTTTTTCCTTAAGAGTATAATATCTCTTTCTATGACTTTCAAATCTCCTAAAACTACAAATTTATAAAGATTTTCATTTTCTTTCTTTATTTATTATTTCTTTATAATAACTTGTGAGCACACATTCTCTCCATCATTTACATCCGCATGTTAGGTGTTGTTTGGCCGTTTTTTTTTTTCGCGAAAGTGGTAAACAACCCCTTTAAGTTTACTTCTACGTGAGATTAAGCCCCTTAAGTTTGATTTGGAGTAACAACCCCCTTAACTTTGCTATAAAGTGAAATCAAGCCCCTTTTATTTTTCCGGCCAAAATCTCACCGGATTTTTCAATTTCTCATATCGGTGTACATATTAGGTATAAATTTCACTCCTTATTACTCCCTCCGTACCACACCAAAGGTAACGTAGAGAAAAGTGGAGTATTTAAGAACAAGTGGAAAAAGTAAGGGGTAAAGAGGGAAAAAATAGGTGGGGTATGTAATTGTGGGTTGATAGGTGGGGTATGTAATGGCATTTTGTGTAAATATCAAATAGGTATAAACATAACTTGGTAATGTTGTGGGCCAAATAAGGAATGTTACCTTTGGTGTGGTACGTCCGTTTATAGTAAGTGTTACCTTTGGTCTGGTACGGAGGGAGTACTTTATATATGTAGATGTACCGCAATATTTATAGCGTCTTAAAAAAACACATGATCATACTCTTGATATTAATAATCAAAATACCGACTAAAATGCGTGAATGAAGAATAATTATGAATTCCAGTAATTGCGCACACTCAATAGTCGTACAATATATTTTTCCCTACCAACACCCTTGAATGATGCGAAGAATAATAGCTGCATCTTCAACAATTTAATTTGTAATTTTGGAGGGGAAGACCAATTTGGCAAACCATGGATTTGATCTTAGATTACCGGGCAAACAACTCGACAGTTTTTGAGAGTCATCATCACCGCCCTTACTTGATGATAGGAGCACACAAATAAAAAAGTAAACGTATCCGAGAGAAATTTATACCTAATATGTACACCGATATGAGAAATTGGTGAGAATTTGAAAAATCCGGTGAGATTTTGACCGGAAAAATAAAAAGGGCTTGATTTCACTTTATAGCAAAGTTACTCCAAATCAAACTTAAGGGGCTTATTAAGGGGGTTGTTTACCACTTTCGCGCCTTTTCGTGTAAAATAACTTTTCATTTTTAAAAGTAGTTTTTCAGAAGTTACTTTTTGGAAAAAATTTACTTGTTTGTCCATACTTTTGTAAAAGCGATTTCTTATATAATTTTTATGTTTGGCCTAACTACTTCCATCCAATTTTTTTTTCTTTTTTTATTAACCATGTTATTTGTAGATTCATCATTTGAATAAAAATCAACGTTTAAAATGTTTATGTAATCACTCGTCAATTATACTAAAACTATATAATTACCCTTCAATTTACTCCGTATAATTTTACACACCCTTATTAAATAAAAATTTTATACACCCTGTACTTTGATGGTGTATGTGAGAGGAAAGAAGCAAATATTGTAGAGAGAAGAGAAAAAGTGAAGGTACTACATATATAAAGAAGTAATGGTTTCCAGAAGAAAAAAAAGCGCATAAGTAATAAATTTTTGGCACTTTTATATGAAAAGTAGAAGTAGAAAATACCTACTTCTACTTTTGGAAGTAAATTATGGGCCTGTTTGGCCAAGCTTCCTAAGTGCTTTTTTAATTGTAAAAGGAGAAGTTGGGCCAAACACTACAATTTAGGGAGATAAAAAACTACTTTTCAAAAGTCAAAAGCTTAAAAAAAGCCACTAGAAACAGAAGCACCAAATTGGTACTTCTGCTTCAACTTCTCACGAAAACTCTTTGAATTACGGCGCCAATACAATGCTTTTTTTACCGCCATCATTTTATCAACAAACCCACGTTCCTTCTATTCTCCCGTTCTATACTCTCCGTCTTTGAACTTTAAAAATTTTCTTTGATTGTCATATCAAGCAATATGCTATCAGGTAATTATCTAATTCTTTCATCGTTTTAGATTAATTTGTAAGAGGATGATGATGATCTCATGTGTGCATGTATGTATGCTGTAAACCACACAAATCAAAAGATGATAAAAGGTGTGCATGTATGTATGTCTAATGTGTGCATGTTTGTATGTAACTTGTATTTTTGAGAAAACTGATTTTTTATGTTTCATACCCGAATATCATCAAGTATGCATCCATAATTTCCATCAAGTATGCAACTCTACCAAAATCGTGATTCTTTTAACATAAGTTTTCTTATTCAAAAGATGATATTATTAATAATGTTAGTTAAAATGAAACTAAAAAAAACTAAAAAGCTGGAAAATTGGGAGTAGGCCAAACACATCAATTTGTCAATAAACTATTTTTTCAAAAGTTAGGCCAAACAAACACAGCTTTTTCAAAAAGTAGTTTATGAAAAAACTCCTTCTAAGAAGTAAAAGCTCTTTCACATAAACTTGGCCAAACAGCACCTATGAGTTGTTGACTTTTTAAAAGTAGCTTTAAAACTCCATAATTTAGGGTGTTTGGCCTAGTTACTACTTTTTCAGTTATAGAAACACTTTTAAAGCTTGACCAAACAGCACCTTAGTAAACCACTAAATTTTTGTCCAAAACAAATGTGGAAAATTTTAGAGAATAAAAGAGAGTATACAATAATGATTTAATTTAAGAAAATATCACATGCAGTTGAAGTAAATTATTAGTGAAATAGAGTGTACATAAAATTAGGGTCGTTCACTCAGTGGTCCGGACCAAAGACCAGACCGGACCTAATTTTATTTGATCCGGTCCACGGTCCACCTATTTTCTCTACTTTGGTCTTCGGTCCGGTTATGGACCAACCCGAATGGACCGCGGACCTGACCATGGACCGAACTTATATAAGAAAAGAATCTTTAAAATTGGAATTTTATTGATTTTATTTTCTAACTTTGTTTACACGTAATATAAGATGTGTAATTATGTACTTAAATCTAGTAAAAATAAAATGTTGCTTATTTTGATCGTTACGAACTTTTCAAGTTCTAATTTTATATGCTAGGCATGTACATGACAATCATATTTGGTCCACTTTGGTCCATTTGGTCCAATCCGGTCCGGTCCACGCGTTTTTCTGGTCCAAATCGGACCAGACCAATATTAATATGGTCCGGTCTTCGGTCCACCTTTTAACCCTTATTTGGTCTTCGGTCCAAAGAGTTTGGTCCGGTCCGGTCCGATCCCGGACCAATGAACACCCCCACATAAAATCAGAATATCTGAAGTGGTAAGACAATACACACCATTTGACACCAATTAGTGTGGTACTTCCTCCATTCAACTCCACTCTATCACTTTCCTTTTTCACATTTGTCAACGCGTGTTTTACGCGCTAAATATCGTTAGCTACGTATTTGCAAAAATTATAAAAGTTAGATATTTTTAATGTACTCGTAAAGACGAATCAAATAAGATCCCACATGAATATATTTCCAATTACGTATCGAGAGAAAATCAAAATTGAATACACAATTGTGAATAGTGTACAAAAGTGAAATATGTAGAGTGGAGTTGAATGGAGGAAGTATATTCTATTCTTAACATTAGTTTTGGTGGCGGTTACGCCCGAGCTACCTGCATTTACCATCTGAATTTTATATTGTATGAAATTGAATTGAATTGGCTTCCCTTGTTCAAACAATTATCATCAATGATATATGTTCTCTTTATCGGTTAAAAAAGATGGTTCGTTGACCAACTGTTCTGTTAGGAATATCGGTGATATTAGAATATCTTACCATATATGAGTCTTAGAATATTATACCATATTATTGATTGTGTTCACACCATATATTGTAACTATATAAGCCAATTGGCCATTATCAATAAAATCAACCTTTCCCCTCATACGATCTTATCATGGTATCAGGGATTTCTAATTAAAATTTAACCTAAACCTAAAAATTACCAAACACGAAAATCATTAACTCAGCCACCATGCCTCCTAAGGAAGACGAGACCGTGCTCGAATTTCCAAAAATCGACCCCTCCAACCCTTACTACCTCGGTTCCCAAGATGGTCTGGGTGCGAAAATATCAAATATTATGCTTCGTCGTGTCAATTACCATGACTGGCAACATTCCATGACGATGTCTCTCAAAGCAAGACGCAAGTTTGGCTTCGTCGATGGTTCGATTAAAAAACCAACAGGAAAATTCGACCTTGCTAATTGGGAGGCCGTTAATTGCACTCTTGTGCAATGGATTCGCAACTCAATCGATCCCTCCATTATCGACAACGTCTCGTACGTAGCGGATGCATCGGTGTTATGGGCAAAATTGAAAGCACAATTCGATGTGGTTGATGGAACCAAAATCCATAATTTGAAGACTCAACTCAATAACTGTAAACAAACCAAAGGTATGGACGTAACCTCTTACTATGGTAAATTAAAATCTCTATGGGATGCTCTTATTGTACACGAACCACCGTTTGCTTGTACGTATGGCAAATGTGAATGCGGAATTGGCACCGTTGCTCTTCAACGTCTTGACAATGAACGACTGCACCAGTTTTTTATGGGTCTCGACACCATCTTATATGGAGGTGTTATATCCCAGCAGTTCCAACTCGAACCACTTCCGAGTCTAAGCCGTGCATACAGTGTAGTAGTTCAACAAGAACGCTTGAAAGTCGAATCTACCCCCGATGTCTCTGAAGTTGCGGCGTTTGTCGTTCCTAATACCTCTGTCGACTGGAGGGTGTTGCGTGATCAGGAAAAGGGCGCACAATGACAGCTGTTTTGTAATTTTTGCGAAACCAGGGGTCATGAAGTATCAAACTGTTTCTTCAAATCGAAACGGTTTCCAGATTGGTGGGGTGAGAGACCACGGACGATAGCTGAGTATCGTCGTTGGCGCAGGGAGTTGTCTCGTGGGAGAGACGGGGGTGCTGCTGTCTCGGGCTCGGGTTCAAACCGTGATAAGGAACCAGCGACTCAAGTAAATGCAGTTATCTCTGGCGCTACTGCCAAGTCTCTTCTTGCTGGCGACCGTCTCAATGGTATGTGTTCTTGGATACTTGATACAGGAGCCTCTAATCATGTTACAGGTACTCTACAATATTTGGAGGACCGTCTCACGATTCCAGGCCGACCCGTTTGTCTTCCTAATGGGCAGCAAGTCGTGTCCACGACAATGGGTTCTATTTATATCAACCCGACTCTTACTCTACATAATGTGCTATATGTTCCAAGTTTGAAGTGCAACTTACTTCAATTAACAACAAAAAATAATTATTTCTTTGAATTCTCCCAAAATTCATGTCTTATACAGGACCGTTCCTCGAGGACGACGATTGGAGTCGGTGAGCTACGGGATGGACTTTATTGGATTTGTGCGGGGGAGCGTCCGTTGCCGGTTCATAGTATAACTGATCAAGGTACTTTTGCTATTTGGCATAAGCGTCTGGGGCATCCATCAGACAAAATTGTCAAGACCATTCCCTCTTTGAGTAGTTTAATTTACAATAAAAAGAATGTTTGTGACGTGTGTCACTTTGCGAAACAACACCGTAATACATTTGATTTGAATAATAAACGTGCTTCCGATTTTTTTGAATTAATACATTGTGATTTGTGGGGTCCTTATCGTATTGCATCATCATGTGGGGCACGATATTTTTTGACGATTGTGGATGATTACTCCCGTGCTATGTGGGTCTATTTATTACTTGATAATGTTGAGGTTACAGACATGTTCATGAGTTTTATTAATATGGTCACTACTCAATTTTCTAAAAGCCTTAAAACAGTCCGTTGTGATAAAGGTACGGAATTCAATTGTATGGCCGGGTATTTTTTCTCTAACGGTATTCATTTTGAGACCTCTTGTGTCGGCACGCCTCAACAAAATGGGCAGGTTGAACGCAAACACCGGCATATCTTGAACGTAGCACGGGCCCTTCGCTTTCAAGGAAATTTACCTCAAACGTTTTGGGGTGAATGTATTCTTTCCGCAACTTATTTAATCAATCGTACTCCCACGCCTTTACTTAATAATAAAACCCCATATGAATATTTGTACGGGAAGCCACCTGCCTATTCCAATTTACGGGTTTTCGGGTGTTTATGTTTTGCTCATAATCAAAATACTAAAGGTGATAAATTTGCAAAAAGAAGTCGCAAGTGTGTGTTTGTTGGGTATCCTCACAATAAAAAGGGTTGGAAACTATTTGATCTTGATACTAAATCCTACTTTATCTCTCGAGATGTTGTTTTTCATGAATATGTTTACCCATTTAATGACACGGCGGAACCTACTGCTAGTGATCCCCTTGCACCTCCGGTTTATGACTCTAACACGGACTCCACTGCTTTGGAACCGCCACCAGAAACTGACCCTGGTACGGCTACTGTGGACACCGCTGACACAACCACGGGTCCTACAGTCTCTGACCCGGGTCCTTCCCCTGCTTCTACCTTTGTCTCGGGTCCTGGTCCTGATGCAACCGCCAGCCCCGAGCCACCTAACAACACCGGCGGTCCTGCCACTGCCCCGAATGATGCAATGGGTCGTGGTCACCGTCCGAAATTACCAAATTCTCGATTAAAAGGGTATGTTCTCGAAACAGCACAAAGTCCATCCCCGTCCTCAAGCGAACCGAGCTCTCCAACATCGCCCTCAGGTACGTCCTATGCACTCTCAAATTATGTTAATTGCGATAATTTTTCGCCCAAGCATCGCTGTTTTTTAGCAGCTGTAACGGCAGGTGTTGAACCTCCGTCTTTCAAAGAAGCAATTCGCAATACTGAATGGTGCGAAGCTATGAAATCTGAAATTAAGGCTTTGGAACGGAATAAGACATGGGAACTCACCACTCTTCCACCCGATAAGAAGGCTCTTGGGTGTCGGTGGATCTATAAAATTAAATATCCGTCCAATGGCGAAATTGAGCGATATAAAGCTCGCCTTGTTGTTTTTGGTAATCACCAATTGGAAGGCTTGGATTTTGGCGAAACATTCGCCCCTGTAGTGAAGATGGTTACGGTGCGAACGTTTCTTGCCGTCGCAGCTATTAATAAATGGGAGCTCCACCAAATGGACGTGCATAATGCTTTCTTGCACAGTGACTTAGCTGATGAAGTGTACATGAAAATCCCTCCGGGTTTCAGTCGTGGAAAAGATGGGCAAGTATGTCGTCTCAAAAAGTCCTTATATGGTTTGCGCCAAGCACCCCGTTGTTGGTTTGCCAAATTGTCTTCGGCTCTCAAAAATTACGGCTTCAAGCAGTCCTATTCGGACTATTCTTTATTTATTTACTCGCAAGGACAGGTACGTCTTTACATTATCATTTATGTCGACGACCTTGTCATTGCTGGTAATGATTCTTTCGCTGTTGCTAAATTCAAGTCGTATTTGGGGAATTGTTTTCACATGAAGGACTTGGGTCCTTTTAAATATTTTCTTGGTCTCGAAATAGCCCGCAGCTCCGAGGGCATCTTTGTTAGTCAACGGAAATACACGTTGGATATTATCTCCGAGGTGGGTCTTCTCGGCTGCAAACCGGCAGCTACTCCAATGGAACAAAATCATACTCTTGGTTCTGTTACAGGGCCGGTTCTTGAAGATGGCGAGTCCTATCGACGACTGGTCGGGAGACTCGTTTATTTATCTGTCACGAGGCCGGATGTGTCTTATGACGTGCACATTCTTTCTCGCTTTCTTAAACAACCTCGGCAGGAGCACATGGCTGATGCGTTGAGGGTGGTTCGCTACCTCAAAGGGTGTCCAGGACAAGGCGTTTTGATGAGTGCCACCAGCCCCTCTACAGTCACGGGTTGGTGTGATTCGGATTGGGGCGATTGTCCGGAGTCTCGTCGGTCCGTCAGTGGGTGGTTTATTCTCTTGGGCCACTCGTTTATTTCGTGGAAAACAAAAAAGCAGAACACGGTGTCTCTTTCTTCGGCCGAGGCTGAATATCGTTCCATGGCGAATATCTTGTGTGAACTTAAGTGGTTGAAGAACCTTCTGTTCGATTTTGGTGTGCCTATTTCGACTCCTATGCATATTTTTAGTGATAGCAAATCGGCTATTGATCTTGCTAAAAATCCCGTCTTTCACGAGCGTACTAAACACATCGAGATTGACTGTCATTTTATTCGGGATGCGATTATTGACGGTTTGATTAAGACTTCTCATGTTTCTACTAACGCATAGTTAGCTGATATCTTTACCAAAGCTTTGGGCGGGCCTCAGTTTCAGTCTCTTCTCCGCAAGCTGGGCATTCTTGATCTCCATGCTCCAGCTTGAGGGGGGGTGTTAGGAATATCGGTGATATTAGAATATCTTACCATATATAAGTCTTAGAATATTATACCATATTATTGATTGTGTTCACACCATATATTGTAACTATATAAGCCAATTGGCCATTATCAATAAACTCAACCTTTCCCCTCATACGATCTTATCATGTTCTCTTCCTACAAAAATAAGAGGAAGGTTATCAAGGTGAAACGTTTTTAGTGGTCACCTACAGAGCCAAAAATAAACGATAATTGAGGACAGTTCTACTCTTTTTCGTTCTCTATGTCTCATTCTAAAAGCCTAATATTCTAGTGGCAAAGGGTCAAACATTCTTTTTACAACAAATTTTTATAGGAAATGTCATCATATACTCAATTACCAACTTCAAGCCAAGGTTTAGATAACAACTTTCACACTCGGCACCACATAGTCACACATATTACATATTTAAAATGTTAGTACCACACAAGCTACCATGCATGAGAAAAAAAAAGTACTTCTTGTAGTCTTAAACTCCATGAAAACAATGTTAAACAGACTATAAACCTACTCAAATGAAGTGTTAAAGGAGACAATCAGCTGGACCAACGATGTTATCCAGTCAGATCGATAATATGGTAAACACATGAAATAATGCATTAAAAATCTTGGAATCTACTAGCGGTGATGTAACAACTCGAAATATAAAATAAAAGAAATAGCATAAATATAACTAAATAATCGGAGTTTAAAAATAATAATAATAATAAGGTTCCGGTGGTGAAAACACCCGACCGATCGAATCAATACCAATTCCAATATTTGATCCTACTTGAACCCATTCCCTATATTTAATTCAAATAAACACAATGCCTAAACCTTTATTTTTATTTTTTAAAATTTCACATAATTAAAAAGAAAATATTTCATGCTTTTTTCTCCATCATGTTGTGCGCGGAAGCGTGAATATCCAGTGTTGGGCCTCTGCTGCATCTGTGTCCACTGTCCATAATAGTACGATATTGTCCTCTTTGGGCCAAACCCTCACAGATTTACTCTTGGGCTCCTTCCCAAAAGGCCTCTGATCTAGGTTATTTGATCTGGGAGAGATGATGGCGCAATAGTTAGCTACAAAGATCGACAGATTTACGGGAAGGAATAATTTCGAACTATGGCAGATAAAGATGAGGGCTTTGCTTAAGCAGCAGTGTATTTGGAGACCGTTGATGCCGGGTTTCTCCACAAAGGTGACAAAGACTACCGCAGGGCGGTGGCGAGTCTTGAGTCGTCGATCACGGTGGATCGAGATCCTGAGTTGGTAACAATGGAGGAAAGGGCTCATGCTACAATCTTGTTATGTCTGGCAGACGACGTTATTACAGAAGTTGCAAGTGAGGAAACTGCAGCTGGCTTGTGGACGAAATTGGAGAGTCTTTATATGACTAAAACACTCACCAATAAATTGTTATTGAAACGACGTTTGTTTGGCCTCAGAATGCAAGAAGGTATGTCACTTCGGGATCATCTAGATAAGCTTAACTCTATTTTACTAGATCTACGTAATTTAGATGTTAAGATAGAAGATGAGGATGCTGCGCTTATTTTGTTAGTTTCTTTACCGTTATCATATGAGAACTTTGTAGAGTCACTTGTGGTGGGTAAGGAGACTTTGACCCTAGAGGAGGTGAAGTCGTTGCTTCACACTAGGGAGTTACGCCAGAAGGCAACTAATGTTGTGGTAGATAATCAGGCTTTGGGATTGGTTGTTAAAGGCCGAAAAGGAAACGTTCGGACCGGAGGGAAAAAGAAGAAGTCTTATAGGCCTAAGTCAAAGGGACCAAGTTCTAGTGATTATTGTCATAACTGTGGGGAAAAGGGTCATTGGAAGTTAGAATGTCCTAAGCCAAAGAAGGGAAAATTTTCTTCTTTTTCAGCTGCACAACAATCAAAAAGTGATTACGACTCTGAGGATGATCTTGCATTGGTGGTCCAAGAAAAGAAGCATCTAGGTGATAGATGGGTTCTTGATAGTGGATGCACATCTCACATGTGTTCTAAACGGGGGATGTTTATGACATATAGTCATCATAGAAGCACTGTTACCATGGGTGATGGAGCGGTTTGTGAGGCTGTTGGAGTAGGCTCCGTGAAGTTTTTATTAATGCAAGATGGAAAGGTTAGATATCTCAAGGGTGTAAGGCATGTTCCACAACTTAAGAGTAATCTTATTTCTCTTGGAATATTAGACCGGAGGGGTTTTCGATTTCAAGGAAAAGGTGGAGTATTGAGTGTGTACGTGCAAGGGTCCATGGGAGTTGCTTCGTGGTGTGAAGTCAAGTATAGGTAACTTGTATATTTTACAAGGTAAGGCATTAACTAGGGGGATGTCACCGTCTAAGGATTGCGATAATGTAGAGGTGAGTCATACTAGGCCGGTTGGTCTAGAGGGGTTGAATCTTGCTTCTGGTTTGATAATTGATGATGTCGAAAGTGGGGTGGAGCTTGCCGAGGCTCTAGTGGTCGATGGATCAAGATCAGCAAGAAGAAGTTCAACAACCGGATTGAAGAGTTCGTCTTTTGTTGAGGATGATTGTGTCAACGGGAAGGTGGAGTTAGGGGATACTCCTAAAGGCCGGGTTGATAAAACAGATCGTCAAGAAGAAAAACAAAGAGTCTTTCAGTTGCGGAGTGGTATGATAAGGTTTGGAAATTTCGAGCCTTGTATACTAAAAGGTAGCTATTTTGTCTCAAGCAACAAGTCTAAACCAGAAGATGTTGGGTTGAGAGGTGATTTTATGGAGAGTCACCAGTTAGCTAGCGCGTCCCGGTGAGGGCGCGGGATCACCCTGGTGAGGGTGTGAGTGCTCCGGCGCGAGCACAGGTAAGGAGCCCCGACGGGGGCGTCCATACCTCGGCGTAGGCATTAGACTCCGGCGTGGGTCAGGTTCTGGCTATAGTGTAGCTCATCTTGGCTAAGGTGGAGCTATCACGGTGTCTCATAGTTTGAGACTGGTATCGGTAATCATAGTGTAACTATGGTGGAGGGCTACGTTGACTGGAAGTTGTTCGTAGATCCGACTGTCCGAGTCAAGGTGGAGATTGTTAGAATATAACTCGTCCGAGTCGTGTTCGGTTTTGGGTATGTGAGAGTGAGATTTAAAGATGAAAATAAACTAAGGAGAAAATGGCAAGTAATGTCCGTGTAAGAGCAGTGATTCGTGCGGGTCACATGCGTCACGTCTGAGTTCAAGGATTTTCTACGTGAAGTTGGCTTTGCTATATTGTTTATTTTATTATTGGAAAGTTAGTGGAGATCCTTGGGATTTTCCTAGCTTTAGATTAGTCTTTGATTAAGACTTGGATTTCCTAAGTTTGTTTAATTAGTTTCCTAATTACTTTAGGTATATAGTTTTGGGTGGAATAATACTATATAAAGACCCGACTATATTCTAGGTTAATTAAGAGAGAAAGGTAGAAAACTTTGTGAGGCAAGTTTGAGAGCTCGTCTTTTATAATCTGTAATTCTCTGCCTACATAGTGAAATATTTCCCTCGCCCTTGTAGACGTAGCTATCAAATTGATAGTGAACCACGTAAATTCTTGTGTTCTTTATTTTGCTATTGTTATTATATCGTCTCAACACGCTTCCGCGCATAACACATCATTTGACCAATCTGGGATACTTGAAAATATCTTTAACGCACTGATGAACATAAACAAAGGCATACAAATTACAGAGTTTAATCTACAACATAATTATTTAATGAATGATAAAAAGTAGCACAAATTCTCATTTGTGACGGGTACCGTTTTCTTTCACAAAATGCCCATTGAGAGGTGAGTTGGAAGCATATGGGGGTGCCCCACCTTGTCCCCTCTCCCTTTTTGTGAGAGGTCACAAGCTTGTGACGGGATTAGCCCATCACAAGCAAGACTACCTGAGTAGGTAGATAGTTTAAATTCTCATTGTCTAGTTGCACATTGGTTCATTTTCTCCAAAGCGTCTTGCTTGTGACGGGCTAATCCCGTCAGAAGCTGAAGACTTCTCACAAAAAGGGAGAGGGGACAAGGTGGGGAACCCCCCATGTGCTTCCCCACTCACCTCTCATGGGTATTTTGTGAGAGGAAATGGTATCCGTCACAAGCTTGTGATGGATATCGCCGCCTTCAATGAGATTTTGTGCATTTTCTCATCCGATGCTGGATTGTTGTTTTGTTTAAAAAGTCGGAATGTATTGGAATGGAATGGACAAATGGAATTAAACATACATTTTAATTATTATTTGGTTCACTTTGAAATTGTGTTCAGAGGGAAATGAAGTTATAAACTTGAGGGGAAAGGTGGGTATGAGATTGCAACGAGTTTGGGGTGAAATTAGAATTCATCGAGATTCTAACTCCAATCCAAGATGCCCTAACCAAACACCAGAATAGCTGAAATATATTCCATTCCATTCCAGCTCCTCCAACTAAATTCATAGACCCTCTTAACTCACAATAGAGCTTGAAAAAGCTGCCTGGAATTCGACCCAAGTCGTTTGAAATCCGATCCAATAGAATTCGAAAATTGGGTGAAATGAAACCGACCTGACCTGACCTGACCTGACCTGACCCGACCCGATATCAAACCAACAACTGAAAACTACCTTATTTGTCCCAACCCGAACTCGACTGAACAGCCGGGGTGGCCCGTTATTACTTGACCCGATTTTGATTCGAGAACTAAACGAGCATAATAATTATCTTGACAAAATTGATATTCACCTTAATTTTTTAAACTTGATAAAAATATAATAAATATATCTCTAAATTGTTTAACATGCAATTATCCATAAAACTAAGATAAAATATATGTTTATAAATAGGCTCGGTAGTGACCAAACACGGCCTAACAATGGCCCGACATGAACTGTAACCAACCTGCACTTATTGTTGACCGGATGCAACCCAAACCCAATATGATCCAACTCGCTATGACCTGACCCCATATACGAGCCAAGTGACTCGAATGCCACTTCGTGCCACACTGAGGCCAATTAGTCAATCAATTGCAAATAAAAAATAATCATGGAATTTGCAAGGGTGGAGCACGTAAAGTAGTTAAATTTTTTGTTAAATTATGGGTTTTAAGTTTAAGTCCCTCCATTAGAAATTCTGTGGGGTTATTTAGGGTGTGAGATTATGTTTTCTAGATGTCGAGTTCGTCCCATGATAAAAAGAGTGATAACTTGATATACATTGTTAGGTTACGTATACTTGGGAGTTTATCGAAAAATATTGAAGACGGGTTCCAACGTTATCCCAGGAAGAGGGGAAAAATAGACCCCAAATAGAAGGATATATGTATACAAACTAAGGCCTCGTTTGATTCATACAGGAATAGAACTCCTATGTTAATTTGCAATTCACTGGAATCCAACTCCAATATTCAATTCCCATGAAATGATAAAAATATGTTTGGTGGCCTTAGGGGAGTTTGTTTTTCCCATGAATTAATCTCCCGTGTAGTGTTTGGTTAAACCGTGTCAATTCACGTGATTTTAATTTCTAATTACCAATATACCCTTCCACAATATTACTAATGTTAGAATAGAAAGACTTATGGAAAAGATTGAATTATATTAAGAATTACATAATTACATAATAGATCAAGATACATATTTATAGTGCTATACAATTATCAAATACCTAACCTAATACACTGTTGTAGCCGTAAACTATGTTTACAATAAGGAAAGAATCATCTTGTGATAATACAAAGAGATATGCAAATATTACATGCTAAAGTATGAAGATTATGTGCTAAGATATACGGAGTAATATATATGAGATTATTTACGTAATATTCCTAATAACTAACACCTAATTTGTAGGGGTAAATGAGTAATTTTGAAGGAAATAAGATGGAGAAGTTTTCAATTACCTAGGGAGGGGTTGGTAATCAAACTCCTACATCATGTAGGATTATGTAGGAGTTGAAAACTCCCTTGGAATTGTAAACTTCCCCATTTTGCAACGTGAGGGATAACCAAACAAGTTACTAAAAACTCAATTCATGGGAGTTTAGAATCTATATATATATATATATATATATATATATATATATATATATATATATATATATATATATATATATAGAGATTGGATTTGGTGATTTTGGTTCTTGGTGAGTTGTGAGTTGGAGGAATCTCACCACTAGATTATATTAGAGATGAGTGGCCAAGATCAAATCTTACATGTCATATAAAACCATTGCCATTTACTTATTTTCTCTTTTTTCTAATGTTACTTTTTTTTTTACTTTAATTTTTTTTTTTCTCTTTTTTTTTTTACCTCGTGTTATTATGCTTTTTTTTACCACTTTGATTTTTGTTTTCTCTTATGTTTTTCTTTAATTTACTCATTATGTTACCTTTTTTTCTTTTTTTTTTTGTACCGGATTTTTTTTACTTTACTTTTTTTTTTCTCTTTTTTTACCTCGTGTTATTATGCTTTTTTTTACCACTTTGATTTTTGTTTTCTCTTATGTTTTTCTTTAATTTACTCATTATGTTACCTTTTTTCTTCTTTTTTTTTGTACCGGATTTTTTTTACTTGAAATTTTTTTTACTTGAAATTTTTTACCTCGTGTTATTATGCTATTATTGTGCTTTTTTTTTACCTGGATTTTTTTTACGACTTTGATTTTTTTCTCCCTTTTTTTTACCACATGTTATTGTGCTGTTATTGTTATTCCGCTGTTATTGTGATGTTATTCTGCTGTTACTTTGATTTTTTTTACGATTTTGATTTTTTTTCTCTTTTTTTACCATATGTTATTGTTATTCCGCTGTTATTGTGATGTTATTATGCTGTTACTTTGATTTTTTTTTTTTACGACTTTGATTTTTTTTCCTTTTTTTTACCACGTGTTATTGTGCTGTTATTCTACTGTTATTCTGCTGTTATTGTGATGTTATTCCGGTGTCACTTTGATTTTTTTACTACTTTGATTTTTTTACTCTTTTTTTACCACATGTTATTGTGCTGTTATTCTGGTGTCTTTGTTATTCTGGTGTTATTGTGATGTTAATTCGGTGTTACTTTGATTTTTTTTACTACTTTGATATTTTTACTCTTTTTTTAACACGTGTTATTGTGCTGTTATTGTGGTGTTATTGTGGTGTTATTCTACTGTTATTATAGTGTTATTGTGGTATTATTCTATTATTAATGCAGTGTGTGGTATTACTCTATTGTCAAATGTATCTATCTAAGTATCCAACACTATTTAAAATAACACTATAATAAGAGTAGAATAACACTCATTTTAACTTTTTTTTTGAGGAATAACACTCATTTTAACTAGCTATTATTAATGCGGTGTTATTGTGGTATTACTCGATTATCATTCGTTTGAATTAATATCTATCTAAGTAACATGAGTGTTGGATACTTGGATGATCAAATGGGCTATGTGGCCTATACCCATTTTAACTAGCTATGTTTATGTGGCCGCTAGTTGGGCCGATCAATTGGGCATGTATCAGTCCAGAAACATTAGGCTGGCTTGTTGCTGGATTAATGAAGAACTGAGTGGCAAGTTCTGCTGTCTTTCTCACATAGTTGTGTCGTTTCTCCATACGAGACGAGCAAAACGAAGCGCAGATTGTCCACCTCTCTATGTTCCGGCGGGCATTAAACAGAGTTAGAACAAGAGGTGACCGGGTGAGTTTATTATCTATGTCGTCTTTGTTGGAATCCCCCAATTTGTAATTGAATTCCTGATTTATAAGCTAATTGAATCTATGTTGTTGTTTATTCTGAAATTGTAATTGTATTCAACACTTGAACCCACCCTTGGTTTCCTAATTCACTGCATATTCCGATTATTTTAGGAATAAAAATTAAGGATTTCCAACTTGACTTGATATGCAAAGAAACTGGTTTGTTTGACTGATTCATGCATTACCCCGACCCTAACTAACTAATGTATCTTCATTACTCTTTCTTTGAATTCTCATCACTTCACTATTTACTATTTCCCGCAGGAGTACTCATTCTATCAGTCCAGAAACATTAGGCTGGCGTTTTTGGAAGATCCACAGTAAACTTGTGAAGTATCTCTCTTGTATTTCCACTCAAGGTCCCAAAAAGGGTCCCATTACCATGGATGCAGTGGACCATGTGCCTCCTACTTGCTCCGCAGACGTGTTTACACAGTTACTATTCCGTCCCTCGGCATATGCAAGTGAATAATAATTAACCCATTTTAACTTCAACGGAATATTCTTAAACAAGAATTTACGAAAATTGAAAGATCAACAAAAGCCACTCGAAGAGTATCAGCGACTTGAGTGCGCAGTCCAATGGAAATCTCCACCGAGAACCCGAACCACGAACCAACTCGTGATCGACTCAGTGAGTTACCCGACCTCGCACTCGCTCACATCCTTTCTCACCTCCTTACCACTGAAGCAGCAAGAACAAGCATCTTATCAAAACGATTCAACTCGCTCTGGAACTCGGTCGACTCGCTCCGATTTTCCGACGAGTTTACCGGCAATGATGCATGGGATGAGCTTCAATCTCCACGGAATGGGCAACGGCGCTGCGGCCACGGCTGCAGATGCGACGTCGGTGGAGAAGGAGGCCAAGCCTCCTTTGATTTGAAGCTCGAAGCGGGTTCGAACCAAGTGCCAGGGAGTTGCGGTAATTGATTTGTTGTGTCGTCATAGCCGGGTTCGAATTTTCAACTTCCTTGCCCTGAACAGTACGGTAATCGTGTCATTTGTCTTCAATTTCCTTGAAGATTTATTGATAACTCTAATTGGATATGTGGATTACAGGGAATATAATAAAAGAGAGAGAGAAAAAGTAAAGTGTGTAATCTGAGCCGTAAGATCTTATTATTCAATGGTTTAGATTTTCCAAACTCACAACTCACCGTAAGAACCAAACTCACGAGATCCCGCCTCTCTCTCTCTCTCTCTCTCTCTCTCTCTATATATATATATATATATATATATATATATATATATATATATATATAAGAGAGTTTTTTCGAGCGATCTGAGAGCGTCCACATCACCAAAAATAAATTTAGGAAAGTATAATTTTTGATGTAAAAAATAAAGTGGAAATCTTTTAATTATTATAATATGTATATTTCCTAAATTATATTCAAGTGATATTTCCAATTTTTATATCAAACTTTTACATATCATTTGTCAAAAAAAATATCGTTAAAAAAATTATGAAAATAATATAATTAGTTTTGTGGTAAAAAATGCTATCATTAGAGTATAAATTTCATATTATTTGCACATATTAAAGATGGTGTACTTCTTAATATGAAAAATTGTGTACTTTTTAGTATGTTTTGTCCCACATTGAAAAATAAGTAGGTGCGGTGAACATACTACATATAAATAGTAGAATTGTCTTACATCGAAAGATTAGTATACGGTGGGTGCTTCTAAAATTATAAATAGGAGGCATACTTGGAACTTAGGCATCAACCCAAAATCTTTTGAGTCTCTTAAGTATTGTCTTGGAGAGCTCTTAAAAGTTTATATCATTATATTTTCTACCTGTAGATTTTATATGTCCCACATTGAAAAATAATGTAGGTGTGGTAAATATACTACGTTTAAATAATATAATTAGAATTGTGTTTAAAAAATTCTATCATTAGAGTATAAGTTCATATGATCATTTGCACATATTTTAATTATGATAAAAATAAATAAAAAACAAACGTATGAATATTAATAGATAATATAGTATTTGCTTATTATTAAATCGGGTTGGATGTCGAATTAGGTTCAAAAAATATGGTGTACTTTTAAATATGTTATTCGTCTCACATTGAAAAATAATGTAGGTGTGATAAATATATAATACGTATAAATAGTTGAATTGTCCCACATCATAAGATTATCATTAGGTGGGGTGATCCCATGATTATAAATAGGATTTATCCTTGGAACTTAAGTATCACCCCAAATATATTGAATCTCTCAAAGTATACTTATTATATAAGAGACTTTAAACATAATCTTGAATTAAATGTTAAATTTTTAAAGTTGTAACATTTTTTTAGGTGGGAGAAAGATCGATAAAATGGTCAATATTATAACGAAAATTTTTCATGGTACCCTCGAATTTTGTTATATTACACATAATACCCGGGGCGGACGCAGGAATTTATCGAAAGGGGGGCACACAATTTTTTCCGATACATTATTTTTTATTTTAAACCGCATTTTTTTATTACG
The DNA here is from genome assembly GCF_048544455.1 of Silene latifolia. Taxonomy (NCBI): domain Eukaryota; kingdom Viridiplantae; phylum Streptophyta; class Magnoliopsida; order Caryophyllales; family Caryophyllaceae; genus Silene; species Silene latifolia. Next base: position 77,952,279 of record NC_133537.1, on the reverse strand, counting down.
GATTTTTTTCCTCCCAAAAAATAGAAAAATAACTAATTTTAATAATTTTTTTAGTTTAAAAATTAGTATTTTATTTTGAACTTTCTTCTGAAATATTTAAATTTGAAATAAATGTACTTTGTAAATAAAAACTAGTTTTGTTACCCGTGAAAATCCCGGGTTATCTCTAGGAAAATTAAAAATTTTGATAGTTGATTTTTTTGTGAATATGAAATGAAATCGGAATTTATTTCATCATTGATATATATTCCTATTCTTTAATTTTGATCATCGTCTAATAAAAATTCATAAATTTTAGAATTTGATTATGTACGAATTAGAAAACTTTAAAACCAAATTGAAATATTGAAATTTTTAGTTGTATAAAAAGTGAATTTACCCGTGGAGTGTGCATGACATCAAGAGTTGGTCACTAACCATACGACTTCACCACAAGGTCTTCCTTTCGTACCGCCTACAAAACAAAAGTACAACAAAAAATAATACATAAATTAGTAATTCGTCATTCCAAATTCAAGTTAAAGAAAATATTGCAAATTTTTACCACCCAAATGATTTGTTTAGAGGAAAACAAATGAGACGATCTTAAATAGGAGAGGCTAAATAATGCTAATTTGGAAGTTAAATGATGTACACTAATATTAGTGTTCACAAACTTTAAATGATATAAATGTTAATTAGGAAAAAAAACAAAAGCATTCAAAGGGTTGTATATAATGGGTTACTTTATATAATCTTTATGGTGGTAGGAATTATTGCAAAATTAGTATGAGAGTTAAATGGAGTAACGGTTAGGCTAGGATAGGGAATTAGAAGAGACTTGTGAGAAAATTCGACGATGCCTTTAAGAAAATCATTGGACTTGTGTGAAAGTTATCATGTGTTGAACTTAAATAATGGTTGAATATAAAATGCCATAATTTTACGTTTAAGAATATTATTAAGCTACTCATTTGTTTTTCTTTTCAAGTTTGTGTAATTTTAAATAAATAAATAAATGTATAACTTTTATGAGCTATATTACTATAAAAAATGTTAAATCGATTCACTAACATCTTTTTTAAGTGTAAAATGGGAATTTTAATTGTAAATTAAGAGATTTTGATGTGAATTTTGGTAAGTAACATCTTTTTTTTTTTGTTGGAATTTTTTAATTCAACCATAAAATATAGTTTGCAATTTAGAAGTTCATGAGTAATAGTTATTAAATGGAGGATTAGTGAATGGAAACTATTGTAAGTTTAATAGCCATTATAAACTATTGATTCCCGTCTTTTAATTTGCCTTTTCATTTAATTTTGAGTTATGAGTATTATTAAATAAGATAATTCATTAGTGAGAAGCTCAAGAGGTAAACAAATAGGAAAAAATAGTAATGAAAATTATTTATTATTATTATTATTATTATTATTATTATTATTATTATTATTATTATTATTATTATTATTATTATTATTATTATTATTATTATTATTATTATTATTATTATTATTATTATTATTATTATTATTATTATTATTGATCTTAAGTAGTGGTTGAAATAAAATGTCATACCTTTACTTTTAAGAAAATTATTAAACTTCACAATTATTTTATTTTTAATTAAAAGGGTTTGTATACCGATCTTAAATAAATAGATGTAGGTGTAAATTTTAAGTGGTACAATTTCAGGAAAGTTAAGTTTAACTTTTTACAAAAAAAAAAATATACAATATTTTCAGCCAATATTTCATCATATGAAAACAAATAAAAAAAAACTATGAAAAACTTTAATCAATTCATTAACATGTTTTATTACAAAATATTCAATTAAAATGTTGATTTTATAAGTTAATGTTATGTTGTCAATTGTCATTAATTAAGTAAGCAATATAAATTATTAAAATTAATTAATATTAAACAATCTAAAAATGACACGTGGAATAAAATTAAATGGTATAAGTAGCCTTTTAACTATATACTATAGATGTCTGCGTGGAGAATGGTTGGGTAGGCGTGTGTCAATCTTAACCAAGGTGGCAATGTGAATGTCTATGTAGCTTTTTCACATCCTACGTGGCTTTGTCTAGTTGGCATTTTTTAGGATGCCTTTTAATAGTATTTTATAGATAAATAATATCTCCTATGATAAGATATATTATATTCTAATATTTAAATAAACACTAAACACAAGTGGTTCAATGGTAGAGAATGTGGTATGTAACCTCGAGGGCAAGGGTTCAAACCCTGGGAGGAACATTTTTTACATATAAATTGTAGCTTACTAACGAGATGGGCCTTGAGATCATTACACAGTTTAACAAAAAATTATTTAAAAAAAACCTAGGGCACCAAGAATTAAACATGTGACCTTTCAAGGGTCAACTAAAGGGCTTACCAACTGAACCACATAAACCTATTGATCATTTCTGTTACTTATAAAAAATTTATCCCGAAAAATTCATGGTGGGCACGTGCCCAGCCGGGCCCCCTAGATCCGCCCATGCATAACACCCCTAATTTTAAGTTTGTATATATAATACCCTTGTGTTTACTTTTTTCATAACGCCGTTATTCCTATGAGTAACTAGATAAGTAATTGAGCATGCCATGCTATTTGTGTTTTGTTATTTAGGTATTAAATGTTAGTTGATTAAATAAAATATGGATTTAAGAATTAGATGATGAAGTGTTTGTGTAATAGATAACAAAAGAAAAAGGCGTCAAAAGTCATAGGAGTAATGGCGTTATGACGGAAGTTGTCAAATGGTATTCTGGGAAAGAAAAAGGTGGACACAGGGGTACCATTTGTAGAAACTTAAAATTAGGGGTACCATGTGTAATCTATCAAAGTTCAAGGTTACCATGAGAAATTTCCAATATTATAATGATATAGTTAATTAAATTTTCATTTAAAAGAGAGAGATATCCGTACCAATAAAACAATAAAGTGGGTATTATTTTTTAATTGTTATTTTATTGTCAAGCCATCAAACTTAACGTCTATTTAACATTCTTTATATTAGGGGGTACCATGGGCAAAAAAATGGAACTTCAAGGTTACCATAGGCAGATTCTTAAAAGTAGGGGTAACATGAAAAATCTGACAAAATTAAGGGGTACCACGAGAAATTTCCGTATCTCAATTATGATAAAAAAAAATGAAGAAAAACAACGACAAATATTAATGGAGAGTACTTGATCATATTATTAAAATTAAATATAACTATTAGATATAATGAGTAACAATTAACCGTATTCGGTATTCGGGATCTGGTTGAATGTCGAACTAAGTGTAAAAAAGATGGTGTAATTCTGAGTATGTTATTTGTCCCACATTGAAAAACAATGCAGGTTTGATGATATACTACGTATAAATAGTAGAATTGCCCCACATCAGAAAAATAATCCAAGTTTGGTGAATATATTACTTATAAATAGTAGAATTGTCCCACATCGAAAGATTAGTATAAGGTGGGGGTGATTATATGATTATAAATAAGAGTTAACCCACGTATATATTAATCTTTTATTTTTTTTGAAAGAGATATTTAATAATACGTAAACAAATCATTAGACATAGAATGTAAACATTAAACCCTTATGTTTTTTTTTGCATTATAAATAAGTTAACTAGTTTTGTGACCCGTGAAATTCACGGGTTGTTCTGTTTCTAGTGTGTTTAGTGATTTAATACAATAACATACTACGATCAATTCAATTTACGGTTTTCATGTTTTAAGGGTTGTATAAATTCAATTAGTCTTTTATAAAACATTTTATCAGAAATTAAAATTTCATACATTAGATATACTAAGATACCCCTATCAAAACTAAAGTAACTTAATGCAAGCTAAAATGAATTAATAATATAAGTATTCCTATAATCAAATTAAACAAAACTATATTATCAAACAAAGATCCCCAAAAATAGAGCATCCTCATAAATTAGATATCAAAATTTCTAACACACAATTAAAAATGTTATGACAAAACTAACATTTCATACCCCCATAAAATTGAAGCTAATACAATAATAAATTCCGGAACTAAAAATTTTAAAGCAGCAACAACTTGAACAACAATTGGATCATTATTGCCGAATACTTCACCTATTAAACAATATTATACAAAAAATGTTATGTCATCCCCTCAAATTTTCCACCTTTTTGTGATATTTCAAAATATATATAATTAATGCTCAAAAAATTATTAATCATCCACGGTTCCACGTTGATGTCACCAATCTTTAGTTAGTATGTAAAATATAATTGTTTAAGCAATCTTAGTATTTCACTTCTCCATATAATCTTCTTTCTTCAATAAATCATACCTATTAAAAAAAGTAATACAATAATAGTGGAATTTGTTTTATGCAATATTATCGTTATTAAGTTAGTTTCACCTTAAGTAATGAAAAAAAGAGGGAATGATAATCAAATCGTAGAGATGTAAGTATATTTACCTTGGAAGAGTTTAACACAATAAATAATCTTGATAGCACTTAAATGAGAACAAAACAAACACGTACATACGCGAAATTGAAATTGTGAGGAACACTTCATAACCCAATGAAACTTCCAATAAAAAAATAAAAAAAATTAGTTAATAATATCGGTGACACATACCATTCTACTAACGATAGTGATAAGAAATTTTCTGCTTACAAATTTAGCCTTCCATAAAAAATATATAAACAATTGAGGATGCATTTTATGGCTATTAAATATTATTTTTTCATTATTATCAAATTTAATATAGGTGTAAATAAAGATCAAGTTCATGACTTTTGAGCATCCATTTTTCATTATTATGAAGTTTAATATAAACATAAATATGGGAAAATGAGAAATGGTATGTAAAAGGTTTGCATTAATAATAATAATAATAATAATAATAATAATAATAATAATAATAATAATAATAATAATAATAATAATAATAATAATAATAATAATAATAATAATAATAATAATAATAATAATAATAATAAAAATTATTATTATTATTATTAATTTTTTTTTCATGTAAACTCCACTTTGCATGAAAATCATTTAAAAAGTTATCTTGTATATGTAATTAAAACATGACATATTGATGATGATAGATATTTTGGTTTTCCTTTTAATTATATTTATAAATTTGTAGATATCTATACAATACTATTAAAAGGCTAATGTGACATGGCAAATTAAATGTGACATGGCAAATGTGACAAGGCAAAATTAAATGTGACATGGCAAATTAAATGTGACATGGCAAATTAAACGTGACATGGCAATATCATAATACACATATTATCAAATCTATACAATATAGTTTAAAAGACTATAAAATATTAAATTTTATTCCATGAGCCATGTTTACAAGTAATTTATATTTTGTATTTGATTATATAATATATTTTTAGTGACAAATTACAATACAATATTGACGTCTTGACGGATAATTCTTACTAAAAAACACACATTAAATGATAATTGAGTTAGTGCCCTACCAAAAAAAAAAAAGTAAAAGCCTATTTGGGGAGGTGTATATCAATTATAAATAATTTTCTATAATAAAAAAATACCACATGAACAGCGAAACTTTTACAATTTCTAATATAACACTGTTTATTTTGAGTGAGACCATAACAAGTAACTAAATTACCCTACAAATTAATATTTACAAATTTTTGCGATCAACTTAAAAATAGTTGAAGCATTTGTGACTTAAAAATTGAGAAAATATTGCGGTCATACAAAAGAACGGTCTCACAAAAAAGATTATCTTTATGTAGAATTTAGAACCTAATCAACACAAATATTTATTATAATATTTATGTCATAATAATGAAAAAAATGATGATCAAAAGTCATGAACTTTGCTCCATATTTATGCCTATATCTATATAACACTATTAAAAGGCTAGTCTAAAAAAGCCACGTAGACAATGCCACATGGGATGAAAAAAAGCCACATATGCAATAACAATGTGACTTGGCAAACTAATATGACATGGATTATCAATTTATTATTATATTGCATTAATTTAATTCACTTATTTCCTTTACAAATCCATCCATATTCCATTAGCTTTAAACTTAATTAACTAAAAAAAACTACAATAAAAAAATACGCATTAATTATAAGCTAATAGTTTCAAGATATTTCATATGGAGTAGTATTATATGTATTTGAAATAAAAACGAATACATGAAATTAAGAACAAAGAAGAATAAATGAAGTTGAAAACAAAAATTGTACCTATACAATATAGTTAAAAGGCTACTAACAACATTTAATTTTAATTCACATGCCGATTTTTTATTGGTAAATACTAATTCATCTATATTGATTACTTGATTATTTATTTATACAATATTATAAAAGTCTAGATTATGTATTAAAAAGTTTTCTTTAAAACTGTCACATGCTTATAAGTAAAAAAAATTTAAAAAAATATTAATTGCAAACACAAAAAACAAATTAATACAAACTCTTTATTTTCTCTCATAAATTTGGTTATTAATCTACTTATTTATTTAACCTTTAATTTCTTTTATTTAATAGGATGGTTTTTTGGTTTTCTCTCACCATCATTATAATTTTTAGTTATCATAAATTTTTTTATCTCCCTTTTAATTCACAAAATCGTTCCTCTTCCCTCGAATAAATTAAATAAATTATTGAATTTAATCAATAATTAATAACAAAAAGTTTTCTATATAACTATTATAACAATCCTAATTTTCATTTTTATTCAAAAAGTTGGAAGGTAAAGTATACATACATAGATAATTAAATGAATTCTTTCGCTTTTTATCCTTATTATGTTTTAAATTTATTAATAGTAAGAATGTTATTTAGTTATTATTTTTGTGTTTGTATTGAAATTTCAGGAAGATGACATACTCAATTATCAATAACATTGCATGAAATTTATACTATCTAATTAAAAGGGTAGCTTAGAACATTCAATTTCATTTCACATGACATTTTCACACCCCATTAATTCTTATTCATTTTTATTGATTATTTAATTATATTGACAATATAACATGCATGGAATAATATTTGAATTTATAAAACTATAATCTATAATTAAAAAGTAAGTCAAACTATCTACCATCATCTGAATGTCATATTTTAAATTCCATAAGATAATTTCTAAACCACTCTTATGCAAAGTAGATTTTGTAAAAAAAAAAAAAAAATAAGAATATGAATAAAGCAAATATTTTACAATCCATTTCTCCCTTCCTTCATATTTATGTCTATATTAAATTTCATAATAATGAGACAAATCTATAACTCAATAATCTAAATATAAAATATATAAATCTAACTAAAAGGCAAGCAAAACTAACTATCATCATTTAAATGTCATATTTTAATTACATAATAAGACAACATCTTAAATAATTCTCCTGTAAAGCGGATCTTGTAAAAAAATAAATTATAATAATAATAATAATAATCAAGCAAAACTTATACATTTTATTTCTCTTTATTCCTTATTAATGTTTATATTAAATTTCATAATAATGAAAAATGATGCTCAAAAGTCGTGAACCTTGATTGATATTTATGCCTATATTAATTTTGTTAATAATGAAAAAAGGATGCTCAAAAGTCATAAAATGCATCCTCAATTCTGTATATATTTTTTATGGAAGACAAAATTTATAAGCCAAATTTTTTCTTATCTCTATCGTCAGTAGAACTAAATGTATCATTAAACTTTCCTATTATTCTATTAACATCAAGCCAAATGTATTAAGGTTTTAAAATTATTAACTAAGTTATTTACCTTTTATGTAAGTTCCATTGGGTTATGAAATGTTCATCACATTTTCAATTCCATCGTTTTTATTTGTTTTGTTCTCATTTAGAGGATATCAAGATTTGTGGTGTTGAGCTATTCAAAGGTAATATTCATTCTCTACGACTTCATTCTCATTCCTTTTTCTTTCAGATTTTAAGAGGAAACTTAAGTTAACAACGATAATATTGTATAAAACAAATTTCACAATTTTGTTAGTTAATTCAGAATAATTATTGAGTTACTTTTTTTTATTATAGAGTCGATTCGTTGGAAAAAGAAGACAATATGAAGAAGTAAAATACTGGGATAGCTTAAATAACTATATATTGGAGACTAACTACAAGATTGAAGACATCAACGTGAATGACTAATAGTTTTTTTTTTTTTTTCAAAAGTATATTTTTATTTTGGTATTTGTTTTTTTCCCATCATTTTACCTTCGAAAAAATAGCAATATTCACCTACTTTGGCTTATTTAATTTATCAATTTTGATCTTTATGTTAACATGTAAATGCCCGTAATCTTAGTACGCAATCAATGCTGAATTATCATAAGGGGAGCTTACTATATGTTTTGATATTTATAAAATTTCAATTAATAAAAACACTAGAAACATCACACTCAAAACAAAACATCCCGTGAATTTCACGGGCCACAAAACTAGTTAGTAGCTTTATAATCCAAATTATTAGATTTTTTTATTTACTACATATCAGACCTTTTAGCCACTATCTTTATGGTTAAGGAGGAGTTTGATGAACAAATTGAATGATTTAAATGATGAGAATAAATTCTTAATTTATTTTTATAATTTAAATCATGATCTTATGGTTTCCACACAAAAATAAATTTTACTAAACCTTATAATGAGCTTTAATAAATTTATTAAAGTAGCCTTAATATTAACAATATAAATTAATAGAATTTAATTATGATAATCCTACATGGCAAAAAATTAAATGTATTAAGTTGCCTTTTAACTATATAGTTAAAATATGACATATTGATGATGATGATATATATTTTGGTTTTCTTTTTAATTATATTTATAAATTTGTAGATATTAGTAGATTTATAATCCAAATTATTAGATTTTTTATTTACTATATAAGACCTTTTAGCTACTATATTTATGGTTAAGGAGGAGTTAGATGAACAAATTAAATGATTTAAATGATGAGAGTAAATTCTTAATTTATTTTTATAATTTAAATCATGATCTTACGGTTTCCACACAAAAATAAATATTACTAAACCTTATAATGAGCTTTAATAAATTTATTAAAGTAGCCTTAATATTAACAATATAAATTAATAGAATTTAATTATGATAATCCTACATGGCAAAAAATTAAATGTATTAAGCTGCCTTTTAACTATATAGTTAAATATGACATATTGATGATGATGATAGATATTTTGGATTTCTTTTTAATTATATTTATAAATTTGTAGATATTAGTAGCTTTATAATCCAAATTATTAGATTTTTTATTTACTATATAAGACCTTTTAGCTACTATATTTATGGTTAAGGAGGAGTTAGATGAACAAATTGAATGATTTAAATGATGAGACTAAATTCTTAATTTATTTTTATAATTTAAATCATGATCTTATGGTTTCCACACAAAAATAACTATTACTAAACCTTATAATGAATTTTAATAAATTTATTAAAGTAGCCTTAATATTAACAATATAAATTAATAGAATTTAATTATGGCAATCCTACATGGCAAAAAATTAAATGTATTAAGTTGCCTTTTAACTATATAGTATAGATTATATAGATTTATAGATGTGGCATTCGTAATGCACGTGTGGCTTTTTTTTCGCCTATGTGGCTTTGTCTACGTGGCCTTTTAAGGTTACCCTTTTAATATAGTTTTATAGATTACCCCGTTGCAACGCACGGGCATTCAAACTAGTTCCCATGAATTGAGAGGGTGACCAAACAACCACTAATTCTCATTTAAGACGGACTATTTCGTCTTAATCTTTAAACAACTTTATGTGACATTTTTTTTTTTTGTAAAATCTAACTATTTAAATTGGATCACATTTTTACCATAAAATTGTAACCATTTATACTATATCATATTTGACTAAAAGTGAATTACATATAAATATATGACCCGTTTAAAGCCTTGAGATGAACATAGCCGTTTGAGGGGGATACCTTCTGATATACTCCGTATATACATGATAACATGAAGTAACCCGGTATTTACTACTCGTAAGAACTGTTGGAATAATGGCTCAAAAAGTCTTTTGCCTTACTTTGAAAAAACTAGCTAAGATTTTTTCTCTTGTCCCACATTGGAAAAATGAAACAAGTTTGATGGGTTTATAATGTTCCTCTCTATCTTCTTGTTTGAACTTGTGATTAGACCTTTTGTGGAGGTTGATAAGTTTGGGCTGGGCCACACACGCGCGCGCGCCTCGCCTCGCCACGCCACGCCGGGCCGGGCTCGGGCACGGGCTCTGGGTAGAGCACCTGCAGTGCGAGCTATCAGCTCCTTTTAATTTTTTGGAACATTATTTTTCTGTTTTCAAAGGCTCAATTCCCAAGACTGATTGGAACAGTCTACGGAATTGACTGCTACGGTCTACCAAACTGATTGTCGTTAATTCTTAAGTTTTTATAGTTTCTGAACAAATTTCGGAAAATCTTATGCACTTTTCTCCCCTATATAAACAACCTTTCATTCTCATTTTGAGAATCAGAAAATCTTCTCTTCTCTCTTTCTTATACTGTTCAATCTTTATCTTAAAATATTTCCTTGAGGTTATTATTGGCAACGTTCTTGGCTGCTCTCATCTGCCTCTTTGCCTACACCAAAGTTGCAGCGGTTGTGTTAATCCTGGGGGTCAAGTGCAACTGAGGCCGTGTGTAGTACGGGGCATTTTTGACTTTAGGACAGTGGCTTCTCGTCACGTCACAACCATCCGTTTCTCCAGATAAGATTTTTCTTCCTCTTTTACAGTACGTGTATAACAATCTAAAGTCAAAAAATTAAAAAAAAAAAAATTATTTTTTTCACTACAATATGACGGGAGGAATTCCAATTTCTGTTGCGTCCTTCTCTGCTCCTTCACCTATCATTCCTGACATGTCTAAATTCGAGCTTTTCAACGGGAAAAACTATAGAATGTGGTCTGATAGAATCGAATTCTTCCTTAGTCAAATTAAAGTAGACTATACACTTACTGGTAATGTCCCGCCTGAAAATTCCGGGAGGGATTATGTAGAAGACAACAAAACATGTAGAGGAATGCTTTTGCATTACATGAGTCCTGCTTTATATACGATTTATGGTAAGTATAAAACAGCAAAAGAAATCTGGGAAGCTTTACAAACTAAGTATGGATCGGATGATTTTGGAACTAAAAAATATGTTTGTAGCCGTTGGTTGAGTTTTAAAATGGCTGACAATTCACCTGTTCTGGATCAAGTTCATGAGTACGAAAACTTGTGCGCGGAAATCACTGCTGAAGGTATGAATATCTGTGAAATTTTTCAAGCAAATTGTTTACTTGACAAGTTACCTCCTTCTTGGCAAAACTATGTCTCTAGCATGAAACATAAGCAAAAAGATTTTACTCTTTTGGAACTTATTTCTCATATCAAAGTTGAGGAGCAAAACCGTATTCAAACAAAAGGAAAATATGTTTTCAAACCCTCCTCTTCAAACGCAAACTTGGTTGAAACTAAAAAGAATTTTTCAAAAAATTCTAAGCATTTCTCAAGGGGTTCTAATCAAGTTCACGGGACAAGAAATAATGCAAATTTTAAAAGAGAATCCAAAAGGGAATTCAAAGGCGATTGTTATACTTGTGGGAAACCAGGTCACTCATCAAAATATTGTCCACAAGGTTTTTCACCAAATGGTAAGCGTAAATTTGTTAAATCTCAAGCACATCTGGTTGAATCTGGCGATATCATTGCTGCTGTCGTATCTGAGATTAATCTGGTAAGCAATATATCTGAATGGGTTGTTGATACTGGAGCAACACGACACATATGCTCCAGTAAAGAGATGTTCAAAGCTACCTTGCCGTATCCACACGTGAATGTGTTTTTATGGGAAATTCTAGCACCGTGAAAGTCCTAGGAAAGGGTAAGATCTTTCTTAAATTAACTTCAGGCAAAACCATTGAATTAAACAATGTTTTACATGTTCCTGATATTCGGAGGAATCTGATCTCGGGTGCCTTACTCAACAAAGCTGGGATCAAGTTGACTTTCGAATATGATAAACTTGTGCTTACAAAAAATAGAAATTTTATTGGAAAAGGCTTTTGTAATAGCGGTTTGCTTGTATTAGATCTTGAGACTATTAATAATAATTCGTTTTTATATTGCTTTGAGTCTTTTTTTCTTTGTGGCATGCTAGACTTTGACATTTGAATGTCGCATCGATTAAAAGATTGAAACAGCAAAATATAATTCCTTAGTTCAGTAGCACCAGTTTTGACAAGTGTGAGGTATGTGTTGAGGCAAAACATGCAAAAACAACTTTCAACAAATGTGTTGACCGCTCGAGCTCTCTTCTTGAGCTAATTCACTCTGACTTGGGTGATTTCAAGTCCATCATGAGTAGAGGAGGTAAGCATTACTATATTACCTTTGTCGATGATTTTTCTAGATATACTAGAGTTTATTTGCTAAGCTCTAAAGATGAAGCCGAGGATAAATTTGTGATATTTAAAACTGAAGTTGAAAATCAGTTAGACCGGAAAATTAAAAGAGTCAGATCTGATAGAGGCGGAGAATATGAAGGTAATCCTCTGAAACAAATTTGTGAGCTTAACGACATTATTCATGAGTATACCGCTCCTTTTTCACCCCAACAAAATGGCGTCGCCGAAAGGAAAAACTGATCACTTAAAAATATGATGAACGCCATGCTGATCAGTTCAGGTATGCCTAATAATTTTTGGGGTGAACCTATTTTATATGCGTGTCATGTCCTAAATCGCGTGCCTCACAAGAAAACTGGTAAGACCCCTTATGAATTATGGAAAGGCTATGTACCTAATATGAATTATCTCAAAGTGTGGGGGTGTTTAGGAAAAATTGGGATTCCAAATATTCAAAGGACTAAAATCGGACCTAAGACCACGGATGGAATTTTTATTGGTCGTGCTGCAAACAGCGCTGCTTATCGTTTTGTCTTAAAAGACTCATCTGGTTTTGGTCCAATTAAAGAGTCTAGGGATGTTGAATTTTTTGAGCATATTTTTCCTATGAAAGTGAATTTATCACATGTGTCCATCGCATCTCCCTCTTTTATATCTTTGGGTAATTCTGATATTGCAGACAAAATTACTGAGCCTAGAAGAGGTAAACGCGTGAGAACTCCGACTAGCTTTGGACCGAATTTCGCTACTACATGGCTCGTACAACATGGACCTTTGAGTGAACACGAGGTATGTGCTTATGTACTCGAAGAAGACCCCAGAAATTACAAGGAAGCCATGAAATCTATCGATTCTACCTTTTGGCTAGAGGCCATTAATAGCGAGATTGATTCTATCATGAGTAACAATACCTGGATTCTGACTGATTTGCCGAGAGGTTGCAAAGCTTTGAGCAACAAATGGGTGTTTAAAAAGAAAATGAAATCTGACGGTTCGATCGATAAATATACCAGGTTGGTAGTTTGTGGAAATCGTCAAACAAAAGGTATTGATTTTTTTGATACTTACTCGCCTGTTACAAAAGTGGCTACCATTAGGGCTTTGATTGCACTTGCATCTATACATAATCTTTTTGTCCATCAAATGGATGTTAAAACTGCCTTTTTAAATGGTGACTTACATGAAGAAATTTACATGAGTCAACCTGAGGGATGTGTGGTTCCCGGACAGGAAGACAAAGTGTGTAAACTAATTCGATCTTTATATGGTTTAAAACAAGCACCAAAACAATGGTATGACAAATTTCATAAAACAATAACATCTGATGGATTTATGGTTAACGGTTCTGATGCTTGTGTATATTCTAAGCATGACGGGAATGATTGCGTAATTATATGTTTGTATGTGGACGACATGCTTATTTTTGGTACAAATATGGATGTTGTCAACATTACCAAAAATTTCTTACATTCTCGGTTTGACATGAAAGATTTGGGAGAGGCTGATATAATTCTTGGGATCAAGGTCACAAGGACTTCTACAGGTATGTGTTTGAGTCAGTCTCATTACGTTGAGAAGATTCTAAGAAGGTTCAATCAATTTGATAGCACGCCTCTTCATACTCCTTACGATTCAGGTGTCCATTTGTGCAAAAATCCAGGTAATAGTGTATTTCAAGAGGAATACGCTAAAATAATTGGCAGTGTTATGTTTTTGATGAATTGCACTAGACCTGACATCACATATACCGTTAGTAGATTGAGTCGATATACTCATAATCCTGGTAAGGACCACTGGAATGCCTTGATTCGTTTATTGAGATATTTGAAAGGAACCATGGATTGGGGTCTACACTATTCTAGGACACCTAGTGTCCTAGAAGGGTATTGTGATGCTAATTGGGTGTCGGGAAATGATGAGATTCACTCTACTAGCGGTTATATTTTTACTCTAGCCTCTGGAGTCATATCATGGAAGTCATGTAAACAAACATGTCTTGCTAAATCCACCATGGAATCTGAATTTATTGCTTTAGCTTTGGCGGAGAGAAGTCAATGGCTGAGAAGTCTTTTGGCGGATATTCCGTTGTGGGGGAAACCGACTCCATCAGTATCCATGCACTGCGATTCACAAGCTGCTATAGGAGTAGCCAACAATCAAGCCTACAATGGAAAGAAAAGGCATATTCGTCTAAGACATGGAATTGTGAGAAACCTGATCAGAGACAATGTGATTTCATTGGAATACGTACGTTCAGAGAGAAATATTGCGGATCCTCTCACCAAAGGCCTTTGTAAAAAATTAGTGTTGGAGTCGGCACTAGGAATGAGTTTAAAACCTGTAAAGGGGTGAATTGTGATGGATACCCGTCTTAGTTCATCTAAGTTCAACGGGTCAAACTAAGTCACAAGGAACTCGAGATGTAATACTACTATCATTTCTATTTAATAAAGTGATGTGGTATTATTTTATATGTACATTTATTGTACTCACAGATATATTATCATTGTGGAAGGTTGAACATTAGCTCTTAATGAGTTCATAGTCCTTATGGATGGTTTGCGACAAACCTGATGAACTCACCTATGTGAATGTGGGGGTTCTCGCCCTAACCCTAAAAGGTTCTTCAGGTTTTGAACTTTTTTGAGGCATTCATCAAAATAACCAGGAACTATGTGAGGGGCACTTGACAAGCTCAAGTAACATTTGTTCTTAAAATCTTAAAGTTCATGATGAGTTCATGGATTATGCAAGTTCTAGCCCTGATTTGGGATTAGCAAGTGCGCAAAAATTCTCTTACCAACTCCATGCACTGGTTAAAGGCTTAGTCCACCAAAATGGCGGTTTGAGAAAATTTGTATGACACTGGATGTTGGTTAAAGTCCACAAGACACCAACATCTAAACGTTAAATCCCCGTTGCCTGTATTACCTCAATCTTTTTTCTCCTTTTTTTTTTATCGCCATTGTGGGGGATTGTTGGAATAATGGCTCAAAAAGTCTTTTGCCTTACTTTGAAAAAACTAGCTAAGATTTTTTCTCTTGTCCCACATCGGAAAAATGAAACAAGTTTGATGGGTTTATAATGTTCCTCTCTACCTTCTTGTTTGAACTTGTGATTAGACCTTTTGTGGAGGTTGATAAGTTTGGGTTGTGCCACACACGCGCGCGCGCGCGCCTGCCGCGCCGCGCCGCGCCGGGCCGGGCCGGGCACGGGCTCTGGGCTCTGCAAATTTCGGAAAATCTTATGCACTTTTCTCCCCTATATAAACAGCCTTTCATTCTCAGTTTGAGAATCAGAAAATCTTCTCTTCTCTCTTTCTTATACTGTTCAATCTTTATCTTAAAATATTTCCTTGAGGTTATTATTGGCAACGTTCTTGGCTGCTCTCATCTGCCTCTTTGTCTACACCAAAGTTGCAGCGGTTGTGTTAATCCTGAGGGTCAAGTGCTACTGAGGCCGTGTGTAGTACGGGGCATTTTTGACTTTAGGACAGTGGCTTCTCGTCACGTCACAACCATCCGTTTCTCCAGATAAGATTTTTCTTCCTCTTTTACAGTACGTGTATAACAAGAACTACTCCTCTGTGGGAGTTATGCAAGGCAAATGGGAGGCCAATATATCTTACAGAATCACATGCAAAGAGACTCCTTAGACCATCCTCAAGCAGTGGTCGCGTTAATTAGATCGCGATCCGATTTTACTCTTAATCCCACTTTATTTATCTTGACTTACTTTTATTCTTCCAAGCAGATGGTCACGACCTAAGTCATCAACCCAATCATTTTCCACTTTACAACATTCTCAATCATTTTCCACATTCTCTTTTTATATAAATTTTATTATTTTTTACACAAAATCTCATTTGTGACGGCACGTATCCGTCACTTTGGAGTGACGGATACCATTTTCCCTCACAAATGACCCAAATTGAGGAGAGAGGGAAGCACATGAGGGTGCCCCCACCTTGCCCCCCCTATCCGTTTTGTGAGTGGCATTATCCGTCACTTGCTCCGACCCGTCTTCAACAAGACTAATTGTATTTTTTAATTGTTCCACCAATAGAACTTGGACACATATGAGGTCACAAAAGTGGTCAATTTTGTTCAAGTATGGTCACAAATTGACCTTTTATTATATTTGGTCATAAATTTACACATTTGATCACCAATTAATTAGCTTAATTAAGTCATTAACTATGACCAAACAAAGTTATGACCAAGCAATTGACCTTGCTTAAAAACGGTCTTATTAGAAAGCAAAAGAGCTGCTTATCTAATCTTAAAAGACTTTTAAAGAGTGGGAGATAACAACCATGTTTTCCGATGCACTGCACGGTCTCCCTTCTTCATTAATTCCGCATCTAACTCTCACGTTCTCTTATTTGCTTTCCATTTTTTTATATTTAAAGGTATCTTTCGTGACTCATGACCCTTGTATCCCCACGACCCCACGTGTCTCTATCACGTGACTAAGGATTTTTTCGAGTGTATTTAAGTTACTAAAATTTTAGATGGAAATATTGGTGTTTTAAATTTAAAATGAGGCAAATAATATAGATAAAAAAAAATAAGATGTTTTAAAAATTAGCAAAAAAAAAAAAAAACTCATCTCAAGTGGTTATTTGACCCGTTTTAATCTTTAGACAGATATATCCCTCTTAAGAGTGATTAACTAATATATGTCCAAAGATTAACCATTTTTTTTGGCAGCTGTAAAATTAAAAATCGCACTACAAGTCTACAATCCCATAATACTCCTAGTAAGGTTATGGACAACCTTATTTAAACTACAAGGAATAAAAATAAAGCAAATAAAGCGAAAAGACGCAAGAAAAAGGTTGATATCTTTAATGATACCAAGGGTCTTGTGATGTGGACGCTCAACACCTGCAATTTGAAGTAGAATCTGCAAACAATCAGATGAAACATCAAAATGCAAAAGATTGGAGCTAATGGCCCATGTAAGAAGGTCACAAATTCCAATGGCTTCCGCTTGCGCCGTTTCTGCCAAGAAACCATACGCTGACCTGTTAAGACAAAGACCATTACCACCGTAAACCACCCAGCCACAAGAAGCTTGAAAAGAATGAACCTAACTCGCATCCACCTTAGTGCAGATAACTTGACAATTGGAACCATCACCCATGAAATAAAACGGGATGCTATTTCGAATATTTTCCCTTAGAGTACATATATCATCCTCCTCCCCAGACCGACCAATCAAGACAGGAGAACTTAGAAGATTGAGAGCAGAAAAAGCAGATTGTGCGACATTGAATTGTAGATGAAAGAAGTGATCAACGGAAAAAGCATCACCTATAAAAATAATATTATTCTTAGTACACCAAATACTCCATAATACTGAGAGAATAGTTGGCGTAGATAAATCTTCAAGAGAAGAGAAATAAGAGAACCAGTTAATAAGCCTGTAACACCCTCATTTATTTAGGAGCTTTTAGCAAGACATCCCAAGTAAATAAAAGTGTTACCATCTCAGATTCCCGAGGTAGTGAATAACAAAGTACAACAAACCAAAGTATTTTAGATAAAATTTAGCGAATATATATTTATTACAAATTGACCAAACTAAAACTTAATATAAAATAAATTACAACTAGCAACGGAATTAAATAAAGTGATTAATAAAACTATATGGTCTAGACTTCTAGGTAAACTAAAACTTAACAATGTGCTCATTTTCATGACATAACACACCTCCCTTAACAACGTGCTCATATCACCATAGTACCCCTCCCTTAACAACGTACCGCCATTTTGTAATAGTACCCCTCCCTCAACAACGTACATATTACCGTTCACCGCAGAGTACAACTCCCTTAAAAATGTACATCTGACCGCAATACCTCCCATCACAATTCCACATTCATAATCAACGATAACAATTAAACTCACCTCGTCATAATTAAGCGTCCACAACAATATTAATAACAACACAATATAATATAATTTCTCCCTTCCAACAATATCAATAATATCAATATATAAACAATTCACTTCAATATATATCATCCACCATATCGTAAAATAACAAACACAGATCATATATGAGAGTTGAGTAGGATTTATCCCTACCTGGTAAGCAAATCCAATTAAGCAGCTCAAAGCGATCCAAATAATAAAGTAGACGAACCCGATTATAAATTCTTCACAATCCGTTACCTAACATATTAATAATTCATCCAATTATTAATTATCACACTCTAATTATTATTTGTTATTCAATTTAATTATTTATTATTATTATTAGAGAATTACGATATTCAAAACCCGATTCAACTACAAAACCTGAATAACCCAAACTCCCAATCAAAACCCGTATAAAACACCAACCATTAACACCTATATACACGGTTCAAACTCGTGTTCAACGCTCCTCCTAAACCCACCTATACCTAACACTAGAGGCGGCAATCACTGACAAGACCTGAAAACACGACACGAACCCGACACGAGGTTAGCGGGTTAGGGTCAAGACGTAGTGACCCATTTAAGTAATTGGGTTGACACGACACGACACGAAACTTAAACGGGTCGGGTTAGGGTTGATGTCTTTTGACACGAACCCGACACGAATAACCCATTTATTTAAAATTGTCGTAATATATTTGATTTGAGTCAATAATTCACAAAACAACTTCAAATTAACATTTTTATTTATCTTTTTTGGGATAATAGGGTTATAAAACGTAGTTTATTGTATTAGTTTATTGGGTTAAACGGGTTAAGTGGGTTAAAATGACCTGCTTAAAGATAAATGAGTTAAACAGGTCGGGTTGGGTTATAGAAAAATTAAATAGGTCGGGATAGGGTTGAGACAAATGACCCGTTTATGTAATAGGGTTGGGTTAGGGTTGGGGTAGTGATGACCCGTTTAATATTGACACGAACACGAACACGAACACGACACGACCCGATCTGTTTTCCAGGTCTACCCAACACCACCAGCCACCATCGACACCACCCAATCCAGCTACCACTAGCCTGCAACCCGACGCACTTCGACAACCAACAACCACCAAGCAAACCGCCCCCAATTCGCCACACCAACACGCCCTAAACACTACCCTAGAACCCGACACTACCAATAACAACACCAACACCACACCATCTCTGGCCACCACCGTCACCACCACTGACCAATGGTGGTTCCAGGACTGGTCCCACATCCTCCTTGACCTAGCTACGCCACCACAATAGCCACCCAAAACCGACAACAACAACAACTACCCCTCCCCTGTTTTGCGTTTTTCCGGCCACCACCACCACAAACCACCACCTACGACCATCACGATGCCACCCCTGAGGTCGACTACTCGACTAGTTTTCATCCCCACCATACCCAGGTCAAGACACGTCCAATTGGTGGGTCAAATTAGGGTTCGATTCCCTTGATACAAACCCGCATAACCCTAACCCGCCACCTTTAACCGCCCTAAAAACCACCCCAGAACGGTCAAAGACGTCAAGGAAGGGTCAGTCCAGAGTCACGGTGGTCCAAGGTCGTCCTAGGTCAAAGTCACGAGTCCTATGGTGGTCTATAAGGTGGTACACGGTGGTCATGAAAGTCACAATCATAAGCTTATAACAAAATTAATTAAGGTTAAGACGGTTTTACCTTTTATCGCTAACTAGTTGTTGCACCGCGCCCAATCGGACGCGGTGCCCCAATTTGGTTAAATGATATTTTGTAATTGTAATACTACGGTTTTATGAGCCTCTGGGTACTTTATGGAGTGGGCCTTACTCTGTCGAGTAAGGGTGTTTTGAATTTTAAAATAGTTTCTGACCTGTAGGGTACTCGATCGAGTAGCCTTGGTACTCGATCGAGTAGGCGGCACTCGATCGAGTACGTCAGTTACTCGATCGCGTAGCCCGATTTACGGGTAATGTTTTGACGGGTTTTGTTAATAATGCGAATTAGTATTTAAACCTTTCCGTCACTTTCATAAAACGCTTTTACAAACCTAATTACATCGAAAAGAGATTGAAACCTACGTACATCGCATCCTTCGCATTGTTGACAAATCCCGGAGCTTGGGAGGTCGGAATTCATCATTCTTTACATTCTTGTGTTCCTTGCATCGAGGGTAAGATCTACGTACTGATTTTATGGTATTACGTTAAGGTTGTTTAAACCCTAATTTGGGGGTTTGGGGGTTTTGTTGTCTTTTATGATTGTTTGTAATTGTATGATTATATGTTAGGAGGAGGATTCGTAGAGGAGGCCTTTTGATAACAGCTGTTGAGACCGTCTGATTGTATTGCATTCTAGGTAGGGTTTCCCTACTCAGTATTAGTCACATGATGTGTTGGTTGTGTTTTGTGATTTCTGAATATTATCATACGAGTATTGTGACGGTTGTTGGTTTTGGTTGTTGATAGTAGTTGTGGTTGATTGTATCTGTCTGTGTTCTTCGGGGTGCGCCCCTGCCTGAGTGGAGTCACTTGCGGGAGTGGCTTCACGCCTATTATTCGCCTTCTGTGGAACCCGCCACAGAAGGGATGTGCACATTAATGGATTTGGGTTTATCGCTCGACGGAGATGAGTGGGGCTTAGGTGGGAACGAATGCGGTCCCCCACTGGCGGCGAGGAGTAACCTGTTGCGATGGGTACTCTGGCAGGGCTACGCACTTTAGTGTGTAGTCAATATTGTGGAGTTGATAATGGAGTTCGGAGTATATCTGTGACGATTGAGCTGTGTTGTTTGTTGTATTGTTGAGTTATATAAATTGTGTGATTAGTACTGACCCCGTTTATTGTTTTAAAAACTGTGGTGATCCATTCGGGGATGGTGAGCCGTTGTTGAGCAGGTATGGGTCGAGATACATGGGATAGCTGGGATGTGTCACCTTAAGGTGATAGAGTCTTCTGCTATAGCTTGAGTAGTTGTCAGACATGTCATTTAGTTGATTAGACAGTTGTTTTGAGAACTTGTAACCCGTATTTTGGGCATTTGGTTTTGGATTATATTTATTCACTAAACTCATACTATTTAAATGTTGTTTCGTTATTGTCTTATGATTATCATTGCCTCGGGAAACCGAGATGGTGACATCTTTATACCTGAGTGGTCCTGGTAAGGCACTTGGAGTATGGGGGTGTCACAAAGTGGTATCAGAGCGACGATCCTGAAACCTGTAACTAATGAATATAACGAACATAGGGAGTCAATTAAAATGAACCCGGGGTAAAGGTTGTAGGAGCTAATGCAAAGGCTTGGGAGACGTCTTAAAGTCGCGAACTCGCCCTACAATTTTGAACCGGTCACGGGGGGGTATATGTCAAGGTCGTATATGGTGTCCGTTAGTTTGTATGTAAACGTAACGATATATGTTGTGAGTTGTTGGATGTTGGGAGTGGAGGATTGAAATTGTGATTGAAGAGTTGGAAGTTGGTGGGGTGTGTTTATATGTTGGTTTGCATAAAGAAGCATGATGGTTGTTTATTATGCGGCATTTAATAACATGAAGTAGATTCTTTTGTTGATTGTATGAGGAATTGTGTATAATTGCATGCGTAGTTATATTATAATGTTGAGATTATGAAGTTGCATAGTATGTTGGGTTATGTGAGATAACATGCGGGTAGTATGTACGAGTCAGCATGACTCGATCGAGTGGGGGGCACTCGATCGAGTAGGTGAGGTACTCGATCGAGTGGGTCTGACTCGATCGAGTGGGTATTTTGACGTTTTCATGATCAGAACCGTGTTTTTGGGTACTCGATCGAGTACATAGGGGCACTCGATCGAGTAGGGGGTCACTTGATCGAGTGGCTAGTCTACTCGGTCGAGTATGTTAGAGATCAGAAGGTCTGTTTTGAGTCTGGACTCGGGGCACTCGATCGAGTACGTGGGGCACTCGATCGAGTAGCCTCCACTCGATCGAGTAGGTTTGGGCACTCGATCGAGTGGGTCCTGGGCAGGCTGTTTTCGTGTTTTGAGTTATAGTACGCATGTTTATATCTACCTTTTCTTATATAGTTTCAAGATGCCGCCAAAGAAAACCGCTTTATATGCGAGAGCCGAGAGCATGAACATCGACGATATAGTTAAGATGTTGGAGCATCAAGATGCTCTTACGGAGGCCCTAAAGAGAGTGGGGAAGGATAAAGAGGTTGATCACTCTAAGATCAGTATTTATATAGCGAGGTTTAACCCAAAAGAGTATAAGGGGACCGGGGAGCCAATTATTCTTGACAATTGGCATCGTGAGATGGAGAACATTCTGGATCTGGTACATTATCCTGTTGAGATGAAAGTAGAACAAGCTGCGTTCTACTTGAGGGAAGCGGCTGGTGAGTGGTGGGACAAGGTGAAAGTGAGTGCTAGAGAGATGTATGCGAAGCAGGGCCTGCCTGCTATACCTTGAGAAGAGTTACGGAGGGCTATGAGGAGAGAGTTTGTACCTGAGCATGTGAGGAGTAAGTTGAGGGAGGAGTTTGATGGGTTTAGGATGGCATCTGATATGTCGGTAGTTGAGTACTACAAACAGTTTAATGAGAAGTCTAGATATGCTGAGGACATGGGTTTGAGTGAGGAGAACCTAGCACTGAGATTTGAGAGGGGGTTGACCCCCAGGATTATGGACAAGTTACCCGTAGGAGTCCTTACTGATGTTAAGGACGCTTATGAGAGGGCTGGGAGAGCTGAGAGGTTGGTGGAGATGGCCCGGGAGAGAGGAGGTGAGAAAAGAAAGGCTGAGAGTGAAGGTGGTGGCCAATATAATTACAAGAAAGGCAACCACAATCAGGCTAGAGTGTTTTCTTCTGGCTCGGGGTTCAGTACTGGGGCTTCCTTTGGGCGTGGCCGTGGGAGCGGTAGTGATAGTTGGGGGATGACCTGCTTTGGTTGTGGCGGTGTAGGCCACAAGAGACATGAGTGCACGAGTGTACAAGGAGCTTTTCAGAGATCGGCTCAGGGGAGCTATTCTCAGGGGTCGGCACAGAGTTATGCGAGCAACAGACCGGCTGGGTCATGGTCTAACCGGGGAGGTCAGAGCAACCAGGGTGGAGGTAACCGCAATGGCGGTAATTCTTATCAGAAACCAGCTACGAACAACAACAACCATCAGGGGTCGGGCGCTAAGCCGACTACGTCAGCCAGTACTGTCCAGGGAGGTGGACAGAAGACCAGTGAAAAGCTGTATATGATGGACAAGAAAGCAGCTGAGGACGGCGCACATGTTATCACTGGTACCTTTCTTGTCAACGGTATTCATACTTTTTTTTGTTTGATTCGTGGGCGTCTCAGTCGTTTGTATCTTCGAGTCATGTTAAACGGTTGGGTCTGAGGGTATATGAGTCCGTAAGTGAGAAAGTTTTTATACCTTTGGGCGAGTCTGTATCATGTGGGAGGTTGTATAGGGATGTATCTATGATAGTTGGGCAAGTTGATCTACCTGTAGACTTGCTAGAGTTTCCTTTAGACGGTTTTGAGATGATAGTCGGGATGGATTGGCTAGAAAAGTACAAAGCTAAGATAGACTGTCATCAAAATAAAGTGTCTTTGAGAGGTCCTAAGGGCGTTAGCGTGTCTTATCGTGGGTTTGTGGTCAAACCCAAAGTTAAGTTGATTGCAGCTGTGACCTTGAAGTCCTATTTAAGGAAGGGATGTCCTTTGATCCTGTACCATGTGAGAGATGATCGGATAGGGAGTCCGACAGTTGATCAGATACCAGTAGTGGATGAGTTGGCAGATGTCTTTCCAAAGGAGATTTCGGGGTTGCCACCGAAGAGGGAGATAGATTTCACGGTTGAGTTGAAATCGGGGACGGCGTCAATCTCTAAGGCACCGTACCGGATGGGTCCTAAAGAGTTGGAGGAGCTCAGGAAGCAGTTAGATGATCTGATAGAGAAGGGATAAATTAGACCTAGTGTATCACCGTGGGGAGCACCAGTTCTTTTGGTGAAGAAGATAGATGGGAGCTTGAGGTTGTGTATAGATTACAGGGAGCTGAACCGAGTGACGGTGAAGAACAAGTATCCTTTGCCAAGGATAGATGACCTTTTTGATCAGTTGAGTGGTGCATCAGTCTTTTCCAAGATTGATTTGAGGTCGGGGTACCAACAGGTGAAGATTAGAGAGGTGGACATACCAAAGACAACTTTCACGTCGAGGTATGGCCATTATGAGTATGTGGTGATGCCTTTTGGGTTATCTAATGCACCGGCTGTGTTTATGGATTTGATGAACAGAATCTTCAGTCAGTTTTTGGACAAGTTTGTGGTGTTTTTCATAGATGACATCTTAGTCTATTCCAAGACTAAGGAGGAACACGAGGAGCATATGAGGATTGTGTTGCAAACCTTGAGGGAGCATGAGTTATATGCTAAGTTGTCCAAGTGTGAGTTCTGGTTAGAGAGAGTTGCGTTTCTGGGGCATATGATCTCTAAGCAAGGATGGGGTAGCTGTGGATCCGGCAAAGATTGAGGCAGTGACCAAGTGGGAAGCACCAAAGAATGTTGCTGAGATTAGGAGTTTCTTGGGTTTAGCTGGATATTACAGACGGTTCGTGGAGGATTTCTCCAAGATTGCTAGACCTATGACAACTTTGATGAGGAAAGAGAACATGTTTCATTGGGATGAGAGTTGTGAGACGGCGTTCCAAACATTAAAGGAGCGTTTGACCACAGCTCCTATCTTAGCATTGCCTGAAGGGAGTGAGAACTTTGAGGTTTATACAGATGCCTCAAAGAATGGGTTGGGATGTGTGTTGATGCAGAACGGTAAAGTGATTGCCTATGATTCTAGGCAATTGAAGCCTTATGAGGAGAATTACCCTACACACGATCTAGAGTTGGGTGCAGTGGTGTTTGCTCTCAAGATTTGGAGACATTACCTTTATGGGGCGACCTTTAAGGTATTTTCTGATCACAAAAGTCTCAAGTACATCTTCACTCAAAAGGAGTTGAACATGAGACAGAGGAGGTGGATGGAGCTGATTGGTGATTATGACATGAATATTATCTACCATGAAGGGAAAGCCAATGTTGTTGCAGATGCTTTGAGCAGGAAGAGTGTACATTCTTTGTGTACAACTTTATCTTTGATGAGGTTGAGAGATGAGGTGGGGAAGTTTGGGATACATATGATGCAGAGAGGGGATGCCATGGGAGATTTGGCAGTACAGCCTGATCTTTATGATGATATTCGAGGCAAACAGGTGTTGGATCCTAAGATGGTAGAGTGGAGAGCTGGAGTAGAGAAAGGGACAGTGTCCAGATTCTCCATTCATTCAGATGGAAGTTTGAGGTTTGATGGGAGGTGGTGTGTCCCTAATGATGAGGAGCTGAAAAAGACAATCATGACAGAGGCACATTGTACACCATATTCAATACATCCAGGTGGTGACAAGCTATACAAGGATTTAAAGAACACGTTCTGGTGGCCAAAGATGAAGAAAGAGACAGCTGAGTTTGTGGCCCGTTGTTTGACATGCCAGAGAGTTAAAGGGGAATAGCGACGACCACAAGGTAAGATTCAGTCTTCAGAGGTACCTGAGTGGAAGTGGGAATCTATTTCTATGGATTTTATCGTGGGTTTGCCGAAGAGTCAACAAGGTAACAACATGATATGGGTAACAGTGGATCGATTGACCAAGTCAGCTCACTTTGTGCCAATGAAAGATACATGGATTAAGGCACAATTAGCTACGGCCTATCGGAAGAATGTGCTAAGGTTACATGGGGTGCCTAAAGACATAGTATCTGACAGAGATGCGAGGTTTATCTCAAGGTTTTGGAAAGAGTTGCAGGAATCTTTGGGAACAACTTTGAAGATGAGTACAGCATCTCATCCTGCGACAGATGGTCAGACAGAGAGAACGATCAAGACTCATGAGGATATGTTACGAGCTTGTGTGATGGACTTTGGTGGTAGCTGGGAACAGAGGTTGGATTTGATAGAGTTTTCTTACAACAACAACTATCACACTAGTATTGGCATGGCACCGTTTGAGGCCTTACATGGGAGGAGATGTAGGAGTCCGATTTGTTGGGACGACAGTGCTGAGGCAGTGGTTCTCGGACCAGAGATGGTACATGAGATGGTTGAGCAGATTAAGATGATCAGGGAAAGGATGAGAGCGGCTCAGGATAGGCAAAAGAGTTATGCAGATCTACATCGCCGGGATATTACATCGCCGGGATATAGAGTTTCAGGTTGGGGACAAGGTTCTTCTGAAAGTGTCTCCTATGCGTGGGGTTATGATATTTGGGAAGAAAGGCAAGTTGAGTCATAAGTTCATCGGACCTTATGAGATCTTAGACCGGGTTGGAGAGGTTGCTTATCGTTTGGCTTTACCAGCTACGTTGGAGAGAGTGCATAATGTGTTTCATGTGTCCCAGCTGCGGAAGTATGTGAGTGATCCGTCACATGTGTTAGAGGCATAGAGCATAGAGCTAGATGAGTCCTTGTCTTATCTTGAGGTGCCTAAGCAGATTCTTGACCGGAAGGTTAGGAAGACTAGGAATGGTGAGACAGTTTTGCTTAAGATTCTTTGGTCTAACCACGAGGTTGAGGAAGCTACGTGGGAGGCAGAGGAGGCCATGAGAGAGCGTTACCCTTTCCTTTTTGATCAGGTATGTATGGTTACGGGGACGTAACTGTAACACCCCCATACTCCAAGTGCCTTATCAGGACCACTCAGGTATGAAGATATTACCATCTCGGTTACCCGAGGCATGATATTCATAAGACAATAACGAAACAACTTAAATGATATAACTTTAGTGAAAAGTACAACTGAAACCAAATCCCAAAATACGAGTACAAGTTCTTAAAACCAACTGTCTACTGAAATACTGAAATGTCATAAAACTAAAAGACTACAAATGAAGACTTCTATCGTCCGACGGTGGCACCTCCCACTATCCCAAAGACTCAACTCAAACTCGCTCAATTATCGCCACCATCCCCGAATGGATCACCGCAGGTTTACAAAACAACAACCGAGGTCAGTACTAATCACACAACTCAATATATATCAACAATAAGATAAATAGACAGCTTAACTGTCACACACACAACCACGCCAATTCCAACATTCTCAATCACCGACCGTCCACTAGACCAGCCCTGCCAGTGGGGGACCGCAGCCGTACCCACCAAATCCCCGCTCCTCATAATGAGCGACAACCCTGTCCATTAATGTGCACATCCCCTTCCGTGGCGGGTTCCACGAAGGGCGAAACTAGGGCGTGAAGCCACTCCCGCAAGTGACCCCACTCAGCCGAGGACACGCCTCGAGAACCATAGACAAACAATCACAATCAACAACAGTCACAATACAATTACTATATTATTCAATCAACCACAACACATCAACAATCATCCCATTATGAGACTAATACTGAGTAGGAAATCTTACCTGGAAAGCACAACTATCGACGGTCTCGATAAATTTGAATCAAAAAGCTTCTTCTACGAACCCTCCTACTATCATACAACATACAAATGCTACCAAATCACAAACTACTCAAAAACCCCCAAATCCCTAGATTAGGGTTTAACCAACTTAAAGGAAAGATAACAAAAAGGGTACATAGATCTTACCCTTGACGCAAGGATCTCAACGGTATAACAAACGATGAAAACCGACCTTCCAAACTCCGGGATTTGCTAACAATGCGATTAAGATGATGAACGTACTTGCTTTCTCTCTTTGACAGTAAATTAGGTTTTGAAAAAGTGTTTAGTATAATGACGAAGAAGATTATATATCTTGATCGCATAATTAAAAAAACCCGAGAAAAACTCCTCAGATATCACAATTACTCGATCGAGTACCCAAGGTACTGATCGAGTACCCTTTACTCGATCGAGTATCCTAGTTACTCGATCGAGTACCCAACAGGTCAGAAACTATTTTAAAACGCAACTTATCCTTACTCGACAGAGTAAGGCCTACTCGATAGATTACCCAAAGACTCATAAATACGGAGTATTATAGTAACTTTGTTTCTTTTAGGGGGGTAGGAGATGATCGCAAAGAGTTTTAAGAGTTTTTACACCCTTTTTGTGCTGTGTCGGTATGTTTTGTTGTGGTTGAGTCGGGTCGAGTTTGGTTAGTAGCATGCTCTTATGTTTAGTTTTGTTTTGGTTGTTGTGTCGGGAGTGTAGTAGTATGTCTTTGTTTTATTGTGGTTTGAACTTCGGGGACGAAGTTCTTTTTAAGGAGGGAAGATTGTAATACTACGGTTTTATGAGCCTCTGGGTACTCTATCGAGTGGGCCTTACTTTGTCGAGTAAGGGTGTTTTGCATTTTAAAATAGTTTCTGACCTGTAGGGTACTCGATCGAGTAGCCTTGGTACTCGATCGATTAGCCTTGGTACTCGATCGAGTAGGCGGCACTCGATCGAGTACGTCAGTTACTCGATCGAGTAGCCCGGTTTACGGGTAATGTTTTGTCGGGTTTTTTTAATAATGCGAATTAGTATTTAAACCTTTCCGTCACTTTCATAAAACGCTTTTACAAACCTAATTACATTGAAAAGAGATTGCAACCTACGTACTTCACATCCTTCGCATTGTTGACAAATCCCGGAGCTTGGGAGGTCGGAATTCATCATTGTTTACATTCTTGTGATCCTTGCATCGAGGGTAAGATCTACGTACTGATTTTATGGTATTTCGTTAAGGTTGTTTAAACCCTAATTTGGGGGTTTGGGGGTTTTGTTGTCTTTTATGATTGTTAGTAATTGTATGATTATATGTTAGGAGGAGGATTCGTAGAGGAGGCCTTTTGATAACAGTTGTTGAGACCGTCTGATTATATTGCATTCCAGGTAGGGTTTCCCTACTCAGTATTAGTCACATGATGTGTTGGTTGTGTTTTGTGATTGTTGAATATTATCATACGAGTATTGTGACAGTTGTTGGTTTTGATTGTTGATAGTAGTTGTGGTTGATTGTATCTGACTGTGTTCTTCGGGGTGCGTCCCTGGCTGAGTTGAGTCACTTGCGGGAATGGCTTCACGCCCATTATTCGCCTTCTGTGGAACCCGCCACAGAAGGGATGTGCACATTAATGAATTTGGGTTTATTGCTCGACGGAGATGAGCGGGGCTTAGGTGGGAAAGACTGCGGTCCCTCACTGGCGGCGAGGAGTAACCTGTTGCGATGGGTACTCTGGCAGGGCTATACACTTTAGTGTGTAGTCAGTATTGTGGAGTTGATGATGGAGTTCGGAGTATATCTGTGACGATTGAGCTGTGTTATTTGTTGTATTGTTGAGTTATATAAATTGTGTGATTAGTACTGACCCCGTTTATTGTTTTAAAAACTGTGATGATCCATTCGGGGATGGTTAGCAGTTGTTGGGCAGGTATGAGTCGAGATACATGGGATAACTGGGATGTGTCACCTTCAGATGATAGAGTCTTCCGCTGTAGCTTGAGTAGTTGTCATACATGTCATTTAGTTGATTAGACAGTTGTTTTGAGAACTTGTAACCCGTATTTTGGGCATTTGGTTTTGGATTGTATTTATTCACTAAACTCATACTATTTAAATGTTGTTTCGTTATTGTCTTATGATTATCATTGCCTTGGGAAACCGAAATGGTGACATCTTTATACCTGAGTGATCCTGGTAAGGTACTTGGAGTATGGGGGTGTCACAGTAATAGTAGTGGTACATAAGTAAATATGATCATTGTTAAATCTTCCAAGTAAAATGATTTAAGTTGAATAATACACTACGTAGCCGTACTTGGCATAACACTGGAATGCTTTACAAAATGAGTTGTCTCGACAAAATGAATGGAATGCTGAAGCATCCCGTATAGTTTTAGAAACAAAATTGATACTGTCCACGCATTCCGGAGCATACATTATAATCTCTATTACCAACCGAAACATGAGCAGAGATCACATATTCACTTACTTTACGACAATTTTTTGGGCTTTGGTATTCTGACACAAGTAGTGGATATGCATGTTTAGCATAACTGCATAACATCCATACTTAGAAGGAACTGTAGTAGTCCAAAAAACTGATACGTGTCGTTTAGCGTATACAAATTAATAATTTATAAACCTATCTTAACCTCAAAAATATAAACATAGTAAAGGATAAGTAGGATCGATCCCACGGAGAGACTGGAAAAACTAATTAACTATATAGTACTATTATTCACTAACTTACATATATACCATTTATTTACATATTTACGGCTATTAACATTATGTACGATTAGGGGGAGTTTGTTTATAGTTTTGATCTAATAAAAACTAGTTGAACTAAAACTAAATACTAAGAATCTAGTATGAAGCACGTGAAAGACAAGTTCCCAACATAATTCCAATTTAGTAAATCTAGTCCAATCTACTGACAGTTGGTACCGTAAAATCTTGAGACAATTAATAGGTTAACTGTGGAATTTAAGATAACTAAAATTCCTTATATCCTCTTAGATTACAATCGTCCTGAACTAAGCCAAAGCCGATTCTTAACTAACCAATCAATGTAAGTCTGTCGCACCTTACCAAAAACCGGATTAGACGCATTACGAGCGAAGAATAATTAGCCCTATTAGTCCCTGGGTATCGTCACTACCTAGAATATAATAGACTTAAGTTTTTACCCTCAACTTAAATCAATCCCAGTTCGCAGAGACCAATTCAAATGAGTTGCTACTGGTACTACGCAAATTGAACTAAGCCTAACTTACGTAATTAGCATACGATACAATCAAAAATCACAATAAGATAACAAATTATGAGAAAGATTGAATCTTGACATTAAAACAAGAAACTTAAATACTAATTACTCAAAATCAATCGTATAACAAATATCAGTATAAAGTACTAAGATTATATGACGGATTTCTAAACCATAAACTAGGTACAAGATTAGTAAAGAGAACTTATTCTATAGCCCGGAATCTGTCGCACAACCTTCGGATATCGCACCTCCAATTGAACTAGAATCCGCCCTTACGCTGCCGTCTACTAAGACCATGCCGGAGTACCTTCTCCTTCTACTCTCGTCTCCTGGTTTAGGTAGAAGATCGTCTCACTTTATCGCTCAATTTCTGGGAAATATGTGGGTTATTGCTTCCCCAATTAGGGTAACGAAATCGGGTATTTATAGTTGATCAAGGTTAAAGACTGAAGATAAATTTTGCAAGGAATAGGATAGATTTTGTGATTAAAATATGAGACGAGATCGAATTTGAGACAGAGTTGGAGTTCATCGCTGTGCTTCATGTTCCAGTAGCTTTCGTGTTTGTCTATTTCGCTGCTTCCCAAACACTCGCCCAATTTCTTAATTCATTGGCTGCCGACTCTCTGGAATTAATTAATTATTACGTACGTGCCTGCTTGCGTGCTTCTCTATTTTCTTTGTTTCGCTTCTTATTTTGCTCCTTGGTCCGTTTTACACATCCTCGTGTCATACTTTTGATCCATTAAGCGCGTCATTCGGCCCGTTCTCTCCTGTCTTGTAATCTGCTATACCAAAACACACTAAATAAGCCCATTTGCATTTAAAATAATAATAATAGTAATTAAATCTCGAAATTAACGAATATATAATAATTTAGCTCAAATAATGCGAAAGACGATACTAACAATATACGGATATGGTATAAAAACATATATAATTATGGGCTTATCAAATTCCCCCACACTTAGCTTATTGTCGCCCTCGATAATAACAAATCATGAGCTATAAGTAAATTATCAACCTCAAAGATTCTAGACATAAGATAGAATATAGGGATAAATGACATGGTATACAACTCATAGCTATCCATACTATTGACTCACTTAAATAGCATTTATGCAACAAATCAACACCAATGCTAAGGAAACAAATTCCAGAGCGGGAAAAATACGAACTCAGATGCAAACGAATAGGACAATGACACAACTACTGAACCGTCGACCTTGCCAGACTTATACATGTTGGACTCTCGCGGTTCGCTCATCACTCGTTATAAGAATAGGTGAGTATAATGTGAAAGAGAGAGAGAATATAAGTCACTCACCTAACTCAACTTACGAAGACATGCATGCAATCTAACATGAAACCGATCTCTACAACCATACATACGCATTCCAACCAAACGAGGACCAAGACACATGCCGAGGACTTACAAGAGGTGCGAGATAAGGTAATTGGGTGAAAAGGGGCAAATATTTTTGCATATGAGGAGGTAAAAGTCAAGCTAGTACCGACCGTAACCAAGATGACACGTACTCCGCTTAGAAACCCAACTTACAAAGTGATAAACGATGCCATACATGGCATAAACTCGCGCACAACAAAGATAACTCCTCATATGTAGAATATACTGTCAAGAATAGGAGTTGAATTATAAAGGATTTTTTTCTTCTTTTTTTTTTTTCATTTTGATTTTTTTTCTTCTTTCACTTTTTTTTTTTTTTTTTTTTTCCTTTTCTTCTTCCTTCCATTTTTTGTCCAACTCCCTTTTCAAGATAATAGCACGATACCAAAAATGACCACAAAGAGCGTGCCAAAGACATCAACTAGACTAGCTTGACTAGGGTAGGCTATTTAGGAATGTTGTTGATCGAATGGGTCAGAACAAGTCAATTTGGCTAAGTGAAGTTCAAAGGTAAAATAAAAGGGAAAGGTTGCCTCTCCACATGTGTCACCGCCACAACCGAATGCATACAGGTTAAGAAACAAATTTCATGCTTATGCAATTTGATGTTACATGCCACATAAGGAGTACTACTCTCATCCTATAAATGGAAACCGATCATAGATGTCATCGGTTTTGAAGGCTCTAAATCTCAGAAATTTTAGTAGTTTGCCAACATTTTAGTCAAGTCTATTCGTTCAGTAGTATCGGTCACACACTCGTAGATATGCAAATGAGTATACAAAAGATAGGTGTTGAAAATGTAAGGCTAAAGTGAGAATACAAAAGCATAAAAGCAGTTTTATCATAGTTGTACCACCATTCTGACTCTCTTATCCTAGTTAGTCTTATAAAAGCAGAGGTTATTTTGAATTCTGACCAAATTTTCACTAGCACCTCCCCTAAAAATGGTCATATCCAAAAAAAAATTTAAAACCTGTAAATGCAACAAAAATTTATATGGCAATCCGCCAGACTCCACTTTCAGCATACAAAACCACAACTCCAGCAAATTTTTTAAGTAACCCAATTTTTAGACCTTGCCTCTCCCCCACACTTGAACTCGACATCGTCCTCGATGTTCAGCATATATAAAAATAAGAGGGAAGAAGGAACTTAGCGGATTCATGTGAAGTTCACAGCAAGATGCTCCAGGTTTGGTTATGATAATGTTCTGTCTGGCCAACTAAGCTCTCGATGCAGCAAGAATAAAAGATAAACCAATGGAAGGTGCCCCGTAGTTTGTGTCAGCCTCCGGCCTCCAAGTAGAGCTGATCAACTTCTATCCATGGCGTTTAGCAAGGCAGCAGTGCTTGCTTTATCACATCAGTAACTCGCAGCGTCCCAACAACAATATATGTATCCCGATCCGTGCAAAATAAAGCACTTGACCAAGACAAGTGAAATGAAAACAAGCAAATTACCCAGAAAATCCAATAGTAGTAATAATATCTCTTTTTGTATTTTTATATTTTCTAATTTTTTTGTTGCTACCGACACTATTAACATCCCCATACAAAGGTAGCGAAACTCGGGGAGGCACTTAAGCCGACTCGATGAAAGCATATAAAATAAACACACATGAAAACAATAAATAAGTAAACTTGGGTTGCCTCCCAAGAAGCGCCTTGGTTTACGTCGTGGCTCGACATACTTCTATTAACATAAATCTTTCAGCTCCTTCCAAACTACTCAAACATCTATGCCTTCCAAAAACTTACTCTTACACCACTTCAGCCAACAGTAAGATGTCACGCTCTCAGCAACAACCGCTAACTTTCAGACAATACTCTTTATTTTGGCATCAAATGTACCCAGAACGTACAGCTCAAAATTTCGATGATTTCCTCAAAATACAGTTCATTGTTGTCTCAAATAATTCAATCAGTGTATCCATTAATATCTCAATAGCCGACTATTAGTTTACGTCATCAAAATAACTCATCCCCCACACTTATTATAACCAATAATATCACTCAAAGAACTAAACGGTGGAGGAAACCTTAACTTAGAATTTAGAAATATCAGCTCCATTTCTCAAATTACAGCAACACCATTAAAAATCCGCATTCAGCATTTTATTTATCGTGAATCTTCAATATATATTTTTAAGTAATGCAACTCATACCTCTATTTCAACTGAACTCACCTTTACTATATCACTAGATCAATACCAAACCTTCCGTCCAAATTGTGATTATATCAGATTTTCAGCTCATTGTTTACTCTTCTATTGTAGCCTTGATCAATAAAGTGCTCTTAAGGCCTAAACAAACCCAACTTAAACATAGAACTCAAACAATCAGCACACCCTCAACTCCCTTTTACCAAGTCTAATAGCTAATTGGTCAGATTCGTCACAAATAGACAATTTAGGCTCCTATCTGAACATTGGAGCTTTGTCATGTAAAAACAATGAGGTCTCAGTAGTAATAAAGTCTGGTCCCAACTTGTCATGGTTCCTTTCTAATTTAGAGTACAAAAATTAGGCCTAGAAACACTCGAAACCGTTAAGAAAACATAGAGTTAGGTATTAATTAAAAGCATCGATTAACTCAGTACTAGTTTAATACTCCATTGACTTTATTATGTTCATGATAGCATTAAATCAATTAACCAATTAAACTCACAGTCGCACATCTCCATAACTCCAAACTTTTGCAATCAGAATGTCATGACATAGCCATCAGAATACTCTTCACTTGCTTTTATCCTTTAACTGCATACAAGTCAACATATATGCATCCACTGCAAGTTCAGGGGAGTAAATGTGCAGTTTTGCTTATTGTAGATTAGGCATTCATGAATAGTTACTCTTATCATTCTAACTATGAGTTAAGCTATAGTACCACTACAGCAAGATTTAAAAAAATACGAAGAAATAAGAGCAAACAACACGAAAACAAATGGTTAGGGAACATGTCGTCTACCCAAATCTCCCCTAAGTAAAATCCAATAACAATTAAATATAACAAATGCAGTACAAAATTTACAAAGCAAAAGCATTAGGACAAAAAGTTAGTATACCCAGATAAAAAATAGAAGAAAAACGAAAGGCAAATAAGATGCAAAAATAGTTAGAAAACAAGTTATCTGCTTCAAGTTTCCTTCCAAGAAAATCTGGCCATAATTCTAAATCACAAAGCCGGATTCAAAACCGAAAGAACAAGATATGCAAACATGCAAAAATTGTTAGAGAAACATGTTGTCGACTAAAAATTCCACCGAAATGATGAAATCCAGCCAGAAATAACCTAAAGTATATACAAATGACAGTTAGTGTTAAGTTTACAAACTATATAGAAAATTAATTCTGACATCAATCTCCCCGACAACAGCGCCAAAATTTGATACGTGTCGTTTAGCGTATACAAATTAATAATTTATAAACCTATCTTAACCTCAAAAATATAAACATAGTAAAGGATAAGTAGGGTCGATCCCACGGAGAGACTAGAAAAACTAATTAACTATATAGTACTATTATTCACTAACTTACATATATACCATTTATTTACATATTTACGGCTATTAACATTATGTACGATTAGGGGGAGTTTGTTTATAGTTTTGATCTAATAAAAACTAGTTGAACTAAAACTAAATACTAAGAAGCTAGTATGA
Organism: Silene latifolia; assembly: GCF_048544455.1. Classification (NCBI taxonomy): domain Eukaryota; kingdom Viridiplantae; phylum Streptophyta; class Magnoliopsida; order Caryophyllales; family Caryophyllaceae; genus Silene; species Silene latifolia. The sequence continues at coordinate 77,916,082 of NC_133537.1, read as the reverse complement.
AGCACGTGAAAGACAAGTTCCCAACATAATTCCAATTTAGTAAATCTAGTCCAATCTCGTGATTGGTACCGTAAAATCTTGAGACAATTAATAGGTTAACTGTGGAATTTAAGATAACTAAAATTCCCTATATCCTCTTAGATTACAATCGTCTGAACTAAGCCGGGTTCCGATTCTTAACTAACCAATCAATGTAAGTCTGTCGCACCTTACCAAAAACCGGATTAGACGCATTACGAGCGAAGAATAATTAACCCTACTAGTCCCTGGGTATCGTCACTAGCTAGAAATTAATAGACTAAGTTTTTACCCTCAACTTAAATCAATCCCAATTCGCAGAGACCAATTCAAATGAGTTGCTACTGGTACTACGCAAATTGAACTAAGCCTAACTTACGTAATTAGCATACGATACAATCAAAAATCACAATAAGATAACAAATTATGAGAAAGATTGAATCTTGACATTAAAACAGTAAAACTTAAATACTAATTACTCAAAATCAATCGTATAACAAATATCAGTATAAAGTACTAAGATTATATGACGGATTTCTAAACCATAAACTAGGTACAAGATTAGTAAAGAGAACTTATTCTATAGCCCGGAATCCGTCGCACAACCTTCGGATTTCGCACCTCCAATTGAACTAGAATCCGCCCTTACGCCGCCGTGTACTAAGACCACGCCGGAGTACCTTCTCCTTCTACTCTCGTCTCCTGGTTTAGGTAGAAGATCGTCTCACTTTATCGCTCAATTTCTGGGAAATATGTGGGTAATTGCTTCCCCAATTAGGGTAACGAAATCGGGTATTTATAGTTGATCAAGGTTAAAGACTGAAGATAAATTTTACAAGGAATAGGATAGATTTTGTGATTAAAATATGAGACGAGATCGAATTTGAGACAGAGTTGGAGTTCATCGCTGTGCTTCATGTTCCAGTAGCTTTCGTGTTTGTCTATTTCGCTGCTGCTTTGTTCATTTCCCAAACACTCGCCCAATTTCTTAATTCATGGGCTGCCGACTCTCTGGAATTAATTAATTATTACGTACGTGCCTGTTTGCGTGCTTTTTATTTTCTTTGTTTCGCTTCTTATTTTACTCCTTGGTCCGTTTTACACATCCTCGTGTCATACTTTTGATCCATTAAGCGCATCATTCGACCCGTTCTCTTCTGTCTTGTAATCTGCTATACCAAAACACACTAAATAAGCCCATTTGCATTTAAAATAATAATAACAGTAATTAAATCTCGAAATTAACGAATATATAATAATTTAGCTCAAATAATGCGAAAGACGATACTAACAATATACGGATATGGTATAAAAACATACTCCCTCCCAGTCATTATAATGTTTCCCTTTGATATGGGCACGATACTTAAGGAAAGTGAATATAAAAGAATAAAGGACAAATGTGGGGTTTGTTGGTAGGAGAGAGAGAAGAACAGTTAGTAGTTAAATAATGTAATCATCTTTCGTAATTGTTCCCTCCAAAAGTTTAACACAAAACTGCACATGCTTAATTAAATTGCTAAACCGTCTTATCTATATTAAGACTAACAGCTGATTATAGCTAATTATAGTACAAAACTTGGTTGTTTAACAACCATTACATACGGAGACTTGCCTCCGTTTACCAATAATACTATGTACAATATTAATAAAATCAAATTACATAAGATTAGTACGTGATTACTAAACAAACTAGATTTCATTCCCGTGCGTTGCACGGATTGCAAAAATTTTTTCCGCTTTTGAATGAGCTTTTGATGAATGTAAATTCTTTCACGTGAAAAATGTAAATATACCATCGTAAAATAACTCATGAAAAGTTTATGTCCTAAAATCAATTTACAATGGAGATAGAGTAACCCATTAGTTTTTATGTATTTAATATGATTTAACCTCTAATCCTTATTTTTATTTTTCAACCGCAAGCAAAGTCCATGACAAAGCAGGAATTAATGTACAACTAATTAAAAATCAGAATATAACATGAAATATTTTTAAAAATTTTACTAAGAAAAGAAAGAAGCAAAGCATATCTCATAAAATGAACTACCAATTACTCGTATATTTTGTGTACTTTTTCATGTTAATTGGCTAATTGCTACATATATATAGTCCAAACACTTTTTCTTCTACTTGTTCCCGAATCCAATGTGTACGTGAATGGTGAGAGCAACGTTTTGATATCAAATCAAAGAGTATAAAATGTACAATGTATAGTATAGTAGATTTCTACTCAAAGACTTCACGAATGTTTCTCTATATTATACTGCTTTTACGTGTGTTGTCTATTCATTATTATCCTTGCATGCTACATTAGGTTTAATTTGTAAATTAAATTACACGTACAAATTTCATTAATGCATACAAAATAACTTAAATATAGAAACCAACAATGTTATACATGAAAATCTTGACTTCGTTCTAATTTCTCGTATCTTAGTAAAATCATTCTTGCCAATGAAGTTGACTCTCATAAAGAAAGCACAAATAGGATTATAGCTTATATGTATTTTTTCTGAGCTAATTCAAAGTTCATGTTTTTAATGTGTAAATAGATGAACTCAATACTTTCTAATAAAGCTCATATTCTTTAACATAAAACTCGGATACTTTATCACAAAGCTCAGATTCTACACCGTACAACATATACAACTGGTTGTATAGTCCATGAATTGTAAAGAAAGTTTATAATCTCCTATGTTTATGTTGGCTATACCGCTATACGGCTAAAGCGGAGTGTCAAATTGAGAATTTGGCCGGTATAAAGTTCATCAATACAATAAAAAACTACTCATATGTAGAATTCTCAACCTATAGCTATTGAATGAGACAATTTTATATTGTAAGACGGTTTATTTTTGTAAAGCTATTTAATACGGAGTAGTTATAAATGAGTTATTTTTTATATAAAAGAGGATCGATTAATTTGCAAAAATAAGAATAATTTGTATAGTGTAATAATATTAGCGGAAACTTAAAAAAGTGGTATATTACAAAACTACTGAAAAAGATAATTCACCTTACCGTATAAAATAAATTATTCACCATAACCAATTTGCCATGATAACTTCATAATCTACTTGTAAAGATTGATCACCTACAACATGCCGGAAAAAAAAGAAAGAAAACATATGGCATCTCATATAATTTGGCTTATGAGTAGGAAGGTAGCGAGGAAACAAATTTCTAATAACTTTATATACACAACCATACAATCAAAATGATAACTTAAAATAATAAATATAAATATGAATTTTAACATAGTTAGAATTCATTCAGAAATTGAGAACGTAGATATTGTAGTTCGAGTCAAGATTCTTATAATTGGGAGAGAAAATCACATTGAAATTAGAAGAAAATCAGCTTAGGATTAGAATGCTGCATGGACAATGCGCTTGGGACCTTGAGTACGTAAATTCGCTCTTTTTCGTGTTAATACCTATATATGTAAAACAAAGACGATTCATTGAAAAATTATTAGAAGAAACTAAAGTCGATAAAAAGTGGCATAAAGAGCATTGCAATAAACAGTATACTAATATAGACATAACAATTACGTGAATTTTGAGTATGAATGTATGATACACAGAACGAAATCAAACGAAACGAAATCAAAATATTAATAAACTAAAGTAGATATATACTCCTTCTAATATTAGTATACTTTTTGCGGTAAATAGCTGGTAAATTTTTATTACCTTTATAATGCATTAAAACATATGAGTAGTAAGGAACAATAAGATTCAGCTACAATCAACTGGTCGTTTCTACAAATGGCGACATGATCACCTGATTATCAAGGAAAAACAAAAAATCATAATCAGATTCGCAAATTAAAAAAAATGTAAATAACATATTTATCAACTAACAAAATAAGGTTACAAAATAGTAGTATTGTTTAATAACATTCATAGCTACGTCAAATAGCTTTGCACAATTTTTTTTGGCATGGATCAATGTTTATATAACTTACCTGGTTAATTGGTCAAGGAATCCTAATTTTGGTGTAACACAAGCAATCATCAAAATCTATCTCTATCTAATGTATATTAATCGGTGGTTATTCTATTTATCTTTTGATAAGTAATTATTATTTTAATCATTTTCTAAAGTATATATATTTAAATGAAGTAGTTTATAATTTAACATTTAATAAATAATTTAATAATTTAGGTAGTTCAGAAAACTTGGAGTCTCTCACGGTGCCTGAAAAAAGCCTCTTTTATATATATAAATTGATTACAGAAATTGTTTTTTTTTTTTTTTTTTAAAAAAAAGAAGATTAGTAGGTGATCAGAGGACTTCAGTAATCAGTATGGATTTCTCTTATGGTGGCGTAATGCATGGATTGTCATCATTTAGCTCTCAAATTATCATTGAGCATCGAAAAAAGGAGTAATTCTAATCCATAACAGTTTATTAACATCATTAGTCCATTAAACCTAATTTAAAAGATAAAAACAATAAATCAGGAGAAGAATGCGTGATAAAATTAGACCTCCCATCGTATTTGCCTTTCAAATCAGGCAGAAACATACTCCAATACTGAGAATCAGGGACAAACGTATCAAGTTCCCCATAGGTGTCAGGAACAACATCACAAGAGTCGAAAATGGGCTGACTGTAACCACCAACATCAACAAAATCCTCATACATGATTTCATCTCCCTTCACACCCTCATCATCTTCACTTTCAATGGCAAACATAGGATCAATTTTTGCCATCTCAGTCAAAATGAAACGACGGTACTCCGGGCTTTCACGCCTTTCCCTCAAAATCTTCATCCTTTTCTCAACATCAACCCTCATAAACTCCGCCATCACTTCCCTAGCTTTCTCATAATCAGTCTTCCTCTTCTGACCCCCACAATCATCATCAATATCAACAACATCAACGGAGTTGTTGAACAAACAAGGACCGTCATCAAAATCATCATCAATATACCTCAGATCTGGAGCACAGTTGAAAAAAACATCAAATTTATGGCGATTTAGATAAAAATCCATTGACATATTGAATTATTGAGAGATGATTTTAATAGTAGATCAGAAGGAAGGATAAAAGATGAGAAACGAAGGATTTTAATGGAGATTGACAGAGAAGTAGATAGAGAAAGGGAAAAGAGAGTGGTGGAAGAGAGAGGGTAAGATTAGGGTTTCTGTAATCAGGGGGTTAAATATGGCGGGTACAATTAGGGTTAGGGATAAATGGGCTGGATTAGTTATTGGGTTAGTATTAGTGTTAATTGGTTGGGTTAATAAGGTGAGTTAGTGTTTGGGTTAGGAAATAAAGTGTGGGTATAAATTGTAAAAATAAGAAAGAAGTAAGGATAGAATGGTAATTGTATAGATGAAAAAGTTACCAAAAAAGGAAAGGGGAACATTACCTGAATAATCCGTTTCAGGAAAGAGGGAACATTATAACGACTGGGAGAGAGTATATAATTATGGGCTTATAAAAAACGTACAACTCGACATATAGCCCCATCATTTTTGTCCCACCACTTCTGAAATGTTGTTAGCTGAGTCGACCCAGGGGAGTCTATCGAATGTAGCTTCACCATCACCCATGTAATGCTATGTAGTGTAGCATGTGCATCTGCATTAAGAAAGTCAAGGTCTGCTTTTAACCAGTTGCAGAAGGAGCAGCCTCATCATTTTATCTCTATCCCTCCCATTTCCTCTTGTTCCATCTTTCTATTTCTCTTTCGATTTTGTACATTGTTCACGCATTGTGGACAATAATCGAGATAGAGAAAACTCATTATTCTATTTCACATTTCTTTCTCAAAGGCTTCACCTATTCCCTAATAATTTATAAAACACAACAGCTTTGGAGCTTACCTTAATTCAGAAGCTTGAGAGATAGCTGGTTCTTCAGTATCGTATGAGTTAAAAACTTGTCCCCCATGTCGTGTCTAAAATTTCCCTTCATACCCTATCTCTTCTCCAATGGCTGTTAAACGAATTTCTTCACCATGCTAGAAACTTAGCGCAAGCGAGATGGCCATGTAAACTGTGGGCGACATAGCTGTGCGGATCTGAAAATGGGTAGTTTTTGAAGTGACGAAAAAGGCAAATGTTGAGACAAAGATGACCGTTATTTCTTCTTCCGAGGAAATGAAAATAGGGAGGTGGGGTGGGGATAGTGTGTACTCCACCATTTTGGTCCATTCAACTCCACAAGACCACTTTCCTTTTTTGGCAAATTACTTCCCTATTCTATCCTAATACAAACTACATATGTATACATTATGCCATCGTTGACCCACTCTAATTATCCCTCAAAACCTATCCTAATCTAATAACTAACCCAAATTCAACTCTAAAACAATCCCTAACCCAACCCAACCCACTTCACTAACAACTCCCTCCAAAAAAAAAAATCTAGCGCACTCAATAATATACCCAAAACCGTTCAAAATTCTCACCCACTCCATCTCTCATTCAATACACACTCATTAACTCACCCACTGCATCTCTCTCATTCATTACAATCTCTCAAAAGTTCCTCACAAACCCTAAATCTCCCTCATCCTCTCCCTCTGACCAACGCCGTCTCAATTCTCTCTAATATCTCCTCTTCATTTGAATCTAAAATCTTCGATAAAAAACATCTTAACCTCTACTCATCAATTCTCTTTAAAATCTCCATCAGAAATCGCCTTCTTACATTATCACATCTTTGATTCCTCAATCTGTGTGAGTTATTGTTAATTTAACATGGATCATGTTGGTTGGTATCGTCTTGTTTCGTCTGATATTGATGAAGATGATGAAGACTCGTTCCTGACTCTCCTCCTCTTAACGTTGTTGTTCCTGACTCCTTAGATCCGGACGGTTTAGGGATGTATGTTCCAGAAACGGAGTTTCAGGAACCCGAATTCTTTGTTCCTAATACTCGTAAGTTCGATGTTGTCACTGATGTTGATGGTGGTTGTAGATCTGATGGGAAAAGGGTTGAAGAAGTTGATTCTAAGCCGTTATCACCTAGCCGGTTAAATTCTGGAAATATGCGGATAGATTTCTGGAAAAAAAATCAAAAAGAGGGAGCGTGTTGATGATAGAGGTATGTCTTCTGGGAAATCGCTTGAAAATATTGAAAGACTACCTGAGCAGCTACCTGAAACACGAAGCTCATTTAGAATGAGACAGTTAGAGGAAAGATGTTATGCTAGACTCAAAATATCGTCTAAATAAGGAGGTCTATTTCTTTCTCTTAAACTTTTAAGCTATTTTTCCATTTTAATCGTCTAAATCGTGTGTTTTCTCTGATTGTCTCTGCATGATTTTTTGATCTTCTAAAATCGTCTTAACCTGTTAACTGTTGCCTGTTTATAAATCGTTTGTTTTCTCTGATCATGTTGGGTGGTATCGCCTTGTCTCTGCATGATTTTATATGTTGTCTGAAATTGTCTAATTGGCCTTTAAATTGGCCTGTTTTGTTGTTGATAATTGTCTAATTGCCTCTAACTTGGCATGTTTTGATGTTGATAATTGTCTAATTGCCTCTAAATTGGCCTGTTTTAATGTTGATAATTGCCTCTGCATGATTTTGATATTGTCTAAAATTGTCTAATTGCCTCTGCTTTGTCTTCAGTATTTCTGTTGTCCTCAATGAAGGTCCCAAATGGACAGAGAGGCTTTAGTGATAGTAATTGCTCAGTGATGAATGTACCTTATTGGTTTGAGTGCTCTTACTATCTTAGGAAAAAAATTGGAAGTAAGGGCCATTTAGTGAAAGTAGTCTAGCCACCACATGGTCTACCAATGAATGGGTGTGTGTGCTTATCCATCTAAATAACAGTAATTGCTCAATGATTAAAGTTCCTGAACTGATATAAGAGCTGTTTTGGTTGTTGCCTCTTTCATTACTGTTTTTAAATGGACATAGCATGGTCTACCTTCAGTGGGTGTGTGTGTAGGAGGTATTACTGCTTCACATAACTCAATGATGAGGCTAATTAGGCCTGAGAGTTTATGTCAATTTCAACGGGTGTTTGATGATTGTGTAATTTTCTTTGGAAGGACTGTAATTTTTGTTGTTTATAAACCTCAGTGATGATGTACCTTAATGGTCTGAGAGGTAGCTCAGTGATGATGTACCTTAATGGTTTGAGAGCACTTTCAAGTTTATAGCTAAAATAGAACATCATTGGCCATTTTGTTAAAGTAGTTAAGCCCCCATATGGTCTACAATTGAATGAGTGTGTGTGTTAAACCATCTAAATTGCCAAAAGCATTACTGTAATTTCATGGTCTTAGCATTATGTACCTTCACTTGTGGCTGTGTAGGAAGGCTTATTACTTCACATAACTCAATGATGAGGCCAATAAAGCCTGAGAGTTTATGTTAGTGCAGCTAATTGAACTGTAAAATGAGCTTAAGACTTCACATAAAACTGAAATTGCATTAGATTGTCTTGCATTACATACCATTACATGTTCATAATTTGATTACAAGCTAAACAAATCTTAGCATTGAAATGTTTATACTGTAAACAAATTTCAAAATACTTGAACATTGTATCCTAAGTAATGTCCCTTAATATTCTAAACAACTAATGGTTGAACATTGTATCCTAATTCACCCATTAAGTACTATAGACCTTCTGTTTGACCTATTCCTTCTAAATACCCAATACATTCTCTGACCAATTCTTCATTTACCTCCAAATTTCTTGGTAATATGCCAAGGGCAGTTAGATGATCCTTACCCATATGGGGGATTGCAAAGTCATTATGACCCTTAGTTTTCATAATTTCAACCATTACTGACTGAAGTGTTAGGAAAACCTTGTTGAGTTTTATATGATCGTAATCAACTATGCTTGCATGACTGAATTGACCAATTCATCAACTGATTTGGCTGCTTCTTTGGAATGTAATGACTGTAATGCCCTAAAATACCCAAGGTCATTAACATTTAAATCTGGTGAGTTAGGAGGTTGAAAAGTTAACTGAATATTGAAGCCTTCTGAGTTTGCAATTGCCATGAATGCTTGATCATTGTTCTTTATGTGAGGCCTTGCATTATCTTGTTGAATGAAAATGTTTTTACTTGCTCCTTCAGGCCATTTAGTCTTGATAGCTGGTATAACTTGTTCTATAATGCATTCTCTTGTTACTTGCTTTGTAATTGAATCAATAGGCTTCGTCTCCATTGTACCCCTTGGCCTGTTTCTACTTGCCCTTGCTGCTGGTTGTTGTTTTGTGAAAGGGAACATACCAATTTTCCCATCAAATAACAACTCTCCATCCTCTGAATATATAAGCCTACATACTGCACACATAAACATTACCTTTGTGATATACCTCTTGGATTGACAACTCCTATATGGTAGCTCTTCCCCTTCAACAACATAAAATTTGTGATCATCATAACTAATGTAAAACCACTTCTCGTCCATGTGGATTATATGTGTAATACCTGCCCTTTTAGAGACCCTTTGACCAGCGTTGACTGACCTTGGGAGCGGGAATAGTTCTTAGAAGTGCGTGCCAAAACTATCTTGAGTTACGTGTTAAGAGTGGTACTCGATAGAGTAGGGGGGGACTCGATCGAGTATGTCAGGTACTCGATCGAGTATCGAGTTTTCAGCGAGGGTTTTTAATCGCGTTTTGTTAAATCCGTAAATCATTTCCGCCACTTTCCTCCTATCCTTTGGTCGCCTCTTTCCCTCCCCTTCACCATAAAACCTCCATGGAAGCCTTTTGAGGATCCTTGTGCCTTAGGAGAGCGTTACTTGAGTCGGGTAGCGGTCTTTTGCCGGGTTTCTCCTTATAGGTATGTCATAATCATCATCCGTATCCTCATCTTTGCAGTTAGGGTTTGTTTGGTAGTAATAGATGTTGTGTTGTGGTTATAGGCTTTGCTTGATTGCTGGATATGTCATATGTTGGCATGGATTGGTTGCAGTTGCTTAAAGGTAGGTTCGCCTACTCAGTTTCTGTAGATAGTCTAGTGTGTCGATCGTCGTATCTTTGTTGTTGCGTTATGGCTGCGTTGTGTGGCAGCATGTATGCTGTAGTTGGTTGGTACATACAGTTTGTTGGTTGTTACGTTTCAGCTGTCTGTGAATGTTTGTCTCTGGTTCGCGAGGTGCGTCCTCGGCTGAGTGGGGTCACTTGAGGGAGTGGCCTCACGCCCTAGTTTCGCCCTTCGTGGAACCCGTCACGAAAGGGGATGTGCACATTAATGGACAGGGTTATCGCTCGATAAGATGAGCGGGGATTTGGTGGGTACGGCTGCGGTCCCCATCGCGGGTCTGGTCCAAAGGGACGATCGATGATGAGAGGTTGTTTGGATTATTGTGATTGTGTGTGAGATTGATAGCGTCGTATGGTGTTGATAGTTGTAGTTGATTTTGTCGTGTCTCATCTCAGTACTGACCTTGTGTGGTTGTTTTGTTTGTTATGTATCTGCCGTGATCTCTTATGGTGAGCAGTCGGTCTTAGCAGGTGTTGATGTTATTGATAGCTGGAGTCCGGACAGGGATGAGTCTTCACGAGATTCGATAGCTTTAGAGAGTAGTCTTTGAGTTGTATCTTTTATATCGTTGTTGATTTTAAATCACTTGTATTATAACATAATAGTTCTCTTATCGACATTTGATTATTACTATCCTCGGGGAACCGAGATGGTAATGCCCTTATATGCTAAGGAAGGCCTAGTTAAGGCTCCTCTGGATATGGGGGTGTTACAAAGTGGTATCAGAGCGACGATTTTACTTGAGCCTTGCACTTTTATTGATAGTCTTTAGCCTTGTCATACGCATAATCTACGAATTTCTGTTCAAATAATAGCTGACCGTTTAGACTTGACCTATAAACTGGCAAACTACTAAAAAAATTCTGAGTTTTAGAGCCATAACTCGGTGACATTCATGACCGATTCATTAGGAATTTTTGAAAGTAGTACTCCTTGCATAGCATGTTTGTCTCATTTGCACATTTATGACATTCAATTTCTCGTCAAATGCACATATTCGGGTTTGTGGTTGGTGTCACATGCAGGGAGGGTCTTGCAAATTCCCCTTTCTTTATATCTTCACCCATTTAGCTCCACTTTAGCCAAAACTTGCCTTTTTGACCCATTAGCTACATTCCAAACTAAGCACCCTAGTCAAGCTAGTTAGTATGTCTTTTGTGGTATGTCTTCCATTGCAGTTTGGTCCGTAATCCTTGTTGGAGTTGGTGTTTGTATTAAGGAAGGAGGAAAGAAAAAAAAGAAAAAAAAAAGAAAAAGAAAGAAACGTGAAAGAAGAAAGAAAAAAAAAGAAGAAAGAAAAAAAAAAAAAAAAAAAAAAATATGAAAAAAAACAGAGAAAAGAGAGCTGAATCGAAAAAAAAAAAAGAAAGAAAAATTGTGAAAATAGTTGCACCCTCTTGTCAGAGTTGAGAAGATGTTCGAAGATGTACAATCGACAAGAGTTGTTGTTCAGTTAGTCGTTTCAGACGGTGTCTTTAAAAGGAAAGTTTGTAACCGTCTGACTCCTCCGTTCTATCCTATTTTTTTTGAGGAGATTGTGCTTTGAGTCTAGTGAGTTTTGTGCCAAGTGAAGGGCACTAGTACTTAGTTTTTCAGTCAGTTTGAGATCCGGATGGTTTCATTATGGTCCTGTTAGGAACTAGCTTGACGCTCTTACCTCCACTTTTCCATAACTTGTTTTGCCTTTTCTCACCTGAACCTCACTATTCCCATATTATTTGCATACCCTCGGCTGGGACGGACATTATTGGTTGGAATTTGTGCATCAGTACTTGAATTGTCTTTCATTTTTGTTGCATGCATGCTATGTAGGTCGCAGTTAGGTGAGTGACTGTCCTTTCTTCTCTCTTTTACATATTACATTCGCCCTTTGCTTCATGAGAGAAGAGTGACCACGTGAGAGTCCAGTTTTGTTGGTCTTGCAAGGTCGATAGGTCAGCTTTATTTATGAACAGCTTATAATTCGTTTGCGTCTTGACCGCTTGGCTTTAATCGTTGATTTTTGTTGCATTAATTTGGCTCAAGTAGACAAGTTAAGCTAGCTACGAGTTATCATTTCCGTTCCATTAGTTTAGTTTTGAGTTTACTCGAGGGCGAGTAAAGGTTTGGTTTGGGAGATTTGATACGTGCCTAATATATAGTCTTTTTGGCCTATTTCAAAGACGTATTTCTATGCATTTCTATACTATTTTTATAGTATTTTGCCCCGAATTGGCTACTTTGGTGTATTTTGTCCTTTTTGTAGGAATGATCGCGAAAGTGGTGGAACCATACTCCTTTTCGTCCTTTTTGCATGCATTTAGAGGAGACGGAACTGTCCCAGAGTGAGATACTGCACTTGGAAGTGTCGTGGCACGCATTACGAGGCACTTGGGTGAAGACGTGAGCTGAAATGAAGACACAACCACTCGATCGAGCAGTTTCCCGATCGATCGAGTGGTTCCTACACCCCGATGCTCGATCGAGCCCCTCATTCGATCGAGCAGTCGCACAAGACCAAGTCCTCGATCGAGTAACCCGATGGTCGATCGAGGAACTTCTTTGAGATGTTGGTCGATCGAGTGGTTTAACCCACTCGATCGAGAGGTTTTCGACATTATGGGCTTTAATCAGTCCGCGTTTTATTTATTTCCGCATAAACACTTTGTTGCTTTGGCTATTTAACCTATGATTTACTAGGTTAATAGGGGAACTCTTTTTTTTATCTTTTACACTAGAAAACTAAAAAACCCTTAGTACGTAGCTTTTGCCTTGATGTTGTTTCATTTTCGGATTATTGGTTGCTCGGATTCGATGTTCTTTACGCCGGATTAAGCTCGTATTGTAATCTTTCCTTTGTCTTTATTAATAATAATCACTTGTTGCTTTTATTTCTTGTTCATGTTATCATTCTCCTTTGCCCTAATTTCCGTATTTGCACTTTATTGTTATTTCACTATGTCTTCTGCTGGGAATTTATTTGCTGTTAGATTAATTACGAACATGAGTAGCTAAACCCCCTTCATGTTGGGACTAGGGAATCTGCGGTAGAAAAATGACGATGTAGTGAATGAATTGGACGAATTGATTAAAAGACCACATCACTATAGCAATTTAAGTGTAATTCCCGACCTAGTTGAGTGCACGCTTCTATGTCACCCATTAAACTGGCTACAATTAATCCTGGATCGAAAGATTGGACTAAATAGGCCTGCTATAAACAGTAGATTACCCTAATGAGGACGAAAGTTAAGTTAGTGGTATTTTAGGGTAGGAAGTGGACCGAAAGGACCTTCTAACATCCGTCTCACATTAGTTAAATCGAGTCATTTACTGCTGAGTTGTTGGACTATCGTAGTGAACCGAAATCCCGACATGTCCCTCTCTTCTTGATAGTTTAATCGTATTTATTTGCTTATTTGCTCTTCGCCTTATTTCTCTCCCCATCAACCTTCGTAGTTTAGAATCAATTTTAATCAAACCCCCCCATTTGTTACCATAGGATTAGAATAGACAGCTATAATTACATTCCTCCCTGTGGATTCGATACTCGACTGCCTCTGCTACATTTTAGTTGAGACCGTTAGGTTTTATCTTTGATAGGGTTGCGATAGCCGTGTCAAATTTTGGCGCCGTTGCTGGGGAGGCAATTGTTCAATTTTATTAGTTGTTTCGTTTTAATCCTTTTTCGGTCTAAGGGACACCCGTTCCTTGGACTATTCTCATTTTCTGTTGTAGTTTCTTCTTATGCGCAGGTCGCAAGGTGGTCCACTACTACCATTCGATCCTGAGATTGAAAGATCTCTGCACGTAAAGAGGAGATTGTTTCAAGATCAACGATTAGAGGAAGATTCTAGTTCTCGTTCCAATTACTACGAGAACGAACGTTCGAGGACAACCCACCGTCTTCTCCGTTTCTACCTCATCGCCTTGAAACCGTTACTTTTCTAGACGTTCTGAGATGGCCGAAGAAGCGACCATTGCTAGTCACTCGAACCTACGGCGCGAATCTCTACAAGGGATTCACGTTACCAGGGGAGGCAAGAAAATTTGAGCCAAAACCGTCCCTTATAAATTTGGTCGAGAGGAATCTATTTGGGGGAGCTGCAAATGAAGATGCAGCCAAGCACATGGAAATATTCATTGATTATTGCAGTTCCATGTCTCCACCAACTGGCGTGACTCCTGACCAAGTGAAAGAAACCATGTTCATTTTCTCACTCCGCGATCTTTGGGAGTGGTATAGGATTTGGACCGGGAAGGCGAGGGGATAATCGACGGAATTCGCTAGCTTTGGCGTTTTATAAGAAGTATTTCTCCGCCTCAAAGACTATTGCCATTAGAGCTCAGATAACGAGCTTTAAACAAGGGCCTGACGAGACCTTCCACGAGGCATGGGTTCGATTCAAGAAGCTAGTGCGCACCATACCGCACCATGGGATCGAAAAATGGAGCTTGTGCAACCATTTTTATAATGGTTTGTATGATGATCACAGGGCCGTTTTAGATGCTGCTGCCAATGGCCGATTTGCTGAAAACTTGGGAGCAACCAAGGGGTGGAAGATTATTGATGATCTGGCCACCCACAAGGCTGAATATGGGAACTCGAGAGGAAATCAGAGAAGAGCCGCTGAATCTACTTCTGTCGCGGCACTTGAAGCCCTCACTGCAAGGTTTGACAAGTATGAGCTAGGAGGGGTTTCTAAGGGGGGCATGTACCAGGTTAATCTTTGTGACGGACGGTCCTTTCGTTGCGTCAGGAGATGCGGAGGAGAGGGACATGTCTCGGATCATTGTCCCAGTCCTTTTGAGCAATGCGCGCCTTTCAACATTACGGGGCGAAACAACGATTACTACGAGCCGAATATCCATCCCAATTTGAGGTGGAGCAATCGAACGTGCTCAACCCCACGGCTCCTCCAACGCAAAGAACCATACATTCCTCCACACCAGAAGCAACAAGGCTATCAGAAGCCTCCATCCTTCAACCCTCCTAACCAAGGTGCATCATCCTCTAGTGGGGTGAGTGAAATGAGTGAACTGAAGTCTATGGTGCAAGCCATATCGAAGCAATTGCAGCTGAATGATCAACAAACTCAACAGCAAATCGCGTCACATAAGGCACTTGAGACTCAAGTTGCCCAACTTGCTGCAAATCAATCCTCGAGGAAGCCGGGTCAATTACCGACTCAAAATGAGAAGAACCCACATGAGACGGTAAACCTGATCGAATTGAGAAGCGGTCTTTCTTATGAGGGACCGTGAAGAAATCGGACCAAGATAGTCAGAATCGATGATGAACAGTGTTTTGTCAAGAAAAAAGGGCTCACGACAAAGCAGTTGCTCGATCGACTAAAGGCTGGTGTTCGATCGAGTGAAAATGGTGAGGAAAACCCTCGATCGAGTGGTTGCTCTGCTCGATCGAGTGAACAGGAAACTGAGGATGGTCGATCGAGTGGTACTGTTACTCGATCGACTGATTTTGATGAGGAGAGTGCTCGATCGAGTGAGCATATTGTTCGATCGAGTGATATTGATGACGGGAAGCTTATTCGAGAGCCTGCTAGTGCTCGTTTAAGCGAGAAATCACCAGAAAGACCTCGTTCGAGAGGTAAGAGGCGTCCAAAGGATACCGAACTTGCACCAGAAGACACTTTGGAAGCGAGAAACAAGGGACTCGAGATACCTATCACGGTTCCCTTCCCGAGGCGGCTGCAGAATACCAAAGTTAATCAACAGTTTGGCAAATTTGTTGAACTTTTGAAGAACTTGGAAGTTTCCGTGCCGTTCACTGAATTGCTGACTAAGGTACCCTCTTATTTAAGATTTATGAAAGAAATTTTAGCACTTAAGAGAACTATAAATGACAAAGAGACCGTAGCTTTGATCGAGATGGGGTCGCCCTATTTCAAAATAAGTTACCCCCTAAGCAATCGACCGGGTAGTTTTTCGATTCCTTGTCACATCGGTATGCAATTGATTGATAATGCGCTATGCGATCTAGGCGCTAGCGTAAGTGTCTTACCTTTGTCTCTGGCTAAGAGACTTGGTTTGACAAAACCGAGTTGCACCAACATGACTGTCCCGGATGGCCGACCGTAGTCTATCACGGCCATTAGGTATAGTAGAAGACGTACCTGTCCAGATCGGGAAGTTCTTTATTCCCGTCGATTTTGTTGTCTTAGATATCCCCGAAGATGCACACACCCCTATTATTTTAGGGAGACCATTTCTATCCACTGCCCGTGCAGTGATAGACGTCGATGGGAAGACTTTGACATTTCGGGTAGGGGATGAGGAGCTGATTTTTCATCACCCAAGTTCCGGAGAGCTCCCATGCAAGTTCAGCCTTGCAATGCTCTTTCTTCTATTGTTCCTATTGTTGACGCTCCGGATGAAAATTTGGAGAATATTCTTGTTATTGTTAACCCTCCGCCTCGGATTGAGAGCAAGAAGGAGGCAAGTTAAATCTGTTGTCCTTCTGCAGTACAAATGAAAGCAAGGATGGGACTGTCAAAGGACGTGGTGTGGCCATTATCAATCAAAGTGGCGAGAAGGATGCCAAAGAAGATGACAGAGGAGCGAGAACGAAGAAAGTTCGAACCTACATAGATTGGAACTACATTCCTCCTACTGTCGCAAATGATGATTCAAGCTCATGGAAGATGAAGAGGTCGGTCGGTATCGGCGAGGTGACGTCCTCCGTCGAAGCCCACGAAGGGGGCTAACGAAAGGCGATGAGAATTAAACGGGAAATGCCCGTGTAACAAATTGTAATAGACAATTCGTTTGAATTTCTTTTGAATTTGCTTTATTACGTTTTAATTAGGACAATTAGTTTAGACAATTTTTAGCATAGACTAAGACTATAGACTGTGTTTTCTGCGTATTTGGTATTTTGGGATGTTTTTGGATATGTTTTATGCAGGATTGGGGAGATTTCACGCAATTCGAGGAAGAAAGGACGAAATTCAAAAAGCCTTCAAGAGGAAAGCCCTCGATCGAGTACTTTTTGTACTCGATCGAGTGGAAATGGGTCGATCGAAGCTGTCTGGTTACTCGATCGAGAAAGCCAAAGAGGAACAGGTCGATCGAGGGGATGCTTACTCGATCGAACAGAAGGGACATCAAAGGTCCTCGATCGAGTGATTTAAAAACCACTCGATCGAGTGGTATGAATAGGACACGGGAGTTTTCTTTCTTAAAACTCTTATTTTCCTAATTCTATTTTCATTTCACCCTAATTCCGTCTAAACCTCTCCCTAATTGCGATTTTCACTCCCCCAAATCCCCAATTTTCTTGCCCAAATCACCAAATCCGTCACCTACAATTCATTGCTAGCAATTTAATCTTCAAAAGCCCCTTGTTTTCCCTCTCATTTGTGCTCGTTTTCTCGGTATTTAAGGGGATTTAGGGTTTGCGGGTTTTCGATTAAAATCCGCCTTCGTTGCTTGTCTGTTTGAAGTTTAATTGCTTTTATAGGATCATCATCATCAAGTAAGTGTTTCATTCACACTCTTTGCTTTTCTCTTCGATTAATTCGAATTTCTTGAGGTGATTTTGAATTAGGGTTCGAAAAATCCATGTCTAGTCGATTTTTTTCGATTTAATTGTGTTTATATGCCCTTAATTAGCTTGTTGATGATCTTATCGTAATTCCTCGCTGTTGTTACATTTTTAATTCGAAATTTGCGCGAGATTCCGCGACTAGGGCTTCTCAGTCGAATTTTTCGACTGCTAGACGGTCTTTATGTTGCCATGCTTTGTCTAACTGCAGTTCTTGCCTACTTGTTGCTGCTGTTATCTGTTTTTCCGTCCCCTATCGCCATTACATGCTGTAAATCATTGGGAATCTTGTACTGTGAGTATTTTTCGACTGCTAGGAGTCCCACATGCTTTCATATGCGGCTTTCATGCCTCTTAGTCTCCTTTAGCAGTCATTATTTTGTCACATTATCACCATTCACTTGCTGCCAATTCGAAAATCCAGAGGAATTGTTGGGGTTTAGCTTGCTGTAGAGTCGATTTTTTCGACTTTTAGGGACTTATATCTGTCACATGCTGGTTAACACGTTATTTTAGCCACGGTTAGCAGCCGTTCTTTCTTATTAAGTCCCTTGATTTGATTGCAGGATGGATGCTAGTTCTTTGCCTTCTACTAGTACGTCCTCCAGCCCGTCCGTGAGCGAGTCAGTGGTCCCTGTTGTCACCACTACTTCTGCCCTGGTCACCACTACAGTTTCTGCTCCTGTTCCTACCCCTGCTAGGCCCTTCTCCATGCTGGACAGAGGACTCACACCTCGATTCCCGCAGCCTGGTATGGCGCCACCGAGGCCGAATCAGCCGGGTAGCCATTTAGCCATCACTTCCAGCCCTTCTGAGGCCGTTGTTACGGGAGAGGGCACTCTCACTCCTTTACCAAGGATGCCCACGGTACGTTTTACTTCAGCGGATCACCGGACTCGGTTAGCCGCTTTACTTCGTTGCCCCCTCTCCTCCACCCGTTTCCTTGCACGGACCGACCTAGAGACCTTAGGAATTTATGAGGAGGTCTGTAGTTTGTTGAACGGGACGGGTATGTCGGGTCTGATTACCATGCAGGAAGCTGCTATTCGTATCCCTACATACGAGTTTTTCAGCTCCTACTCTTTTGACACCGACTCTTATGCTGCCAACCCTTCTAGTCCTTGCATTCACTTTCGACTCCGCAATAAGTCGCACCACTGGACTTTGGCCAGGTTTGGGCAGGTTTTAGGCCTAGTTAGTGACGGTCCCACCGACCCACCTCGAGACCTCCTTCAGCCACTTTGGGCTGCACTTTCTCACACTCCCTTCCCCGCACGGAGGGGAGCTCACGTTCACTTACCTGCCCCCCGTTACTTTTTGCGACTGATAGGAGAGACCATCTTTGGGCGACTTGAGCCCAATAACGTGAGCAACACTGAGCTAGCGATTCTCGCGGGGTACCTCAACATTGACTACGGTACCCCGTTTGTTCTAAACATTGCCTATCTAGTAGCTCAGCATTGGAACGGAATTGGGACTCGGGTCAAGACCGCTGTTGTCTGCGGCGGGCTAGTGACTAGGATTGCCCGCCACCTTTACCCCACTGAGCCTGGACTTACTGCACCCGATAGGCAGGCCTACCTTGACTTGGCCGCCATGGCCGACTTGACCTGGCTCCCGAAGAAGGGCGCGAGGACGTGGAAGATTTGTAGTTCCATGTCTGTTACCTTGCCATGCCCTACCCTTCCTCCACTCTTACCGCTCCCGTCTGCTGCTGAGGGAGCGAGGCCACCTCCACCCACTTACCACCTCACCTTCACTCCTACTTCTTCTTCTAGGAAGAGGAAGCGGGAGGCCGGACAGTCATCTACCCCTCAGGTTCAAACTCCGGCTCAGACTCAGACTCAGACTGGACCCACACAGACTCCCACACCTACACCTTCACTCACTCTACCTCCTTCTGATCCGGCCTTTCCGGCCAATTTTGTCTGCCCTCCTGTTTTAGGGGCGCCCGAGGTCATGGACCAAGGGCGTCGTGATGCCTTGCTTTTGGATATGTGCAGGTACATTACTGAGATGAGACGGGATATGGCTTTGGCTGTATTCCCGCTCTACGAGTTCCATATCCGAGCCCGGCGACCGATTCAAGAAGGGTGGCCACATCCCTCCTTCTACCGATACCCAGCGGACGGGTACCCTCCACTACCTTCTGACTCAGAGGAGGAGGCGGAGGAGACACCGGTAGCACGAGAGGTGCGATTCTGGGGACGAGCAGCGGCACAGAGCTGCCGAGAGAGGAGGCGGCCGACCCTCCGTTCACACCCGGTCCCAGGATCGGCTGGAGATGACGACTGAGTTTCCACCTTGTTTGTTTTTGGTTTGGGGAGACCGTTTTGTTGAGTCAGGGTACTGGGTGACGGCGGTGCCGACGACGGGTAGCTACTGGTCTGCTCACTTCCCTAGTTTTCTGGCTGGTTTGGGGAAGTTCGCTTTTGTATGTACCTTACTCTTTTCATCTTGTCTCCTTTATTCTTATTTTGCTGGTTGTATAACCCCATCCCCCATCTCTCTGCTGGTGTATGCTGGAGGACAACGAGGGCGTTGTCCGTTTTGGTTTGGGGAGGGTATTGCATCCTTTTGAGTCTGCATCTGCATTTGTTTTGCATTCACGTTTAATTTCCCGCTTGCATTGTTGTTTTTTTTTTTTTTTTCAATAAAAAAATCAAAAAAATTAGAAAAATTTCAAAAATTCAAAAACATTTCACGTTTATTTTTGCATATAGGTTGAGTCGGAACGGTAGATTCCCGTGATGAAATTGCACTATAACTTGTCATTTTACTTGAGCCTTGCACTTTTATTGATAGTCTTTAGCCTTGTCATACGCATAATCTACGAATTTCTGTTCAAATAATAGCTGACCGTTTAGACTTGACCTATAAACTGGCAAACTACTAAAAAAATTTTGAGTTTTAGAGCCATAACTGGTGACATTCATGACCAGTTCATTAGGAATTTTTGAAAGTAGTACTCCTTGCATAGCATGTTTGTCTCATTTGCACATTTATGACATTCAATTTCTCGTCAAATGCACATATTCGGGTTTGTGGTTGGTGTCACATGCAGGGAGGGTCTTGCAAATTCCCCTTTCTTTATATCTTCACCCATTTAGCTCCACTTTAGCCAAAACTTGCCTTTTTGACCCATTAGCTACATTCCAAACTAAGCCTGCCTAGTCAAGCTAGTTAGTATGTCTTTTGTGGTATGTCTTCCATTGCAGTTTGGTCCGTAATCCTTGTTGGAGTTGGTGTTTGTATTAAGGAAGGAGGAAAGAAAAAAAAGAAAAAAAAAAGAAAAAGAAAGAAACGTGAAAGAAGAAAGAAAAAAAAAAAAAGAAAGAAAAAAAAAAGAAAAAAAATATGAAAAAAACAGAGAAAAGAGAGCTGAATCGAAAAAAAAAAAAAGAAAGAAAAATTGTGAAAATAGTTGCACCCTCTTGTCAGAGTTGAGAAGATGTTCGAAGATGTACAATCGACAAGAGTTGTTGTTCAGTTAGTCGTTTCAGACGGTGTCTTTAAAAAGGGAAGTTTGTAACCGTCTGACTCCTCCGTTCTATCCTATTTTTTTTTGAGGAGATTGTGCTTTGAGTCTAGTGAGTTTTGTGCCAAGTGAAGGGCACTAGTACTTAGTTTTTCAGTCAGTTTGAGATCCGGATGGTTTCATTATGGTCCTGTTAGGAACTAGCTTGACGCTCTTACCTCCACTTTTCCATAACTTGTTTTGCCTTTTCTCACCTGAACCTCACTATTCCCATATTATTTGCATACCCTCGGCTGGGACGGACATTATTGGTTGGAATTTGTGCATCAGTACTTGAATTGTCTTTCATTTTTGTTGCATGCATGCTATGTAGGTCGCAGTTAGGTGAGTGACTGTCCTTTCTTCTCTCTTTTACATATTACATTCGCCCTTTGCTTCATGAGAGAAGAGTGACCACGTGAGAGTCCAGTTTTGTTGGTCTTGCAAGGTCGATAGGTCAGCTTTATTTATGAACAGCTTATAATTCGTTTGCGTACTGACTGCTTGGCTTTAACTGTTGATTTTTGTTGCATTAAATCGGTTCAAGTAGACAAGTTAAGCTAGCTCTGAGTTATCATTTCCGTTCCATTAGTTTAGTTTTGAGTTTACTCGAGGGCGAGTAAAGGTTTGGTTTGGGGAGATTTGATACGTGCCTAATATATAGTCTTTTTGGCCTATTTCAGCACGTATTTCTATGCATTTCTATACTATTTTTATAGTATTTTGCCCCGAATTGGCTACTTTGGTGTATTTTGTCCTTTTTGTAGGAATGATCGCGAAAGTGGTGGAACCATACTCCTTTTCGTCCTTTTTGCATGCATTTAGAGGAGACGAACGTCCCCAGTGAGATACTTTGCACTTGGAAGTGTCGTGGCACGCATTACGAGGCACTTGGGTGAAGACGTGAGCTGAAATGAAGACACAACCACTCGATCGAGCAGTTTCCCAGTCGATCGAGTGGTTCCTACACCCCCTGATGCTCGATCGAGCTGCCCCTCATTCGATCGAGCAGGCTGCACAAGACCAAGTCCTCGATCGAGTAACCTGATGGTCGATCGAGGAACTTCTGCTGAGATGTTGGTCGATCGAGTGGTTTAACCCACTCGATCGAGAGGTTTTCGACATTATGGGCTTTAATCAGTCCGCGTTTTATTTATTTCCGCATAAACACTTTGTTGCTTTGGCTATTTAACCTATGATTTACTAGGTTAATAGGGGAACTCTTTTTTTTTATCTTTTACACTAGAAAACTAAAAAACCCTTAGTACGTAGCTTTTGCCTTGACTGTTGTTTCATTTTCGGATTATTGGTTGCTCGGATTCAGTGTTCTTTACGCCGGATTCGCTCAGATTGTAATCTTTCCTTTCTCTTTATTAATAATAATCACTTGTTGCTTTTATTTCTTGTTCATGTTATCATTCTCCTTTGCCCTAATTTCCGTATTTGCACTTTATTGTTATTTCACTATGTCTTCTGCTGGGAATTTATTTGCTGTTAGATTAATTACGAACATGAGTAGCTAAACCCCCTTCATGTTGGGACTAGGGAATCTGCGGTAGAAAAATGACGACGTAGTGAATGAATTGGACGAATTGATTAAAAGACCCTGTCACTATAGCAATTTAACTGTAATTCCCGACCTAGTTGAGTGCACGCTTCTATGTCACCCATTAAACTGGCTACAATTAATCCTGGATCGAAAGATTGGACTAAATAGGCCTGCTATAAACAGTAGATTACCCTAATGAGGACGAAAGTTAAGTTAGTGGTATTTTAGGGTAGGAAGTGGACCGAAAGGACCTTCTAACATCCGTCTCACATTAGTTAAATCCGAGTCATTTATTCTTTGAGTTGTTGGACTATCGTAGTGAACCGAAATCCCGACATGTCCCTCTCTTCTTGATAGTTTAATCGTATTTATTTGCTTATTTGCTCTTCGCCTTATTTCTCTCCCCTTCAACCTTCGTAGTTTAGAATCAATTTTAATCAAACCCCCCCATTTGTTACCATAGGATTAGAATAGACAGCTATAATTACATTCCTCCCTGTGGATTCGATACTCGACTGCCTCTGCTACATTTTAGTTGAGACCGTTAGGTTTTATCTTTGATAGGGTTGCGATAGCCGTGTCAGCGTGAAATTGTGGAAGTGTATGTCGTGACATGAAAAGTGAACATGTTGGTGTTTGCTATAAGTTGATGATGACGGTAGTCATATACGAGTTTATAAATTCTACCGTAATTACAATAATGATAGTTATAGAATTGTTGAGTTATAATATGAAACATAGCATATAGTAATGCGTATATGCCTTGTTTATTGGTTGAAATTTTTCCGCTGAGTAATAATTGATTTATGTAAGATGATTTGCTTATGATTGAATGTGGAACATGATAGATTAATTTGTTATGAGGAGTGTGTAATTATATGTTAAATGAAACAATGGAGTAATGTTAATTATATGCTTCAAGTTGAAGTGAACACGAATTTGGTAGTAATGTGTAAAGTAAGTTTAAGTGTAATATGATGACGTGATTATGTTTATGAATGATTCGGTAGAAAGTAAACCGAGTTGGGTAATTTGTGTAGCGTAAGGTGGAATAAACCTTATTTGTTTGACGATATGGTATGCTTAGTAATAATAGTAATGCGGGAATGAGCTTGATAATTAGTGCCGAATCCCGAACTTAGTTTGGAATCGACACGCGATGTTGTTTTTGCAGGAATCTTCGACTTACTTCGTACTTCTGACCGAGTACTTAACCATACTTGACCGAGTGCGAGTGTTTACTAGACCGAGTAGACCTCACTCGATCTAGTTAGGAAGCTATGACGTCGGGATGTGGAAAAATTTCTGCAGATACTCGACGAAATAGCACCTACTCGATCGAGTAGGGTGGTACTCGATCGAGTACCCAAGACACTCGATCGAGTAGGTTCTTTGTCAGATGAATCTTACGGGTTTCTTAAAACCCCTATTCTTCCTATTCTTCTCATTCCTTCCACTTCTTTTCGTGACCTAAGCTCTCGAATCCTCAAAAATTTCTCATATCTTGTGTTGGTAGTGGTTGATTTGGGGTTATTTCCTTTGCTTAATTCCGTTCCTTTACTTTTCTACTTAATCAAGGTATGATTTCTTCCCTATTTACATGTCTTTATGCTTTAAATTTGTTGAGGATGATTATATAACCCGAAAATTTCGATTCATATGATCAATTTGTTGCTTTTAATTGTTGAAATATGATTCACATGTTTCCCTTCCTTGATTATTGGTGATTAATTGTTGTAGAATAGACTAGAAATTTGCCAAGTTGAAACCGAAATTTCTAGGGTTTACAAAAATCGAAATTTATTTTGATTGTTTTACAAGGATTAGATGATGGAATTGAGTACTATACATTGTTAATATCATGTTAAAGAATGAATTTTGATGATTATCATCTTAAAAAGTTGCCTTAAAACTCCGTCTTAAAAGTGCCCCAAGTGGAAATTCGGTTGCTATATTTGGAATTTGGTGTTGTATATGACTGCTTAGGTAAAGGTTGAACTTCAATATGATAGTAGTGATGTTAAATGATGAAGAATATGTCAAAATAATTACAGCCGTATAGTAGAGACCGTCTGACAAGTTTAATTTAGTTAATTGTTTCTAATATTGAAGGTGGTAATGATATGTCCTAAATTACTTTTCCATGAGCTAGTACGAATGCTTCACATGTTATTACATGGGTGTATAGAGTAACCTTAGAATCATGCTAGGATGTTGGAATTGGTTGGGTATGTGTGTTTTCCATGATAAATTTTTCACAACTATTGTCTATGAGTTGCTCTAAACTGAAGTTATGTGTCAAATTTGGGAAACTGTTGGTGAATGTGTGTACCTAGCTGAGTGTTCAAAGTTAATGACATGAATTATGTGCTTCACATGTCGAACTTGTTGATGAATTTGTGTACTTAGCTGAGTATGTAAGGTCCAAATTGCGTGAAGTAGATGCTTTACATGTTTATGTAAGTTGCTTAAGTTATATGCTGGAACAGATGCCGAGACCGAACGTAGGGACCCGTCAGAGTAAACGGGGGAGGGTTACCCAACCTGAGATGGGGGAAGGGAGTGGACCAGTGGTACCTGCAGTTCCGGAGTACCCGTCTGTTGTGTTTGTAGATTTCAAACAGAGAGAGCGTTTTGTAGAATTGCAAAAACGCAAGATGAGGCCAACGAGGTGTATAGATACTACACTGTTGGAGGATTTGGGAATAGAGACGGATGTCCGTCACATATTCGAGACTTTGGGCTTTACGGGTTAGTATAGGCTGAGGAAACACTCTTATCCAGGAAAGTGGTCTTTAATGCTCCTTCCATCGTCTGTGTTGCCCTTGCCTTGATGGCTACTACTTCTTCGTGGTACTTGAGCTGTGGCGCTATCGCCACTCGGTTAGCTGAAAAGCTAACCTCCTTTGAGGCTTCTTCGGACTACGTACCTTTGGCTACCCCAGTGCCTACCATGGACCGTGACTACTATCTCGACCTGAAATGGTTGAGAACTTTGGCCTGACGGTAGCCTAGCTTGGAGGGTGTGGGGCATGAGTTGGATGAAGATTCCAGCTCCTGAGCACCTCCCACCGACGGAGCCTTTAGAGCCGGCGGTTGTGGGTCAGAGACTACGATGATGAGGAGGAGGAGGAGGATGTTGATAGACCACGCCCCGCAGACCTACCTCATCGACGACACGATTCTCGAGGTGATGCTAGAGCCGACGAAGGGCGAGAACGCGGCGGTTGTGGTGGTGAAGAGACCCGGGTTGGGGAGAGGACCCCGTCGAGTGAGGGAGAGGACCTCGGAGACTAGGCCACGGCCGGGTAGCACCTCGGCGAGCGGCGTCCCTTTTCCGTGCTACCCTTACCTTGACACCCCGAGACGCGATCCACTACTTAGCGAGAGAGAGTGTCATCTACTTTGACACTCAGGAATATGCACGAGATGGCGTACACTCAGGGGATAGGGACCGAGGGACCGCATCCGGTTTGGTGGAGTGGAGTAGGGGACTATAGTGGGGTTATCCACTCCTACGGGGTGGATCAGTCGACGTGGGGGACACCTCAGTCGTTTGCCTACGGTGGCTTGACCCCATGGTACGTGAGTCCGGGAGCCGGAGCAGGAGTAGATGCGGGTATTGGTTCATCAGGAGCGGGTACGTCTGGAGGTGGTGGTAGTGATGATGAGGTGATGGTTGAGCAGCAGCAGCAGCAGCAGGAGGAGTGATGCTCCTTGTTTCTATCTTCGTTTACGGTCGTTGGTAGTAGATGTTGGTAGTGTTGTTACATCTTGGTAGTTGTTTTCGTTGAAACTTTAGTTATGGACTTGTATTGTTGGCCATAAGGCCGGATTTGTTACTTAACATTGTTGCAGGGTTGATTTTGGGGTCGGGAAATCATCCCGACCCAAGCTATGTGACGGCTATGTATATATATGTTGGTTTATGACAGGTTTTATAAGACATTTTGGCCTGTAGGTACTCGACAGAGTACCCCGTACTCTATCGAGTAGCTGCAGGGATGAAAGAAATAAAGCATTCTGATCTCTGGGCTACTCGATCGAGTACCCAAGACACTCGATCGAGTAGCATGGCACTCGATCGAGTACCACTACATACTCGATCGAGTAGCACTGTTACAGGAAGTTTTCAAAGATTAAAAGTGTCCAATTGTTTTATAATTGCACGTTTGAGGTTTAATGTGGTTATTAGTGCGTAGTAACACCTTTGAACCGTTAATTTCATATATTAGACGTGGCGCTTGGGTTTTATATGCATCTTTGTCATAAGTAGTGAAGTGGTAACGGTTTCTTGTTGTTTTAATATTACATATTCCATATTACTATCTATCCATCGAAGTTACATCTTTTCATACGTTTGTGCACACGATATTAACATGCTTTATCGGCGGCGGCTAGTTATTCCGGTGGTTTGTGTATGATTTATAAATTAACGAGTATATGCTTAGCGAGTAATGTCCATAATAAATAATATGGTTCTAATTTATGTTATGAAGCAAGTAATGGATAATATGTGTGCTAATTTTGGTGGTGAACTTCGGGGACGAAGTTCCTTTTTAGAGGGGAAGAGTAATGTCGCAAAATAAAAAGGTTGATTTTGAAATTATGTTGTTGTTTGTTTATAATGTCTTGTTGTTTAATTACAAAATTTTCCAGTACTTTGATCACATTGCTTATATGAAGTTTAAGTGGTTACTTTAGTTCATTGAAGTGAATGTGATAGTATGTTTTATTGACGGTCATAAGGAGCTAGTTGTAGTGCAAGGTGTCGTAATAGAATGAATTAGTAAGTAACACGGTGGTGTTAGTTGTGCAGCATGAAGTTGATATGAGATATGTTTCGGGTTGATAGTTGTTATCATATGATGGGTGATCGTTGTTTGTGCTGATTCGTATTGCGAGGTTGATGTTTTATATATGATAGTTTGTAGGAGCTGATGTATACATATAGAGTGACAGTTGATGATGATAATGTTTGCACGATAGTAGTAAGAGTCGTTATGAATAGAGCGGTAGACAGTGATGATGATGACATGGGGGATGGTATTTCCGGGGGGGGGGGGGTAATGACTCGATTAGGAAGGATGGTGATGTCGTGTTTTCCCGTGTCTTGTGTGTGGAGATAGGTGAGTTGAACTTCGGGGACGAAGTTCTTTTAAGAGGGGAAGACTGTAATATCCGCCCTTTTAGAGACCCTTTGACCAGCGTTGACTGACCTTGGAAGAGGGAATAGTTCTTAGAAGTGCGTGCCAAAACTATCTTGAGTTACGTGTTAAAAGTGGTACTCGATAGAGTAGAGGCTTTTCGATCGAGTAGCTAGGTTACTCGATCGAGTAGGGGGGCACTCGATCGAGTATGTCGGGTACTCGATCGAGTATCGAGTTTTCAGCGAGGGTTTTTAATCGCGTTTTGTTAAATCCGCAAATCATTTCCGCCACTTTCCTTCTATCCTTTGGTCGTCTCTTTCCCTCCCCTTCACCATAAAACCTCCATGGAAGCCTTTTGAGGATCCTTGTGCCTTAGGAGAGCGTTACTTGAGTCGGGTAGCGGTCTTTTGCCGGGTTTCTCCTTATAGGTATGTCATAATCATCATCTGTATCCTCATCTTTGTAGTTAGGGTTTGTTTGGTAGTAATAGATGTTGTGTTGTAGTTATAGGCTTTGCTTGATTGCTGGATATGTCATATGTTGGCATGGATTGGTTGCAGTTGATTAAAGGTAGGTTCGCCTACTCAATTTCTGTAGATAGTCTAGTGTGTCGATCGTCGTATCTTTGTTGTTGCATTATGGCTGCGTTGTGTGGCATCATGTATGCTGTAGTTGGTTGGTACATACAGTTTGTTGGTTGTTACGTTTCAGTTGTTTGTGAATGTTTGTCTCTGGTTCGCGAGGTGCGTCCTCGGCTGAGTGGGATCACTTGCGGGAGTGGCTTCACGCCCTAGTTTCGCCCTTCGTGGAACCCGTCACGAAAGGGGATGTGCACATTAATGGACAGAGTTATTGCTCGGTAAGATGAGCGGGGATTTGGTGGGTACGGCTGCGGTCTCCCATCGGCGGCCGGTCCAAAGTGGATGATCGATGATGAGAGGTTGTTTGGATTATTGTGATTGTGTGTGAGATTGATAGCGTCGTATGGTGTTGATAGTTGTAGTTGATTTTGTCGTGTCTCATCTCAGTACTGACCTTGTGTGGTTGTTTTGTTTGTTATGTGTCTGCCGTGATCCCTTATGGTGAGCAGTCGGTCTTAGCAGGTGTTGATGTTGTTGATAGCTGGAGTCCGGACAGGGATGAGTCTTCACGAGATTCGATAGCTTTAGAGAGTAGTCTTTGAGTTGTATCTTTTATATCGTTGTTGATTTTAATTCACTTGTATTATAACATAATAGTTCTCTTATCGACATTTGATTATTACTATCCTCGGGCAACCGAGATGGTAATGCCCTTATATGCTAAGGAAGGCCTAGTTAAGGCTCCTCTGGATATGGGGGTGTTACAATATGACTCATTTCTTCAAATTTAATTTTTTTTGATTGGCATTGCATTAAGATCTAAAAAATCTGCTTGAACATGTTCAACTATTAAGCACTTCAAAGCATGCTTTAACCTGTGGAACTTGTTTGCATCAATGAGGTGAGGATGTAGTGGCCTTGAATGTGGTTTTAATAAACCTTTGCATACCCAAGAGTGGACTGTCCCAACACTTACTCCTGTGTCTTTTGAGACTCTTTCCATGGTGTCTCTTTGACCCCATTCCAATGTTTTAATATGCTCAATAAGTGGTATTATTCTTTTCCTATTCGTGTTACCCATTCTCTTGCTCTTCACATCTAATGCTTGACCTACTTATCTTGGTACTTTTGCAAGTTTCCAAATCTTGGAGATTGTTTTATCCTTCACATCGTATCTGTCAGCTACTGCCTTCATATCACCACGGGTGAGCTTGCCTTGTTTTGATTTTTGAAGCAAAAGGATGGCAACTTCTAACCTGGAATTTTCAGAGAGACACTTGGCTTCCATTTCTGGAATTTTATTGTAATTTTATGGAATTTTATTGTAATTTTCAGAGACACTTTGCTGTAATATTTTTGATGGACTATAATTTTTGAAGGACTGTAATTTTTGAAGGACTGTAATTTTGTGGTAGGAGGACTTATAAATTCAAGGACTGTAATTTTTTTTTGGCAACTCTGAATTTGTTTTGGACTGAAATGACTGAGATTTATAGAGGTGTAATGAAGAACGAGAACTTACTTAGGGTAGGTGTTTTCCATTTGTGCTTGTGAGTTGATTGTTTTTTGGGGGAAAAGTCTAAAAAACACACCATTTGGTGGGGTTTTTAAAATCTTGTAATTTTTGGGGGAAAATTTAATCCCTAATTGTCTTGTTAATCCCACCTTTAATTCTCCTAATAAAGCTGTGTTTCATAAAGCAAGTGTACTTTTTATCAATTCTTTATTTCTTTCTTAAAACTTGTGCTAAAAGCATAAGTGCCTTGTGGAGTTGAATGGAGGGAGTATTAGACAAGGAGCCTTACATTGTGCAAAAATATAGGACCTAATAGGTAGCAGCTACACATTTTATGTTGATGCGATAGATTGCATCTCGTCTTATATAAGCCATAATTATTAAGGGTACACCACACATGCAAAGGAACAACCGTATCCCTTCATCCTCTTAACCACTCCCCATCTCCCTTTCCCTCTCTCACTCTCTCAAATCTGAACAAAACCAAGCCCAAATGCTCTCTCTCTCTCTCTCTCTCTCTCTCTCTCTCTCTCTCTCTCTCTCTCTCTCTCTCTCTCTCTCTCTCCCTTCCACCCTCCGCCTCTCTCCCTCGCTCCCTCTCAATCTACACAGAATCAGGCATAAACAATTTGTCCCTCCCACTCAATCTAAACAAAACCAAGCAGAAACTATCTGTCCCTTAGATTAATAAACAAAGCTTACAAGAAGACAAGTGGAGCAGCCTTGTTCAAAAAAAATGTTCGTTTAGATGATCATAGGCTCATTGCCCTAACAATATGGTCTGATTCATAAAAGACTAATATGTCCTTGTCTCGAATTTTAGTACAGCAAATAAAACAATCATAAACAATACAATGAATTACAAAGATTGGAATTTAATATAATATATAGTGTGTTTACCATTCCGTCAAGTCTTGAAGTTGAACACCACGAAGAGATCGGGAACTTTCCTCTGTCTTAACCGCTTGTAAAAGCTATCGCGCTTGTGCTCCCCTGCTGTTTCTACCTTCATCAATTCAACAAAAAAAGCATAAACATTTCATAGAAAAATAGCATCGATATAAAGCTTCAAATAAACATAAAGGTCAAATACTATGTTAAACTTCTGCCTACCATCCTCGTCTTACACCTATCCCAACACTGAAATTGCAACACAATATTGTTGGGTTTTGGACCACAACATGCAGAGCCTTGGTACAACAATGATAAAGAACATAACAACTTTAGGTTAGTACACAATGATAATCAGCAATTCAGCATATCCTATTGCTTTTTCAAGAAAACGTTCATCGACATCGACCATATGACAAGTCTTAGTGAAAATAACATTTATAAATATAAAATAAGGATATGGAACGTGTTCTAGATAATCATTGCTCATTGCATGCTAATGTGATATGATAAGCACTGCTATCCCAGTCTCCCTCATTCTCTTTCTCCCCCTTCCCTCTCAGGCTGAACCAAACCAAACCGATAACTTCTATCCCCCCCTCTTCTTTCTAAAAAATCTCTCTTTCCTTACCTCCAACTCCCCATCCTTTGTGATTATGTGTAATGTTATAGATATGCAGCTAGTCCTATATAAGCAGAATCACTGACGCGTACACCACACATGTGAAAGCAACCTGAACAAGACCAAAAAGAGGCGCTCTCCGCCTCTCCCTCTCCAATCACAACGTTTGTAGTTTGCACGCTAACTAAATTAAACGTTAAATGGTATGTTTTGCAAAGTGAATGCATCTTGCATTAACCAATCAAAGGAGTTGTATAGTTACATGGCCATAAAATATGGTAAGTCGTGCCAGTCCTGTTTTTTGCCTTCTAGCAACAGAAGGCTTCGCTTGCTCGCTCACTGAACATTTCAACATTTCAACTGAGGACTGACCTGCCAAGAGCAAGTGATCGTTGGCACTGCTCAGTGGTTTAACGCATGTAGAAATGATTGTGAATGCCATCTTCATTGAACCCTTTCTCCAGTAAGGTTTCTCATATTTTCTTAGTTTATACTCTTATCAAATATTAGGCGATTCTACAAAAGACACATAACACACCAATAAACATATTAGAAGAGTAAAGCTGTAAAGTTTGGGAAAATTCGAAGCTAATTAGCAACTGGACCTAAACCACAATACCAAGACAGCTAAATAACCAAATCGTAAGGAGTACAATACAAACTCCACTTAATTTGCAAAATTTTGCCAATTGAGTAATTGCCTAACTTGACCATAGAATAATAGATTGTTACTCAGCTACTTTAGTCCTATATATTCAAGTCTTAGTTATAAGTTTCTGCAGTTCACACAAAATTGTATGGAGTTTAGAAATTAAGATAGTAGCCTCAAATAATGAATTCAGATTTCACCTTCTTCCATCTCAAGTTGTTCCCTTGTCCCTTGTTGCTGAGCTATTAACCAAATGACTGCCATATTTGATTGTGTGAATGTAGATAAATGATACGGAGTATTACGTATAACACATTTACACTCCTTTCAATTGTATAACACATTTACACTCCTTTTAACTTAACAATAATCTACACCTAGAAAGTGTTGCTTTTGATGGGGAAAAAATGCCACTCTATACAAGTGAAATATTGCATACCTTACTACGAAGATTCTCCTCTTTTGGAGATACAATGACGACTTGAAGTAGAACGTCCAGTGTCTACAATTCAAGATTAAGAAACCGTATATATAATTTGGAAATGCATGTTACTCTCAGTCCTAACATGCCCTTTTTAAACAACAAATAAAGAAAAGTCGACACACGATATTCTAGTCCCGAAAGAAAATGAGGTCGGCTAACACGAACCATCCATTGTTTCCTCACCTAATACCATGACTTGAAAGTACAGGTTGAAAACAAGTCACACTATCCTTACATCCCCTATTAAAACAATCTAATAATAAAAAATTGAAAAGTCAAAAACAAAGTTTTATACCCGAAAGAAAATGAGGTCGGCTAACATGAACCTCCATCGTTTCCACAAATAAAATCAGGACTTTAAAGTATAGGTCAAGCCATACTATCCTTACATGCCCTATTAAAACAATCTAATAACGAAAAGTCGATACCAAAGGGTTTTAGTGATTGTGAAACGATCCTTTCATATAAAGAAGTGTAGTAATGTTTCTTACAATTCAATGCCGAGCAGATAAGGGGTTGCAATCACACATTACTTGTAATTCTGATCCCAAGACAGCTACTTGCCTAGTAAAAGTTCCAGTAGAATCCATACTCACAATTTGCCACTGTGCAAACAAATGTACAAACAAATGACACTGTGAGCCTTCTAGACCTCTGAACGTCTCCTAAGCCAGTTTCTCCAGTCTTGATGTTTCCATAAAATTCCATGATCTTCTTCATGTAGGCACACACAATTCTCAATTGTCTCAACTTTCCTGATGAAAGTAGTAAAGTGAGCATCAAAATATTTATTAAAGCCTACTTCAGATGTCAGTGAGGCGCGCGCTTTGGCCTGGAAATTTGTGCCTCGTCGCCAAAGGTCCTTGTCATCTCATACCACCAGGGACATTTACATTCATCAAAGATGATAAATCCTTGTAATATTAGGATTTTAATTCACCTTTGTTTGAGAACTCATTTTATGGTTATTACATGTCTTAATATCGTGCTTGTAAACCAATGACATTTCTACAATTCATTTGTGAATATCAAGCTTGTAAAAACGACTATATCATGAACAAACTATTAAGCAAGTGTGATTAAACTCAACAATGTCTTCCCCGACATTAAGTGTTTTGTTTATCCCACCTGCAGTCAAGAACTTGCATAAGCAGCAATAAAAAGATCAGCTCAGCTGATGGAAATAATAACCTTCAAGGGGGGGCAAAGATCCGCCAGCCAGTTGTTTCTCTCCTCGGTCTTTTATGCCAAAAATAAAGGTAAACACTCTCTCCTTACTGATCATTTGATCACCTCTGATTAAAGTAACTCTCATAAACAATAAAAAGTGAACAAATGTCAGGCTACTGCTGTTTTAGTCGAGTTAGATGCTGGCAGTAGTGCAATGCATCACACTCCTTTCAATATTAGCCGAACTACCTTCACTTGCCAAGGATTGAAGTTAATATGATACATATGAGTTAGATGTCTTTGTTCACACATTCTTTGCATCTCTGCAACAAGCTTTCCCGCCTAAAGGTATCGACAAGGATCATTAATCTCATCTAATCCCAACTAACAAAGAACATTTGCAGACAGTAATAGAGCACTAATACTATCTCAATTAAATCAATATAGACATCCAACCTTTTCTTCCTCAAGGGTAACAATCTCCTACTTTTTGACCTCATACTTCTTTCTAAAGTCATCAATAGCTTATTCGAAAGAAAGAAATGTCAAGTCTAAGGACATAAATGCTTTAGCAAATATCATACACAGTGTAGACTATAGTATAATAAATAACCTGATTGTTCCTATGAGAGATCTCCTTCAAATGCCTTGAAAGCTTTGATTGTTTACGATCGAGCATAATATGACACAGCTTCTTAGCCTCTTTTAGCTTGCACTCTAAAGCGACCAACTTTGCTTAAATCTGTAGGGACACTTCCAATGATGTTTATGCATTCCAAGGTTCATAGTTACACTAAAAAGTATTCTTAATAAAACTATTATAGAACCTCTTTTTTTCTCATCTTCCAATCGCTTCTCTTTTTCCATGGCTTCCAATATTAGTTGTTGTTTTTTATTCTATGACTGCATCGAGCTTGCTGACTTGCGTCTCCAGAGATTCTACTTGTTGATTGAGCTTCAAAACGCCCATCTGAAATCCATAAACTTCTTACTCTTTCTACTGTACTTCTGCCAGAAGCTTCTCTGCATCTCTTTCTTTTCAGCCTCCAGTTTTGTCAACTTCAGCAACAACACATTATGCAGGTTTAAATAAAGCTGTTTAGAAAGTGACTAATGATTCTAGTAGTTAGAGCAGAAAACGATATTCAGATTAAGAAGCTTTTAAATATTCTCTTGTGACGCTACTTTTAGATCTCGGAAAGATTATCAACTTGCACTTTCAATGGAGCAACTATTTTTTCTGCTTCAGTAGCAACCCAATCTTAGCTATGTAAAACAAACGGAGTAACACATTTTCTCATTTCAGATTCTCAATCCATTACATGTTTATACATTGAGGATACAACAAACGAAGTAACAAATTTGCTCGTTTCAGACTTGAGAAAATGACAAACAATTGAGAGACATGGCAGGGAAGTAACGCCCGTTTTTAGTTCTTCACCCTAGCTTCTTTGCAGCGACTCCAATGTCACTCAGTCGGCAGTAAGAAGGCAACATTTTTCTGAGGTCATCCCATAGGTAAAGAAACATGCAGATGTCATTTTTAATCTTTTGATAAAATAGGCGAGACTAAAAACAGGAAAAATGGGAGTCCTAAGCCTTGAAAATCCGATCTAAAATCTCCAACTCTTGCCTGTTACCTATGCAGTAAATGATACTATCCAGCTCACCCAACCGCAAAACTCATAGCAAAACAAGAATTTAAGTAAGTAAAGGAAAACTTAACTTAGTAAACAAGAAAAAAAAAACACAAATGAGAATTGTTGTCAATCATCGCGCCTATCACAAATCACAGACATAAAACGCGGCACCTCACACCATTCAATCCAAGACATTCGTAGCTTGAACTATACTACCTCCATTTCTTTAGAATTGTCCCACTTCTTAGGAATACAGATTAGGCAGAAATGATATTTTTTTGGATACAAGTCGACATTTTAGTGGCAATGAAAACTCACAGTAATGAAGCCATCTCTTAATGCCAAATAGTCAGCTTTAATAACAGATTTGAAGAATTGTCGGAGAAAACATCCCTCTCAAGCATTGAAAGTCACAACTAACTAAGTAATCAATTACAATTATCTTAACAATTTTAAATATATGACGGCAAAATCTCGGGTATTACACATAGTTGTCTTAAAAAGCACTTTAAGGAATCAAAATCAACAAAATTTCTAAAAACAACATATCACTCCATATAACCCAACTTTGCAGCATGTTTAGATTTAGTCCATATGTCGCACCCAAACCAGCAATGGCTGAACATAAATGTTTATTCAAAGGTTAATCCAAATCAGACATGAGTAAAAAGTAAAACAACTCAGAATTAGCCTAACATGTAAACCTTACATACCTGGATCAATCAATCCAACATGAATGGAGACTAATAGTATCAAAGAGAAAGCAAATGTAACTAGTGACAGTAAGTCCAAGCTAAAGCAAAGCCACTCCATTATAGAACGTTGGCCTTGAATATGCAGTTATAAGATCTACACTTGTTTCCCGAAATCTAGATCCTTGATTAAAACTTCTAATAATTGTAACTCCAGCTATTGTCTCAGTGAAGTGTTGTATCACTGGAGCTTTACTCACTCCAGCCAATCGGCAAAGTTCTCGTGCAGATGGTATATAATATTGCTGGCTTGCTGCAGAAAGAAATGAGAGCGCAAATTGGTGAATACTCGTTGACAATGATTCCTCAGATAGAGTGATGGGTGATACAAAAATTCCACCTGATACAAAAATTATGTGCCAAACATACACATGCACAAATCCAAGCTTAAAAAACACACCACCAGAACCCATTAAAAAGCCTAAATCAAACTCAAAAGGTTTACCTGAAAGAAACTTATTCAATATCCGAGCACCGAATTACCCGAGAAGTAATTATTGCGGTGTCAAGTTAGAAACTTTTGTAGGAACTCGGGATTATCATGAGATAATGGACAAGGAACATCGACAGTGTGCTGGCATCGGCTTCAAATTCGATTATAACCATTATATCACGATAACGCACTGCATCTCTTGCAGCAATGACACCAGAAGCATTGCATCCCATTCTAACCATTATATCATGATAACTTTTGTAGATGAATATATTAGGAGCAACTCTATTAGACTTGATCTGATCTTGCAACAATGACACGTCCTCATCAAGCTGTGCATTTTTACACAGCCCGTCTAATAAGACACCATAAGGCCAAACATCTGGTTCTATTCCACAGATCTGCATGTCATTGAATAGCTGATGTGCCATTTGCAGCCTATTTGACTTGCATAACCCATCTATATATGAAAGTGTTATAGGACACGACATCAGGGGACATCCCTTGATGATGCAAATCGAAGCAACTGGATGTCCGACTCGGTCCTATATGAGCGATCAATATAAATATCAACATTCTACAGAATCAACAACGAAAAGTCGATAACAAAGGGCTTTAGGCAACTCAAACAAGGCTCAGATACTAACAATATAGTAACTTAACACACGTCCAGAAGCATTGCGCCAAAGCTTTAATGAACTACAGTAAGACCATTTTTAATTAATCAAGAAGCAAACTATAAAATACAAAATTCTAGACACAATAACAGTTAAATTCACACAATTCAGTGGCCCTTCTATCACAAATCTCAAGTTCAATCTACAAAACAATATAAACGTGTAACACCCCCATTTATTCAGGAGCCTTTAGCTAGACATTCCCAAATAAATAGGACTGTTACCATCTCGGTTTTCCGAGGTAGTGAATAACAAAGTACAACAATACCAAAATACTTTAAATTAAAACTTAATGATTACATGTTTATTACAATTCAGCCAACTAAAATCTTAATATAAAATACAATACAACTCGCAGCGGAAATAAATAAATAAAGTGATATAATTGTTCTGTGTGATCTAGACTTCAACTATGGTCCAAGTCAAGCTCTCATCCCAATGCTCCCAAGTCAGCTAATCTTTAGTACCTGTCAAATCTGCTCCCCATAAAACGGTTCACCGCAGGTGTTCACGAATACACAGTCAACCGCGAGGTTGAGTAGGAATAAATACTAACAACAAAAACATATGATAAACAACCAATTTCTTTTTTTACATTGCACAACCCCCTGACAACGTGCTCCATCCTTTTACTTAGCACACTTCAACCGAGCTATACTAATGTCTGCCAGAATAAATCTGTTAATACTACAACAATAATCAACCACAATATAACCAACATATACAATGTAATTCTCCCTTCCAACAATTACGATATAATTGACCAACATACGCAATATAAATTTCCCTTCCAACAATTACGATTATATCAACCAACACAATTCACATACGATCAATTCACTTTAATATAACCATCCAACAAACATAATCGAGTAAAAGTTGAGTAGGATTTATCCCTACCTGGCAAGCAACCAATTCCAATTAAGCAGCTCAAGCAAACCAATAAATAAAGCACACGAACCCGATAAACAATGCTTCACAAATCGTCACCTAACAAAATATTATAATTATTCCCTTATTAATAACAATTCATTATTCATTATTCTCATCCTTTATAATTAAACTTATAATTATTTATCACTTAACTTAATTACTAATTCATTATTAATTCATTACGATATTCAAATCCCGCTTCAATCATAAAACCCTATTTACTCATAACCCAGGCCACCCAACTTAACCATTAAAACCCATCACAAATGAATAAACACCCAAACCCATAACCAACCCACGCACAAATACTCAAAACCCACGACACCTTCCCACCATTACCCGTATAACACCCATCACCAACACCCCCTCCTAAACCCATCTTTCACGACCCCACTAGCCACCATCAACACCACCCAATCCTGCCGCCTCCTAACCTGCACCACGACACTCCTCAATGACCACCAATCACCAACCTAGCGATCCCCTACAACCCGAACACTCACGCCCTAGCAACCCAACCACAACCTCATCAATACCGAAAATCCGACAATACTTACGATCACCACCACTACAGTCCCCCCCCCCCACCATACACAGAAGGGAGGGTAAAGGCTTATAAAATGGGGGAGATTTATGTCCTCTACTGTGAGGATGATGATTATAGGGCAGGGCTTTTAGATAGAAGCACTGCAACCATTGAAGGAGCCATTATGGTTTTTGCTCGCTGGTACCCGGATACGGTGCCGAGGATGGTAAGGTTTCATTTTGCTGAAGTTTGGGTTCGGGTTTGCGGTCTGCCGTTTGAGTATTTAACAATGGAGGTAGCTAATATAGCGGGTAAGTTATTGAGTCATCGCTTTTTTGTAGAGCCTTTTGATGTTGTCCTAGAACATGATTATCTTAGGCTTAAGGTTGGCATACAGTTGAATGAACCTCTTATGCCTGGGTTTTTCCTGGCTATGGAGGGAGGCTACTTATTTGGATTCAGTTTCGTTATGAAGAAATATTCAAATACTGCATTAAGTGTGGGAAGGTGGGTCATAAGGGGACCCAATGCAGGGAAAGTGTTAATACTATTGTTTCACATGTGAATGGTATGCTGGATAGGGTAGAGTCTAAGGGCTTTGTGGTTTTCCAGTCCCATAGTAACCACACCATGTTTAATCTAGATTTAAGAGCTACCCCCCCTTACTAGGTTCATCAATTCCAAGGTCCGTTTGAGAAATGGTGTGGATAGGAGCAATGGGCAAGGTAGAGAGTCACCTGGGCGTGTTATTGACTTTAACCTGGGCATCACTCCAGGTGGTAGAGTCTTGCCAGGGATGGTTTTTGCGATCACAACCCAGCCTTTTGCGGGGCCTGTGGTTTTTCAGGTGGAAAATGAAGACTTGGGAGGTTCTGGTGTCCATGGGCAGGGTCAGGTACAAGGTTCTGTTCAGATGGGTGATGCTACTATGACTGATGCTCAAGGAGGTGGATTTTCTAATGGAATTCAGGATGATGTTGTTCCTTCTATGCATCAGGATTTTGAAATGCACGATAATGTGCAGGAGACTGAACCTGCTTCCATTAGGGATGGTTTAGTGGCCTTACCTGGGGTTGGGGGCTCTTCTCACAACACCCCAACTGGGGTTAATGCTGGTGCAGGGGGATGGCTGGATGAGGATAAGCATCTACAGGAGGATTATCATAGTGTGGGAGATGAGTTTGATAATCAGGGAGACATTAACATGGCTCAGCTGGACCATCTGCATCAAATGCAACAAAATGATCCATACCTAATTTATGTTGGGCAAGGTGATCTGAGTAGAGCTCTTGACCATGACCAACGCATTCAGGAAGAGATTCTGACCAGGGTGGAGAGTGACTTGGACTGGGCCAGAATGGATGACGGCCACAGGGGCTATAACCAAACTTTTGACCCCCCTCCTGGTGGATTGCCTATCAGGTATCATCAACCTGATGGTACTGTCATTCATGTTGCTGCTGGGGATTAGGATATGCATCAGAATGGGATTATTTTTGGTTCTCAAGTAAACTATGCTGATGGGGCTCA
This sequence comes from Silene latifolia, assembly GCF_048544455.1. NCBI lineage: Eukaryota > Viridiplantae > Streptophyta > Magnoliopsida > Caryophyllales > Caryophyllaceae > Silene > Silene latifolia. The sequence continues at coordinate 77,875,907 of NC_133537.1, read as the reverse complement.
GGCAGTGGCTGCTCAGGAAGACTCTGCTGATGGTCTTCAGTCTGATCAGATTATTGTTGCTGTTGTGAATCCTGTTGCTGAGCCCACTACTGCAGTGCACTCTGCTTCAGTGAACTCTGATGCAGTGCACCAAAATGATCAGTTCTTAAATGAGGTTATATACATTAGTGACTCGACGAATCGATCTTTGCCACTTTGCTACTCCTGTTCATGAAAATTCTTCCTCTCGAAGCTTGCTTAACTGAGATACTGCTACCCAGGACTCTTCTAGCTTTCACCAAGCTATTAACCTGATTTCTGAGGAAAGTTACAACTCTGTACCTGCTGAGACTCACCATGTACCTGCTGAAACTCACCAATCTTCTGGACGTGTTTCCACTACCATGGTTAACACTGATCTGGTGCTAAATGTGGGTTATGATGGTGAGGTTAAAACAGCTGGTGTTGGGGCTGGTGTCCTTTACAGTTAGTGCAAGGACTTATAAATCTCTAAAAGGATCAAAGGGTATACTTTTGTATTATTATCAGTTGGTCCACGTTTATCAATAACGGTTGGCTTGCTAGATAAGTTTGACGTTATTGTCATACAGATGGCGGTGACCAACTGATCCCTAAAAGTCACACCTATAGGATACGTTTGAGAGATGTGACGGTATGAAAATACAGTCATGTTGATGCCAATTTTGACTAACCAGTTAGTCGGAGTTATTGACTAATAATTAGTCAAAAGCGATGTTGAGATAATCATTTAATACGGATTAAATAAAAATGGCTAAGACGAATTAAGCGGTTAATTCGTAAATTAAATATAAGCGATTATATTTGATTAATGTATATTGAATAAATTAAATATACAATATTGTCTTTGTCGGACATGTATTAATATTTCGACTAAGTCATGTTACTAGTTGATATTTTAATTACCGATAACCGATGACAATTTATATTTAAAAACCCGTCGTATACGTTTTAGCAATTCAAGTCGGATCACGAGTTTAACAAGGAGGGAGTGGGCAAGTGGAAAGCCCACTCCCTCCCTAATGAAACCCACGGACCGAGCAAGGGTAGAGAAAAGGAGAGCTTCTCCTCCTTTCTAACCTAATTCTCATTTTGCAAAAATAATTAGGGTTTTGAGAACATTTCCTCTCAAAAACTTAGATCTCACATCTAAAAACTTCACATATCAATTCTCTCAATATTGCAAGGCAATTAGAGAATACATTCTAGCACAAGGGCATATTCTCAGACGATCTTGGGTGCAACAATTAGGAGGAGATCTACTTTGGTCTCTATCATTGCCGAATTGCACTAGGACCGAAGGTTAATTCTTGTGCTTTATCGTTTCTATTGCATTTTCGTTTTATGACAATAATTACATATAAAATTTGCGTTATAGTCCTAATTTTATAGGGTATTATACGGATATTACCCCTCAAGTGGTATCAGAGCGAGGCCACGTAAATTTTTCTATGTGATTTTCATCAAACGAATTTGAATCGATAATTTTTCTTGCATAAAATTGCGTGCGGCTGTTTTTTTGATGTCTCGGCAGTTTTGTTTTTTTTAGCAAACCGTGACAAATTTTTGCATTGATTTTCATGCCACACGGCTTTATGCTGATCAGACGATGTTTTGTTTTCAAATTGTTCTTTGCATATTGTTGTTTTAAACGATAATTACAACAATATGCTGAGATCCTGTCAATTGTAATTTTGTTTTAATACGGATTATGTTCAAATTGCAATTGGGTTTTGTCATATCGATTTTGTTTTTGGCCATGATGCTCACGGCATAAGGCAGCCTGTTTTTGTTTTTTTTTTTGTATTTTTGCTCACGGCGTGAGCCATTGAAATAAAAAAAAAAAATTTTGGGCACCTCTCGGTTTGGCCGTGAGAAGAAGAAGAAAAATTTTGATTATGTTTTGTTTTTATTTTGCTGCTCACGGCATTAGCAGCTATAATAATAAAAAAAAAAAAATCGGGTTTTTGGCCATGTTATGTGCATAATACGGATTTTATGCATTCGCTTGATAGTGAAACGGTTCACTCACGTACCATTTAGTTATTTTAAAACGATTTAAAGTAACGGATTATCACGGATTAAAATTAAGTTGATTAAAGCGGTTTGTCACATAATTTTAATCATTAAAGGTGGTTTGGATAAATTTAACATAATTACGGAATTATGTCACGAATAAATTTGTTTTAGTTGATGCATTTTATTTATCGTTATTTTGAATGTTTTGAATGCTTTTATTACATATTTATTTATTTTTACAAACAGTTGTAACTTAGTGTGGCCTTAGTAGAACGTGTTACCGTAATGATGGAACACGGTCTTGGTTGTATTTTGAGATCTTGTATCTCCGTTTTGGTTTTTTCCTTGTAATTACGTTTTTATTTAGAATGTAAATAGGTTTATATTTTGTAAATTTTAATTGTAATTTTTGAGAAGACCAAAGATGGAGACCGGATGCTCACTCATTGCATGAAAAGATGGAACATCAAGACAAGCTTCTCGGGTCCAACGGTGGATTCCAAAGTTGTATTATGTTCTTTTTACTAGGATAGGCCACACTAGGAATTTTTATTTACGTATTGCATTCTTTTATTTATTTTATCGTAACGATAGATTGCATCATTTTCCGCCTAAAAACCAAACCACCTAATAATTGCATGAAAACTGACTCATATAGAGGTCACGCGTTAGTTTTCTATGACATTCTCATGTCACACGATCATTTTAAGCCATCACCTAAGTTAATTCATTCACGTAATGCTAGTTATTCGTTCACTTAAAATGAATTAAAACTAAGTTGATGGGATCTTCCTCGTATAAACAAAAATTGAGAACAGTCTTTATAGGTCAAACTCTAATGAATCCCTTCTTTGTCGGTAGGCATAATATGACCCCTTCTACGTCGGGTAAGTTGGAACTGATTGACTTATTTTATCTCAACACTATGGTTACTCGTACGATCCTGTGATTATGGTGGACTATAGATAGGATTTACGGAAATCTATCGACCAAGAGTTCTTACGGAAGAACTAGCTAAACAGTTGGCTTATCAATTTACGGAAATTGAGTCTTGGGATCACTTGTATTATTCTTGAGGGAGATCAATTATGCAAGTGCAATGAGTCTACACGATTAAAATGAATTTTTAATAGACTTAAATCACCTCGATGAGTTGCTTATTTCGTTTTTGTTTTCCTTTCTTTTTCAGCGTAGATCACGTTTTTTTAAACTGCTAATAACATAATGGCTGGCATCCTCGATGACCCAAGGCCAAGTGCCACATTGGACCGTGAGTCCTGGCTTCGGATCTTTATGAATCAGATGAATCAGTCTACTAGACTGAAGAATGATGGATCAAACTTCGCGGAATGGGAAGCGGCATTACGGAATGCTGCCACTGCCGACGGGAAGCTCAAGTATCTGACTGAGCCCCTCCCGCCAACCCCAGGCCCCACGGCTCGAGTTAACGAGGTCTCCACGTATAGCGACTTCGTCATGGAAGCGGGTGCGATTAAAAACGTACTCATTTTTGCAATGGAATCCAATTTGCAGAAACGCTTCATCGCCCAAGGTGCAAACAAGATTTTCACCACGCTCACTAAGGAATTCTCGAAAGCACCGAGAATCGTGACCTATGAGCATACCACTCGTTTCTTTGATGCGAGACTCCGAAAAAGGGCCAACCGGTTAGCCCACACATTCTCGCATGATTGAGAATGTCGAGAGAGGCGGAGACGCTTGATTGTAAAATCGGCGAGAACATTGTGATTGACCGCATGCTTCATTCACTCCACGATGGTTTTGCGCTCTTTAGAGCGAATTACTATATGAATGATTTGAAGAAAAGTCCCCATGAACTGCACTCCCTTCTCGTACAGGCCGAGAAGGACATGAAGTTCGGTGGGAGCTCAAACAGATGTTCTCGTTGTGACAAACAAGGGCAAGGGTAAGGGCAAAGCTCAAGCGGACCTAGCGAGGGCAAACCGAAGTTCAAGAAGTCGGGTCGGGTAAGAGTGGGCCTGGTGAGGCAAGTAACTCATCGGGCGCGACAAAGAGCAAGACCGAAAACATGGAATGCCATCATTGCCACAAGACCGGGCATTGGAGGCGTACATGTCCTGTTTATCATGAGGACATAAAAGCGGTCGCGTTAAACCCGTTGGTATGTCTTCTTCTTCTACTTTTATTCATATGATTGAGATTAACCACGCAAGTTACGGAACTTGGGTACTAGATACTAGCCGTGGTTCTCATCTCGTGTAATCATGTGCGGGGGCTCAAAACATCGAACCCCTCGTAAAGGGTGAGGTGGACCTGCGTGTCGGGAATGGAGCACGAGTGGCTGCCGTCTCGAGGGGAACATACGTGATCCGACTTCCTAGCGGATTTGAGTTATTTTTATATAATCGCTACTATGTACCCATCTTTCTAAAAACATTATTTCGGTTTACGCACTTGACAAACTTGGTTTTTCATTTGTAATAGAGAATAATTCTTGCATTTTCTCATTACACGATATGATTTATGGCAAGGCGGTCTCCATGAACGGAATTTATGTTTTAGATCGGACCACCGAAATATTACACGTAATGAATAAAAAGTTAAAGGTTGGTGACAAAGATCAAACATACCTATGACACTGCCGTATGGGACACATTAATGAGAAACGCGTAAAACAGCTCATAAAGAATGGAGCTATCTCGGCCTTTGATTTTCAATCATTTGGCACGTGTGAGTCATGTCTCATCGGTAAGATGACTCGAATTTCCTTCAAAGGTGTTGGAATGCGCGGCTGCGACCTATTAGGACTCATACATACGGATGTATGTGGGCCAATGTCAATCACCGCACGAGAAGGCTATAGGTATTTCATCACTTTCACGGACGATTTAAGTAGATATGGCTATGTCTACTTAATGAAGCACAAAAGTGAATCCTTTGAGAAATTCAAGGAATACCGAGAATCGGGTACTGAGAACCTCATGGGCGAAAAGATTAAAACACTGCGCTCGGACCGTGGTGGCGAGTATCTTTCTCACGAGTTTGATCAACACCTTAAGGACTGTGGGATTGCCCTACGATTAACTCCACCGGAACACCTCGGTTGAATGGTGTGTCCGAACGGAGAAATCGAACACTACTTGATATGGTTCGATCCATGATGAGTCACACCGTGTTGCCCGACTCATTATGGGGTTATGCTCTTCTGTCACCGCTCTAATACTTAACCGAAGTCCGTCTAAAGTCATTGACAAGACTCCATATGAACTATGGAAGGGAACGGTCCCTAACTTGTCCTTTATACGGGTTTGGGGCTGCGAGGCTTATGTCAAGTGGAGACACGAGGATAAGCTCGGCCCGCGATCGGTCAAGACATACTTTATAGGTTATCCTAAAGGAACACTTGGTCATTACTTTTATTCGCCAACCGAACAACGTGTTTTTGTTGCGGCTAGTGCGACATTCTTAGAGAAGGAATTTCTCGAGAATGCAAAGAGTGATAGAACCTTCGACTTGTCGGAGATTCCAGAACCAAATACCGAGCAACCATTGGAGGAACCAATTCCTTCAATCCCTATGCGGTGAATATTCTGAGGAACCTAGGAGGTCGGGAAGAGTCTCTATTCCTCCTGGACGAGATACATTGGTATGGTCGAGGAACATGACATAGATGACATTCTACTCTTAACGAGTAGTGAACCCGCAACCTATAAAGGTGCCATGACTAGTTCTGACTCAAAGCTATGGCTTGAGGCCATGCAATCCGAGATGGAGTCTATGTATGAGAACAAAGTATGGGATCTTGTTGACTTACCTGCTAAGGTTCGTCCCCTTCAATGCAAATGGCTTTACAAGATAAAGCATTCTGTGGAAGGTCAACAAGATATCTATAAAGCACGACTAGTTGCTAAAGGTTTCACCCAAGTGCCAGGTTTGCACTACGATGAAATTTTTGCACCCGTAGTCATGCTGCGTTCCATTCGGATTGTCTTAGCGATTGCCGCTTTTCATGACTATGAAATTTGGCAGATGGATGTGAAAACCGCCTTCTTAAACGGTTATTTGGAGGAAGAGTTGTACATGGTACAACCCGAAGGTTTCATCGATCCAGAACATCCTAAGAAAGTGTGCAAGTTTAAGCGTTCCATTTATGGACTTAAGCGAGCATCTCGGAGTTGGAATCATCGCTTCGACCAAGTGATTAAAGAAAATGGATTTACTCGATCGGTCGAGGAACCATGTCTTTATATCAAGTCGAGTGGGAGCAAGATTGTCTTCCTAATATTGTATGTCGATGACATACTCCTGATTGGGAATGACATACCTCTCTTAACTTCGGTGAAAGTATGGTTGAAAAACCATTTCCGGATGAAAGATCCGGGTGAGGCACAAAGAATTCCAGGCATCCGTATCTATCGAGATAGATCACGACGGATGTTATCTCTCGATCAAGAGTCTTACATAGACAAAATCCTAGAGAGATTCAAAGATGACTAACTCCAAAAGAGGTTTCTTCCTATGGCTCCGGGGGTGCATTTGAGCAAGTCTCGTGCACCGGAGACACCGGAAGAGAAAGAGCGCATGACACGGATTCCTTATGCCTTGGCTATAGGATCAATCATGTATGCCATGACATGCACACGTCCGGACGTGGCATATGCATTGAGTATGACAAGTCGATTCCAACAACATCCAGGTGAATCACATTGGATGGCTGTCAAGAACATTCTTAAGTACCTACGGAGGACTAAAGATTGGGCATTGACTTATGGAGGCGATCAAAAGCTATGCGCAACCGATTCGCAGATGCTAGCTTCCAAACGGATCGAGATGACTCAAAATCTCGATGCGGATTCGTTTTTACTCTTAATGGCGCTGATCCGGAAGAGTTCCAAACAAAGTGTTACAAAGCAGATTCTACGATCGAGTCCGAGTACTATGCCGCGTCTGAAGCTGCAAAGGAAGCGATATGGATGCGTCAATTCTTACAAGGACTATCTGTAGTGCCTAGTTCGAATGACCCGATCACCATCTATTGTTATAATAGAGGTGCCATCTTCCAAGCTAAGGAGCCAAAGTCTAGCAACAAGTCTAGACATGTACAACGGAAAGCTCATCTAATCCGAGATTACGTGGAGCAAAAGGAAGTAGTGATAGAAAAGATTGCTACAGATGATAATATAGCAGATCCTCTCACTAAACCATTACGACAAGATAAGCATGAAGGGCATGTTAATTCCATGGGAATTAAACGTGTTCCTAAGTTGTAGTACTCTTTTATGGATTAGATTCATTCCCTTATGTACTCTATACGACATCATCGTTTTGATATTTATATATTTTGTTTTTCATGTGGTTTTGTACGACAATTTTGAACACCACAAAGTGAACTGAACAAACATTATATTTTTGGTCCTTAATTGCCCACGTGAGCTGATAACTCAAGGTAATTATTTTGTGACGTTGGTTGATGGTGGGTTCAACGAGCCATAAGTCAAAAGGTTGACTGACCAATCACAGAGGCGATTTATACGGATATTTCGTAGGACACAATTGTGACATCGACGTGGAGTCTTAAATGTTTTACAACATTCGGTGCCCGGTCGTGGCTAGGACCTCCATGGTGATCCTAAGAGTCGATTCTTTTGACTATTGACTGTCTCTTGAGATTAAGGCAGATTTTGGGTGACTTTGGTTTCTTTCTCACGGTCATACGACCTTTGCGGATCCGGATCTGCAAATTGTTTTACATTGAGTGAGAGAAATTTTAAATGAATATGAGAATCGGTTATCGCACATACACTTGTACGGACAAGTGGGAGTTTGTTGAGCCGTGTCCTCCGATTAGTGCGGATAACGTCATTGCACATACACTTGTACGGACAAGTGGGAGCTTGTTGGGGCCGGTGTCCTTTACGATTAGTGCGAGGACTTATAAATCTCTAAAAGGATCAAAGGGTATACTTTTGTATTATTATCAGTTGGTCCACGTTTATCAATAACGGTTGGCTTGCTAGATAAGTTTGACGTTATTGTCATACAGATGGCGGTGACCAACTGATCCCTAAAAGTCACACCTATAGGATACGTTTGAGAGATGTGACGGTATGAAAATACAGTCATGTTGATGCCAATTTCGGAGTTATTGACTAATAATTAGTCAAAAGCGATGTTGAGATAATCATTTAATACGGATTAAATAAAAATGGCTAAGACGAATTAAGCGGTTAATTCGTAAATTAAATATAAGCGATTATATTTGTAATGTATATTGAATAAATTAAATATACAATATTGTCTTTGTCGGACATGTATTAATATTTCGACTAAGTCATGTTACTAGTTGATATTTTAATTACCGATAACCGATGACAATTTATATTTAAAAACCCGTCGTATACGTTTTAGCAATTCAAGTCGGATCACGAGTTTAACAAGGAGGAAGTGGAAAGCCCACTCCCTCCCTAATGAAACCCACGGACCGAGCAAGGGTAGAGAAAAGGAGAGCTTCTCCTCCTTTCTAACCTAATTCTCATTTGCAAAAATAATTAGGGTTTTGAGAACATTTCCTCTCAAAAACTTAGATCTCACATCTAAAAACTTCACATATCAATTCTCTCAATATTGCAAGGCAATTAGAGAATACATTCTAGCACAAGGGCATATTCTCAGACGATCTTGGGTGCAACAATTAGGAGGAGATCTACTTTGGTCTCTATCATTGCCGAATTGCACTAGGACCGAAGGTTAATTCTTGTGCTATATCGTTTCTATTGCATTTTCGTTTTATGACAATAATTACATATAAAATTTGCGTTATAGTCCTAATTTTATAGGGTATTATACGGATATTACCCCTCAGCTGGTATCCTTGACATTCTGAAGCTCAACTCTGCTAAATGTGATTTTTCTTCTAATGCTATAACCAACAAGGGCAAAGAGCTTGATCCTGGCTCCTCGTCTCTTTTACCTTTGAATGATTTCTTGAAGGGAGCTGAGATTACAGCTGCTGGAACTTCTGCTGCTGCTGCTACTGGTTTATCTGGGTATGCTGGTGACAATTTCTTTTCCGTGCCTACTGTTGGGAACAAAGCTTCATTGATTGCTAACATTGAGGTCCATGGCACTTCTGATGGATGCATGGGACTAGCTGATCTCTACTGCCACTCTGTCTTGAGCTCCAGTTTAAAGGAATCTGTCAAGAGGGCTAAAAAAAGAAAGTGTTGCACTGAGGTGGCTGATGGGTTAGTCAACTCTGATTATGTGAGTTCTTTGGGACGAGCTAAGGACTATTTGGGTCACTTGGCAAAGAAAAGATGCTGGGATACAGAGGCTACTGATGCCGCAATGAAGAACATAGCTGTGCAAGGCAAGATGACAAGTTTCTGTATTAAAATTACTGAGGATGAGGAAATGGTTGAATCAGACTCCTCGGTGAATTTTAATGGTGGCTTTGCGGAGGTTGGGCCTTCACAACCTCCTCTATCGCCATGAATGGATTAATCTGGAATTGTAGGGGTCTTAATAATGCGCTCGCCCCTACAATTCCTAAAATAAGAGCGCTTAGTAGTAGTAGCTATTATGATTTCCTTTTCTTAATTGAGACTAAGTGTAATGTAAATAGTGTGAGTCCTTTATTTTGCCCTTTTGGTTTTGTTATGTCCGCCGGTGTTAATGCTCATGGTGCTGCGGGTGGGTTATGGGTTGGCTGGAAGAATGAAGCCAAAATGAGTCTTATTGAGTCATGTAATAATTTCATGGTGTTTTTAGTGGAAAAGTTAAATGGGCGTTTGTGGTACCTCGTGTTGTTCTATGGTGCATCTCAATTTGAGTTAAGGGAGACGGTCTTTGAAAATCTAGAGACTTCTTTACACAAGTTAGCTCATCCGTATCTTATAGTGGGAGACTTTAACCAAGTGGATTATGGTAGCGACAAATTCAGCACTCGTAACTCCTACATACACGGTGCTTGTTTCTTTAATAATTGGAAGCTACGAAATGAACTCCTTGATATTCCATTTAAGGGGCCTCGGTTTACTTGGTGTAACAATAGGAAAGGTGACCACAGAGTTTATGAGCGACTTAATAAGGCTCTTGGATCTAAGGAGTGGTTCACCATGTTTCCTGAGACGGGTATTAAGCATCACCCGATTCAAATCTCGGACCATGCACCTATCGAGCTTGATCTCAACCTTACCAAATCAACGGGGAAGAAACCTTATAAATTGGATGCATGGGTCTTGGATTATCCGGATTGTCTTCAAGTTATTAAGAATGTTTGGAATGTTCCTGATATGGGCTCTCCAGCTTTTCGTGTTGCCAGGAAACTAGCCCGAGTTCGACAACATGTTAAACATTGGGCTTTGGATAAACGTAATGAATGGCTTGGACAATAGGATGATTTTGATAAACGGCTGGAGCATGGAATCGAACTAGCTACGTCTGGGGGAGGGGGTGATGCTTATGACCTTGTTAATGCTGAAGTGCGCGAGTTTGCGAAGGCGGTGGCTATCTACTGGAAACAACGGGCTAAGCTGCGTTGGGTCGTGGATGGTGACACCTGTACGAAGTACTTTTTTAATTGGGTCAAGGGGAGAGCGGGTCGAAACCATATCCTGGGCATTAAACGCAATGATGGGTCTTGGACTTATCACCAAGAGGAGATTAGCGGCTACTTTCAAGATGGTTTTACCAGTCTTTATACTCTGCCACAGCAACCCCCGCAGGCCGTTGAAGCCACTCCTTTTTTCTTTCACTCAAGTTTTAAAGAATGTTTGTAGGAGGGTCACGGATGATGATGCGCACACTCTGAATAAACCCTTCACGGCTCAAGAGGTACGACGGGCCGTTTTCCAAATAGGCCCGATGAAGTCTCCTGGACCGGATGGTATACCGGCTATTTTCTACCAGCGTTGTTGGCATCTTGTGAAAAAAGATTGCACGAAGGCTATCCTTTCCATATAAATTCCGGGATTGTTCTTAAGGAAATGAATCGCACTTTCATCACTCTTGTTCCCAAATGCGATAGCCCCGAAGAAGTGAAGGACTACCGCCCAATCAGCCTCTGTAATGTGTTTATGAGGATTGCTATCATATGCATTACGAATCGTATACAGAAAGTTATGGGTTACCTTTTTGGTGACTATCAAAATGCTTTTCTGGCTGGAAGGAGTATTAGTGACAATATTTTGCTAGCTCACGAAGCGATACATAAGGTGAACGCACATATGCGCGGCAAATTTGGCAAGGTGGCTTTTAAAGCTGATATGAGCAAGGCTTTTGATCGGGTCAAGTGGGATTTCCTTCACGCTGTTTTACTCAAATTTGGCTTCCCGGAGCAGTTGGTTACTTTGATTATGAGCTGTGTTTCTTCCGTAAGTTATGAAATCCTTCTAAATGGGACTCCTCTTCAGCCTTTCAAACCGCAACGTGGCCTTCGACAAGGTGACCCTTTATCGCCGTATCTGTTCATTCTATGCATGGAGGTGTTATCCTGCAATGTGGAATGTGCACAAAGGGAGGGAAAATTTCAAGGTATTCGGCTATGTCGTAGTGTGTCTCCCTTAACGCACCTCTTCTTTGCGGATGATTCCGTTTTCTTCTTTCAAGACAAAGGTACGACTGTGCGCTTTCTAAAGCGTCTTCTTGATAATTACTGTGATGCTTCGGGACAAGTTGTGAATGAGGAAAAGTCGGTGATCATCTTCTGTCCCAACACCACTCTTCGGAGGATGAGGTTCTGTTTAAAAGCTCTCAACATTAAACACAATAAAGGTTTCAGAAAGTATCTTGGCCTTAGGACTGAGTTTCAGGAATAAAAAAGGGAAGTCTTTAAGGGGCTTGTGGAAACTGTGACTAAAAGAATTTCTTCATGGAATGGGATCTTTCTCTCTCCAGCTGGGAGACTTACCTTAATCTCTTATGTCCTATCAAATCTCTCCATTTTCTTCCTATCGGTATTTAAAATACCGGTAAGTGTGACTAAGAGGATTAATGCTCTCTTGTCACAATTTTGGTGGGCTGGAAGTAAATCAGGTAAATGTCTTCACTGGTGTAGTAGAAGTTTCACCAGTCTACCAAAGAGTGAAGGGGGCCTTGGTATTCGTAATGTGGACTGCCTCAATCAGGCTTTATTGGCAAAGCACGTGTGGCGGCTCATGTCAGATGAGAAATCACTGTTCTGCTTGATTTTCCGAGAGAAGCTCATGGGATCTTTGGGCCTCGAGAACCAAAGTTGGCTATGTAGTAGAAAATCCCTTTCCTGGGGGGCACGAAGCATCATGCATGGTCTGAAACTTATAAGAGAACATATTGCCTGAAAACCGGGGATTGAGTCAAACCTTAATGTATGGGATAAGAAATGGGTTAACGGCCAAGCTCTTGAGCCCAAAGACTGCCTACTGGATGAGAGCTTTACTTTCTTAAAAGATCTCCGGGTCAAAGACATTTGCTTTAATAATGGCGGGTGGAATGAAGACCTAATCCGCTTACTCTTCGCGGAGGAAAGCGTGAATCAGATCCTTGCTATCCCCCTTCCTTGCTCTCGAACGAGGGATGAGATTTTTTGGCCGTTCACTAGCAGTGGCACTTACACTGTCAAGAGTGGGTATGGTATTATGTTCCAAGAGTACTTCAATGAGCACGGGTCCAACAAGGACAAAGAACGGGTCCATGCAGATTGGAAGCTTTTCTGCAGGAAATTTTTATGGCACTTCCCAGGCCCCCAAGCTTGGAAAATTCTGCTCAGGAAAATTATTACTGGATCGCTTCCGGTAGGAAGTGATTTTGTTAAAAGAGATTTAGCTTGGGTTTCATCTTGTGCTTTGTGTGGCACTGAAAGGGACTCCTTAGAGACACTGGATCCCCTTTTCCGGGACTGTGCTATTAGCTCACGGATTTGGGCGGGTTCTGTTCTGGGCATTAATGTTGGTCAATTCCCCTTTCTTGATGTTCGAACTTGGATTGTAAATTGGATCCTTTATTTGTACAAGTTGGAGGATGGGGTTACTCTGGTTATCCACTTTCTTGCGATCTTGGTGAGTCTATGGAACTTAAGAAATGACATTGTGTTTAGGGGCGATTCTTTTCACCCCGAAGCCTTTTTCTCCAAGACTCGCCAGATGGTTAAGGATGTTCTTCAGGCCATTAATAGGATAACCAATGACCCGTTACATCCGCCTGACTATGAGACTGACGAGCAGGATAATCTGATGGATAATGAAATTGATCTTCAAATGCTCCGTAGGGGGAGACCTTTTTACACTATTGGTGTTTTCTCCTCCTGTTCTATGGTGCGCATCTTTGTTGACGCCAGCTGGATTGACTCGTGCCTTGCGGGTTTTGGATGGGTGGTTCTTGGGGCGGAAGGCGATATCAGATATGAAGGATCTATGCGTGGTCGGGCTGAATCGTCCCTTCAAGCGGAAGCTTTAGGTATCAGAGAGGCCATTGGTTGGGCACGACAGGCTAGCATTCTTCACCTTGAAGTCTCCATTGATTGTCTTCAGCTTTTAACTCAATGGATGGGGAAGACTACCAAGCACCATCATATTTCGGGCATCTTGAAGGAACTCACTTCTCTTACAGCTACCTTTCATTGTTTTTGTTTTAGTTATGTTCGCAGGAATCAGAACACTAGAGCTCATGACTTGGCAAAACAAGCCATGAGTTTGCACTAGGAACCTTTCTTATCAGTTGCCAAAAAAAAAAAAAAGATCATATGATCAGTCAATTCTAATATGCCCTTTAGATCTATCCTTAACATGTGGTCACAATCATTAAGTCAGTCTATTCAATTGTCGCAGCCTATATTAGTCTTAAGCCAATCGGTGAAAATCCTAATTTATAAGACTAATTAAGTAATCCTGACCAGTAACTAATCAATTAGATTCAAACCACAATTGAACAACAACTAAAAGGAATTTAACTATTAATTCATTAATTAAACCCCCGTTCTAACAACCTAGATCCCCTTTCACCCTAGAAGAAGAATTAGCTACGCATAACAATAGAAAGAACGATAAAGATAATTAAAGAAAACATAAGAACAAAGATTAGAAATACCGAACAATGATTAATTGGAAGATTAAAGGTATGAACAATCTTGAAAGCAATAACACAAAAGAGTTTTAGAGAGGAAAGCTAAACTAAACTAAACTAGGGATTTTAGAATAGTGAAAAGCATAACCTAATTATTGTGTTGTAGTTTCCTATTTATAATAAAACATAATAATAAAATAATCTGACTTAAGGAAAGTTTCATAATAAGTATGTCAAACTAGTAGGATACTCGATTAGGTATTGACACACTCGATCGAGTGACTTCAGTAACTTCAGCTTCTTCGTGTCTTCTCCTTGTTTCCGTCTTGCCGACTCCGCGGTGCTCCATTTCACTCTTTTGCTCCACAAATGCTTCCATCCTGCATTAAAACACCAAACGGCGAAAGTATCAACATTTCTAACATAAACGACATATAATTAACATATTATAGCACAAAACAGTCTCAAAAACAACTAAGGGGAGACATAAATGTGTATATAATTATGATTCATCAGTATTGGAGTCACAGATTGGCAGAACACAAATTTTAACGGCCCAATCCTCCTCGAAGAGTTCATAAATAAGATCAGAATCCCAAACTATAGATGGAAGGATAAGATCCTTTACCAATAAGCCATTCAACGACGTTGGATGTTGGAATCCAAAACTAGTAATCCCAGATGGCGTATGACCATCAATCCACTTAGAAGTCCAAATATTAAGAGTAGAATCCAAACCAAATTTCCATCCAAGATTAGGGAGAACAAGCTCCAAACCATGTAAGATGCTCTTACATCCCCACGATGAGTTTGATCCAGTTTTAATAGATTTAGGATAAGCCATGGTATCATTACAAAAAACCTTGAAGAAAAACACCCGGCTAAGCAACGAATTCCTTTTTTTTCGGTCTTTTTTTTATTTGCTTTCATATATTTTTTTTCCTTCTTTTTCCATCATAAGAGATTAACACAATTTCTACAAAAATTTAAGCTACTGCCCACTTGACATTAAAAGTCCCATTCCCAACCAAAGTAGCAAAAATAGACATGAAACTCAAGCAACTGCGACTGTCCCGATAAGGTAGGCAAATTCTGGATTGTATGTATTAGATGGGATATAAAACGGCTACAAGGGTTCAAATAGGCTAAACAAAAGGTAATGCAAGGCATATTTGAACAGTAAGAAAAGCCTTTCCTCATGTACTTAGTCATATGAACGCATAAAAATTAAGAAACTAATGTCACACTTATGCAGTTTGATATTACATATTCCACAAGGAGAACCACACTCTCAAGCCTAATTGACGATGATACCAGTTATTAATGTTCCTGGCCTAGGAAGCTCTATAGACTTCAGAAATTTAAGTGGTTTATCAACATAATTTTGTCAAATCTAATTAGCATAAGGCATGTCAATACGGTCCAGACTTGAATTATGAGCTTTGTTTTCTTAAATAACGGGTCTAAACAATGTACATGGATAACTGTATTGGGATTCAAATGCAAAAGCAATGCAAATTATCATCATCGCTACTCAATTCACCAAGACTCGGCCTAAGACAAAGAAAAACATGTTTTTGGATTTTGAATTTTTTTAATTTTTATGGAATTTTATTTTTAAATGCACACAAAAATAATTAAAGCGCACAACTTAAATTAAATCATACAACATAAATAAATACTCCCCCAAACCTAAATGTCACAGTGTCCTCATTGTGACGCCTACAACACAGCAATCGCAGAAATCCAACAGCAGCCTATAGGACACAACTATTAACAAAAGGAAAGGGAAAATAACTAGTTAAATAAAGAGACAATACAATTAAAAGAAAGTACAAAGAAGGATAGTACCAGATGCAAAGTAGGGGATGTAGCGACGAGCTGGCTGTCACTATAGCGTATCCGCATCCGCATCCTTATCAACATACTCAGTACTAACCATCATCGCTCTCTCGAAAGGTAGCAAATGAGCATACATAATCCATATTAAGCACGTGAAATGCAACAGGTCCCTCGCTTTGCCTTACAAAGTAAAACGAGCTGAAAAACTCAAAGTGATCTGCGGCATAGGATGGATAATAATGGAGAAAGAAAACCACATCCAACATCTTCAAATAGGACTTTAATTCTGTCAAATATGCCTAATGTATCAGGCCGTTCAAAGACACTAGGACGAACACGGATGAAAAACAAACGCATCAGGCTATACGTCTAAAGATGAGAGTAGGATGGGTGGGGTCACTCCATACCGGGGGACTTGGTAACTCAGAGAAAGTTCGCCCGTCCTTGAACAACCTGTATTTGGGTGTTGGGTGTCCTGTGGACATAGTCATAGCGAAGACTAGGTCGGAAAACGGTCGACGGGTTGACAAACAGACAGTGACAAACCACATCAAAATTTGGACCTGCATAATTTCGTCTAAGATCACAGCAGACATGTACTGGATACTTTCCCCCAAATTCGTTCAGATTAAGAAAACCTAAAGCATATTTTGAAATGGACGCAGAACCCAGACCGAAAAACAAGAACGGAGCATAGATTAATCAATAATTTCGACTAATTTCGTGAATAATGCTACAGGATTTTCGAAATTAAGCAAACCCTAACTGTTAAAACCAAACAAATTAATGAAATTAAAGCAATTAGGGGTAGAAAACACCTGAAATCAATGATGGAATAACCCAATTCACACATCTTGAATCAAAATCGTCCCCGAAATTACCCTTTCTGATTTGAATGATCAATCGGTGGAGGAGGTGGCCGACGGTTAATGGTGGTGCGCGAGGAGTCTGAGATTGTGGTGCTATCTTCGAAGGGTGGCGGTTCTGGGTCATCTGACACGCTGAATATCTCCGGATCTGGGTCGTAATAGGTGGTCAAGCATGGTGAAGTGGTGGTGAAGGGAGTGTTTATCATGGAAGATTATGGAAGGGATGAATAAGAGGGATGAAGGGGATTCGAGTTTGGAAATCTGGGCAGTAGGAGTCGGTTGGAAGAAGAATTGAAGAAATTAAACGAGGCAATATTGACGACTACTCGATCGAGTAAATCACCCCTCGATCGAGTGTCCAAATTTCGTTAAACACCAACTTTCGACATTGCACTCTTTAGTTTATTTATTAGGATCCTCGATCGAGTGGGGGCATTACTTGATCGAGGGACCAATTTTATTCCTCTTTTTCTTCGAACGTGTTCATTTACGCCATAAACTCTTGTTACCTGCATTAAATCTCACAAAACTCGTCAAATTCACTCCCTCGCAGCGCTCAAGACATGAACACGACCCATATTTAAAACAAAATTAACTAGACTAACTAAAGACGGTATTTAAATGCAATTAAATTAAAATTTACAAATTAAATAAAAATTCGGGTTGCCTCCCGGTAGCGCTGGTTTCATATAGGTCCCGCACGACCCTTTTTTGTCTTTATATATTAATTAACCGTAATTGGCACAATCAAAATAGCTCAGAGCTCTTAAAAACTGATCATAAATCTGCGGATGTGTTACACAAAAGCATAAGTAGCACCAAGATATGACATGAGAATATAAAATCATTGTTAGAGACTGTATCAGCATATCAAATTTTTGGTGACAATTATAATAAAACCTCATCAAATTTTTCATCCAACCAAGATAGGGTCGAGCATCAAAACACAAAGTAGAGGTCATACGAGGTAGTTTACTACCCACCACACTAGTAATCGTCATGAAATTATCGTTAACAATTACCTCGGATTGGCCAGGAGGTCTACCACTCCTAATGTCTGAATCGGTAGCAAAAGAATATATTACCTCTGCCGTGCTAAAAGTATTCACTGACCCATATACCTTCTCATTTTCCTCTTTGATAGGCGCTATCCTATATATTGAAGCCTCTAAAGCATCCAGCTCAACTTTCAAAATGGGAGATTCACCTGTACATGTCTCATAACATATCAAAGCATCTGAAGGGTCCTTAGTGGAGGGCCCTTGTGCAGAGTATTCATCAATATCATCTTCAACATCATAAACATCAAAATATACATTCTGCACATTTGTATTAAAATGAACCTCAATAGACTTAAAATTAGAATCAAATCAACAACTGAAGGGAGAGTAGCCAAAGAAAGAGTCAGCATATCGTCACATGAGTCCCATTTGAGCTCAAGATCTTTGAATCACGCATCCTCACTCTCTTTATCCCAAGGTTCATCACAAAAGGGGTTCTCAAGGGGGTCCTTCAAGTCTTCCTCATGTGACGCACTGTCTGTAAATTTGTCATCGAGGGGTTCTAGATTATCTTCAAAGAAGGGGTTATCAACTAATCATATGGTCTCATCCTCTATATTTCCCTCGATATCCTTTGTATTCTTATAAATGGGTTCTATAGTCTCACCCACTCCCTCATTCTTGTCTGACTGAAATGAAAACGTCAGTTTAATGCATTCAAGAGCAAGTCATTCAAAGAAATAAAGGACATCTTCAATATTCTTACCACCATAATCTTCCTTACCTATTGAGTCAATATAAGCTTGGGTTTGTTTGTTCATACCTCTTATGATGGTAAGGCACACAGTAAGCAGTGGTAGTGTGTGTTCGCAATTATGAGAACGAATCCAATCATTCCATCTAAGCATGTAATCGTGGAAGTTCTCATCTTCACCCTGTGGAAACTGGATGGAAATCATTAGAACGGTCTCAAAGAATTGATGTTCCCTGAGAGAAAAGACAAACTAAACAAAAACAAATAAAAAATAGTTCCCTCCCCGGCAACGGCTCCAAATTTGACAAAGCTTAAGTCGTATCACCTATATCAAAATAATCCTACCTTAATACTAACAAATAGCTAGTGATAAGCAGGATATCGTATACACAGGGAGGCGGTATTTATTTAGTTTGTTAATGATTAAGTCTGTCTAAAGGTAAAAATTTTCTAGGGTTTTGTTTGTTTGGTTTCTTAACTAATTGCAATAAAGTAATAGATGAATTGAATAAGATTTAAAAGTTCATGGATCAAGTTCACTAAGTAGTTATCCGGAGATATGATTTAAATAATTAACAGAGAAATTTATGTTGTTTAAAGTCATATAATCAGTCGATTCTAATATGCCCTTTAGATCTATCCTTAACATGTGGTCAAAATCACTAAGTCAGTCTATTCAATTATCGCAGCCTATATTAGTCTTAAGCCAATTAGTGAAAATCCTAATTTGCAAGACTAATAAACTAATCCAGACCAGTAATTAATCAATTCGATTCAAACCATAACTGAATAACAACTAAAAGCAATTTAACTATTAATTCATTAACTAAACCTCCTTCTAAAAACCTAGATCCCCTTTCACCCTAGAAAGAGAATTAGCTACGCATAACAATAGAAAGAACGATAAAGATAATTAAAGAAAACATAAGAATAGAGATTAGAAATACCAAACAATGATTAATTGGAAGATTAAAGGTATGAACAATCTTGAAAGCAATAACATAAAAGAGTTTTAGAGAGGAAAGCTAAACTGAACTAAACTAGGGACTTTAGAATAGTGAAAAACATAACCTAATTATTGTGTTGGAGTTTCCTATTTATAATAAAACATAATAATAAAATAATCTGACTTAAGGAAAGGTTTTTTTTTTTTTTTTTTTTTTTTTTTTTGGGGGGGGGGGAGGGGAGGGAGTTAAGTATATTAATCATCAAGAAAATGTTTGTTTACATCATTTCACATAATAAAAGAAGTACATTAAAGAATGAAGGAATAGACTAGGATCCTACAGCTTGGAACCAAGTCTGATCTTTGCTCATCAACGGACTAGTATTCTGCTTCAGGAACCTTATTTTAACTTCAGCCATGATCAGCTGTACAATTGCACCAGGTCTCCTCACCACCATATCCACTCTTGCCTCATTTCTGACTCGCCAGATCCAGTAAATTAAGGCAACATGACAGGCACCAACAAATCTCCTCTACAGTTTTGTAACCTTTCTGCCAGCAGTATACCACTGCACCAGATCCTGCATCTTGAATTTAACATTCAGTTGATGTTGCAGCAATCTGATACAAACCTTTAAATACTCACAATCATTAACTAGGTGAGCATGAGTCTCAGGATAAATAGAACAAATAGGGCAATACTAATCTATCCCTAGACCCATTTCAATGAGCCTATCCTTAGTAGGTAACTTCTGATGTAAGAATTCCTTCATAATAAATGACCATTTTGAGAGATTTAAAGGATTCCAACATAAGTATCTCCACTCAACCTTAGGCCTCTTCACCCTCAACCAATCATATCCAGCAACAACAGTATAGGCAGTGGGCAAGTTAAGCCATCTATTGATAGTGTAGGCTTGCTTAAAAGTCTGCATAATAAGATTAATCTTTTTCCATGACCAACTACAATCTGTAGGGGCCATGTAATCAGACCAAGCTTTACCTTTCATATAAACATGGTTGACCAATCTCACCCACATGTGATCCTTTTTGCTAGCAAGCCACCACACATACTTCCCAAGTAAAGCCTTATTCCAATTCTTAGCATCCTTGATGCCTAGCCCCCCTTCTTCTTTAGGATGACTGCACACATCCCAGTTGATGTTAGGGGTTTACTTATAATCTAAAATTCCACTCCATAAAAAATTCCCACAAATGGAATTGATTCTATTCACGATGCCATTAGGTATTAGAAAAATGGTAGCCCAATAGGAGTGTAGGGTAGCTAGCACAGAGTTAACTAGCACCACCCTTCCAGCATAAGACAAATACTTGGCCCCCATCCCCTAATCCTAGCCACAATTCTGTCAGTGAGTTTCATCCCCTCATTTTTGGTCAATTTCTTGGAGGAGATAAGGACCCCCAGATACTTAAAGGGAAGTACTTAAAGGGAAGGGACCCCTGTGGAAACCAGAGACTTGCAAGATAGAGTCAACAATATCAGAGCCTACACCATTGAAATAAATGTTGAGAAAGCTCTTAGGATCCACATAATAAAAGCTTCATTGCCTTTGCAGAATAATAATAGATCATCTACAAAAAGTAGATGATTCAACTTAATGTGTCCACATAGAGGGTGAAACTTGAAGTCCTCCTACTGGGCTACTACCCCCAGAATCCTTGACAAATACCCATACATATTGTAAAGAGCAGAGGGGAAAGAGGATCCCCCTGCCTTAAACCTCTCTTCCCATGAAAAAATCCAAAATTATTTCCATGAACATCCAGAGAGTAAGAGGGACTTGTCACACAGGCCATCACCATATCAATAAATTTGAGAGGAAAATTCAGAGCCTTCATCATTTGCTTTAAAAACCTCCACTCCACAGAGTCATAGGCTATTTTAAGGTCTATCTTAATTAGGCATCTGGGAGAGACATCCCTTCTATAGTATAATCTGACTAAGTCTTGGCATATAAGAACATTCTCCACAATATTACATCGTTTTGTAAACCCACCTTGATTCTCACTTATTATATCAGGTAGTACTCTACTCAGTCTCTTGCACATAACCTTTGCCAGAGTTTTTTAAATTGTGTTACAACAGGCTATAGGTCGAAATTCCAACACACTTATAGGGTTTGCAACTGTTGGAATAAGTGTGAGAGTAGTTTTATTAATTTGCTTGAGGAGCTTACAAGTCTTAAAGAAATCTTGTATATCATCAGTTACATAAGTCCCCACAATCTCCCAAGAATCTTTGAAAAACTGGCTTGAAAACCCATATGGACCAGGTGATTTATTAGAGGGAATAAACATCATACATTCTCTAATTTCAGCTGTAACGGGGGCCAGGAGAATGTTCTTATGGTCCTCAGTCACCAGTGATCCAATCCTAACAGTAGGACCATGAACATCAGTTGTAGGCATTGAGGTACCCAGCAAGAGGCTCTTGTAATAGTCAAGGAAGGCTGTCTTAATCCCTGAGCAATTAGTATAGACCACCCCATCAGATCCCTTAATGCGCATCACTCTGTTATAAACCTGCCTAGCTCTAATCTGTTTATGGAAATAACGTGTATTTTCATCTCCATATTTGATCCAATCAACCTTAGCCTTTTGACTCAGAAAACTGTCCTGAATTTTACAAAGTTGCCTATAGGAGTCAACAGCTTCTATTTTAGCAGTAAGGAAATGATGATTAGAAGGATTGGAATGCATTTGTATCTGAATCTCCTCCAACAAGGCTTTGGCGACACCCACTGACTTATCAACATCAGCAAACCCATTTGACGTGATCGTGTCGTTATACACCCAATCAAAACACATTTATAATTCTCAACAAACAACTAGTTAGCGATAAGTCGAGGTCGATCCATGGGACGGTGTGCTTTGGGTTCTAAGTCTATCTATCTCAATTTATGCTAGTGTCACAATTGATTTGGGTTTGTAGTTGTGTTCTAGACTAATGCAAACAATAAAGTAAAACAAGCAATAAAAGGAAGGATGTAAACAAATGATTAAAAGTGGTAGGATATCATGGGTTCATAGGGGATTCATGGGAGTTGATCATACAAACATGTTCACAAAGTTGCAAGCAATTTATGTTGTAAAGGAACCGAGTTGGTTTATGTCTTACGGTCCTTAAGAAGAGTTGGGTCCCGGAGCCGAATCGATTAGATTGTACAACACCTAAAAGTCGACTTAATTTCCTCCTAATCACTTCTATGCATGGTCTAACAAGAATCGAGTTGGTTTATATCTTACAAGTCAAGTTGAGTAGATAAGAGATGGTTATAAATGCAAGGATTCATAGGCTTAGCGTTTCATCAAACATAACATGTGCATAGGTTGACTTCACAACAAGCAAGAAAATTAATTATGAAAACATATTAAATTAAGCATGAATCATCCCCCATGTTGGTTTCCCTTAATTACCCATTAATCCTAGCTAAAGGAAACTACTCACTCATTATCATGGAAAACATGTAATTAATGGTGTCAATCATTACAACAAGTATAAACATGATAAGAGCTTAATAAGGAAATAAACAATAAAGAGTAAAGAGTAAAGGAATTATACCAAACTTGAGATGATCCAAAATAAAGCAAAGAGTAAAAGAAGAAAACTTGATTGATTGATGGAGGGTTGTCAATCCTCCAGTAATAACCCAATAATCTTCAATTACCCAAAAGTAATGAACTTGAATAATAATTAAGGAGAGATTAATATGTAATTTGTGGAAAGATTAAAGAGTAATCTATTCTAGTCTCCTCCTAATCTAATCTAAGAAAATTTTCTAATGTGGAAGCCCCCCTTTGATTATCATCAAAATGGGGTATTTATAGTAGTGCCTCATTAGGTTAATTAAGGCTAAACTAGTAATTAACAATTCTAAGTTCTAAGTAGGGAAACTCTAGTATTTCGGAGAGATGGGCATCTTTGCTGAGGACGCAACGATCCGCTCGTCCAAGAGGTAAATCCGCTCGGATTTTTGCATGGAGGGACGAGCGGCTGAGAGGCTGGGACGCTCGGATTCAGGGCTTCTTGGATGAGCGTCTTGGCTTCTTGGACACTCGGATCCTTCTTCAGAATCCTTCTCTTCGCAAATTCCTTATTCTTGCAATGTTAGTCTTTGGTTCTTGCCCTTCCTTCAATACCCGTTCAACCAAGATCGTCAATGTCCTTCCGAATAGGCTCAAGAGACGGGAATTTTCCGCCTAATTGTCTCCTTTTCTACAAATCAAACACAAAGCAATAGGAAAGCAAAATGGGAAGCATTTGACGGGAAAAATGGCTATGAGACGCTATAATAATATGCAAAATAGGTTCAAGTAGGGGACAAAATGTGCGCTAATAATAGTCACATCAAATATCCCCAAACCGAACCTTTACTCGTCCCGAGTAAAGAGGTGACAAAAACAAGACCTTTATTTAAACTATCCTAATAACATAGCTGATGTGAGACAATTACGGGTCTCAATCCGCCCCTTCAACTCACAACAAGACAACCATGAGATATGATGCCTTCTTGCAAGGCAAGGTGGGTCTTGCCAAAATGGCGACACATCCAATCATTAGAGCACGCAAAATCAAGTAATGGATGTATCTACAAAAGAATAGCCACTTTCCTCATCTAAGTG
This sequence comes from Silene latifolia, assembly GCF_048544455.1. NCBI lineage: Eukaryota > Viridiplantae > Streptophyta > Magnoliopsida > Caryophyllales > Caryophyllaceae > Silene > Silene latifolia. The sequence goes on along the minus strand of NC_133537.1, from coordinate 77,851,793 downwards.
ACGGAAATTATCTAAAGGGGAAGCAATTCAAGGGTACACACTCCTTCATAGATACAATTTCTTCAAACTACTAAGCCTAGAAGGATACCAATAAATCACCTCCAAGTTGTGTCAAGCTAGGGTACCTTTGTCCTCAATCGTTAAATGCTTTTGTCAAGAATAGACTCCCTATGGTGTTAGAAACACTGGAGGATCGCGGAATTCCCCTTCTTGCCTAGACAAGAAGAAGGGTCGTCCCCTCTCTACCATGCACAAAAGTGGATACGATGGAAAAGGGATCAATAGAACTTGAGTTTTATTTGGGAGTTTGCTTTTGTTGTTGTTTTTCTTCCCAATTTCTTGTGGCATTTGACATTTTGAGAACACTTTCTTTTTGCCATTTCTTTTGATGTTTGGCATTTCAATACTTGACAATTTCAACTTTTCTTTGCATTTCTTTTTTTTTTTAACATTTTCAAAGTCACCCCATTTGTAGTGAGGGTGCCTTATATTTGAAGCATAGGAGTCTATTTTTGCTCCTCTTTTCTTTTGATGCAATTGCAAACTTTTTGACTTTTTATTTCAATTCTTGAACTCAAATTTGAACAATTTTTGTGCCCATTCCCTTTGATGACAAGATGTGGTAGAACATGGATGATAGATGGTTGCATGGTTTCAAGGGTCACCTTGGAATAAATGGTAGCCAAGGAGTTATCACACCATAAGGTACTCTTGACTAGGCCTTAATCCATGGGTCAAAGGATACTAGCATGACACATCCTAGGGTGTTTTACAAGTATTCTAACAAGCAAAGTCTTAAGAAGAAAAAGTATCTACAAGGGCCTTATATACACTTGTCAAGTTTCCCAAATAGATGCTTTCACAAGAATTTTCTAACCATGCAAACTACATGCCATGATGCAACTATCATATATACATCCTAATGCATATGCTTCTACCAACTATTATGCCAAATAAACTAAATGCAATCCTAAATTCACATTGTTTTTACCGCATCAATCAAAATAAAGCCACATAGTCATTAACATAAAGAGGAAAAAGGAGATTGGAAAGATCATACCATGCGGTCTTCAATATCCTCATGTCTCGGATGTGGCGTAGTCAATCAATGTGAACAATGGTGAACAAACACAATATATACAACAATATATACAAGACTACACTACAAAGGAAATGAACATGTTTTTGGATTTTTCAATTTTTCAAAATTTTTATGGGTTTTGTTTTTATGAAATTAAAAGACATATTTTTGTGATTTTTCGAAATTTTACTTCTTTTTTGCATTTTTGGAATATAAATTCCCATCCCCCACTTTATTTTGGACATTGTCCTCAATGTACATGTAGGAGTGGGAATGAAAAAGAAAAACATGTTATTTATTTATTTATTTTTGAATAAATGCAATGATATGAATGAATGTATGCTCTAACTAAATGCAATTCTATATGACATATATAACAAATGAATGCAATCTAAATTACACTAGGTGATGCATGTTTTCTTGTAACCTATGGTCACCTATGATCAAACCTCTCCAAACCGATTTAAACACTATTTCTAGTGTAGAAAAGAATAGGATTGGTCATTAGTGACTATGCATGGATTCTAGTCTATATGCAACTATCTACATGAGGTATATCACAATGCAAACTATACTACATGAAAATGCAATATAAAATATAATACAAGTGCATGTGAAGGCTAAATTAAATGCAATGCATTATACAAAAGAGAGAGGGAGAGAAGAGTATCATACAAATGGAGGTGGTGAGGTAGGCATCTCTCACTCGTCATCATCATCTTGGTGGTAGCCATACCTACTAGAGCTTCCTTCAAGGTCATACCCTCCTCCTTGACCAGAGTATCCTCCACCTTAACCACCAAAGTTCCCGGTTGGTTCCCTTGATTAGGGAACAAAAGATGTGGTTGAGCCCAAGATGGTCGAGGGCCATTAGGGTCGATGTAACCTTGTTGTGCCATTTGATAATACTGAGGATAAAGGGCCATGTAGTTATCGACCCTTCCTTCATGCACCCCAAGATCAACTCTATTCATAAGTTTCATCAAGTCATGAATACCCGGAGCATCAGGGATTTGTGGTTCGAATGGCGTATAAGGAGTAGGGTATGGTGGGATAGGCACATAGGATGGTGGGGGAATGGGCCTTGCCGGTATCCCACAAGGTTGTGGTGGTTGGCGGGGTACTTCTTCTCTTAGAGGGGGGTTGCCGAGGATTTGGATGTCGAGAAGGTAGCTCGGCCTAGGCGAATACTGGCTCAACCTTGGGTCGGTACCGGGTATATTCCACCCCAAAAGAACAATAGAAGTGCACCCTTTTGTGAACCATTCTACACTCCCTTCTTGAGTGTAGGCACACCACCGGTGGTGGTTGAAGACGGCGTCCTCATCAATCAAAGTACTCCCCTCAAGGGGTGTATAAGTCCCATGAGTGTTGAACCCGGGACAAAGGTAGTTTGCCAAGATAGTAATTAGGCCTCCCATCACGAAGGTCTTAAGTTGGGTGTTCCCTTGAGAGAAATCAAAGAATCTCGTAAGCATCTCAAGAGGAGTATTAAAGTTGTACCTCCTTGTCCCCCGGACATTTAGATAGGACTCAAGGAATGTCAAATCGAGGAGAGTGCACCTATCTTGCTCATATCTCCCATTAATTGTGCCGGCTACGAAACGTTCGGTGATCCAAATCACCGGGTGTTGAATAGCAAAGGTGTAGCATTGTTTTTGGTGAATGAAATCCCTCCCGGAAATAGCCTTCCATAATAGGTCCACATCAAAAGCGGAGGGTTTGTTGATGTTGTTTGTTGGTACAATAAGACCAAAGATTTGAGCAAATTGGTCAAGTGATAGGCTATGGTCAATGTTGTATAACCTAAACTCCATACCAACATTCACCCTCGTGTTCGAAACAATGCGAAGGCTACTCAAAAATTCCAAGGTGAGGCTAAGGTACGTCTCTTCTTGGGCATGGAACAATTTCCCTATCCCGAGACCGTCAAAGAACATTTCGTTCTGGTACCTTATCCCTAGGGTTTCTAACACCCTAGTATCAATAAACTGAGTCGGTTCGTAATGCTTACCTAGCAACTTCACGAACTTGGTACGGTGGGCATCGGATATGAAGAGTACCTCCAGAAAGTACTCGAGTTGCTCCACCCCTCCTCTAATCACGGGATGAAAGTTTCTTGGTATCACCATTTGATGAGGGGATGAAGAAGATGAGCCCTTGCGTTTCTTGGTAGCGGCTTCAACAAGTTTCTTGGCTTTTCCCTTGAGGTTCATCATTTTTGATTTGGGAAAGTTAGGGTTTTGTTGTTTTTGTTGAGAAGGGAGTGTTTTGGGGATGAAGATGAGTAGATTGTGTTTAGATAAGATGAGGAAATGAGGGATGGTGGGGGTAGTTTTATAGAATAGAGGGGTAGGACGAGCGGCTTCGGGCCGGGCCTGGGCGGATAATCTGAGGAAAATGCAGGAATCCGAGCGTCTTCGCGTACGGGACGAGCGTCTTATCCAGGCGGTCCGAGCGTCTTGTAAAAAATCCGCTCGGATTTCGTTACAGGGTCTTGCCTTTTCTGGGAGAAGAAAAAGACGAGCGTCTTCGCTTTGGGACGAGCGGCTTAAACGGGACGGGCGTCCTCTTTTGAATCCGCTCGGATTTGGTTATAGTCCCAAAATTTTCTTCAGGTGTCAAGCAGGACGAGCGTCCAACTTGGAATACGGGCGTCTTTTTCAGGACGAGCGTCTTGTGCTACAATCCACTCGGATTTTGTTACAGAACTGGACACCACATGGAGGCAGGCTCAGGACGAGCGTCCAGGCCTCGGGACGAGCGTCTTCCGCTGCTCTTCAAACTTTTCTTTCTTTTCCTTTTCAAGATCGTACCCTTGCACCCTTTTGATATTCCTCCTTATTTTTTTCTGAAATTTTGCTCAATAAGAATGTAAGAAAACTCTCTCTCACTACTCTGATGTAAGAAATTGTAAATAAAAATGCAAAAATGTACAATATTATACAAGGTAAAGGTCCTAGAAATATCTTACAAATGTTGGTTTGAGATAGGACTCCACCAAACTAGTTCAAATTGTAGAAATTCTTGTCCATAGAGCTCATGGCTCTTAGTAGAAGATCAAAAGCTTGTGAACAAGCTCCAAATAAGCATAAGTATGGTTTGCTTAACTTCAAGACGAAGCTTGGCCAAGGGACTTTGTCATTCATTCTTGTTTTCTTTCCCTTCTTGGCACTTGAATATTCACGATGCTTCAAACCAATTAGCCCATGATTCTTGTCATTATAAGGTAAGAAGTATGGTTCATGGTTGTCCGGAGACTTCCACTCACTACCTTCTTTTTCAACTTTGGTGACGATGATAGCATTCGAATTTATCAATCCTTCAAGAGTAGAAGGAGAATTCTCATGACCTTGATGACCGAGTTCCTTAGAAGTTGGCATTGTGGGTGCCAAATTTCCACAAGTAGCTTCACGTGCAAGTTTCTTTTTGAGCTTTTCCGCCAAGTACCCTTTGTATGATACTTTGACCTTTTGACGAAGGTCTACCATATCATCTTCAACAATCATTGGCTCCATGATAGGTGCCAAGTAGTCTTCATGGGAAATAGGGAAGGGACATTCATCTTCATGATAAGAAATCTCAAATATCTCAAGGATAGGCTCCTCAAGCAAGGTGATATCACAAGTCCATTCCTCTCCCCTATTCCAAAGGTCCTTGTAAGACACGTATTCTTCATCAGCCTCTTTTTTGGTCTTGTCATCATCGCTATCTTAATATGAATCATAAGTGGGTGCTTCATGCAATTCTCTCTCCAACATCCCAATGTTCACATCAAAAGACACACCCTCATACTCACAAAGGCTAAGAGTATTTGGCTAACTCAACCTCATGTCTTCTTCATCAAATATCACACTTTCATACTCACAAGAGCTCAAGGAGGTCGGCTCTTCCCACTTTTCATTTTCCATGTCAAAGGTTACTACTTTAAATTCACATTTATGATCGATGTCCAAAGAACGGTGGGGAGTGATTGCTTGGGATTCTTTCATTTGACCAATTTGAATTTCCAATTCCTTACCTTGGACAACAATGCCTTGAAGAACATTGTCCCTCTTTTGGCTCTCATCTAGCATTTGTTTGAAGAAGTTTTGTTGATCTCCCATCATTTGGAGCACATTTTGAATGGGTTCATCTTCTTGTTGTGGGTAGGTGTGAAAGTGGTTGTATTTTGGCAATTGAAATCTATTATAAAGTGGGTATTGAGTGGGTGGTTATTGTGGATATTGCATGTGGTGATTTTGGTGGGAAAAATTGAGGTAGTGATTAGGATTTTCATTGTACAAATAGTAAGGTAGGTTTGTGTTGACTTGCTTCTCAAACTCCCCATACCCATAGTCATACTCAAAAGATCCACCACATACTCCATGTACCAAGTCTTGAGCCATCATAGCTAAGACAAGGAAACAACTACAACCATGGAAACTACACAAAAATGGTAAGAACAATCCTTGAGGAACAAGTTCCCCAAGGTGAAAGAAAAATCAAAATAAACAAATAAGTAAGAACTTAATCACATAGCACCATCCCCGGCAACGGCGCCATTTTTGACGTGAGCGTGTCGTTGTACACCCAATCAAAACACATTTATAATTCTTAACAAACAACTAGTTAGCGGTAAGTCGAGGTCGATCCATGGGACGGTGTTCTTTGGGTTCTAAGTCTATCTATCTCAATTATGCTAGTGTCACAATTGATTTGGGTTTGTAGTTGTGTTCTAGATTAATGCAAGCAATAAAGTAAAACAAGCAATAAAAGAAAGGATGTAAACAAATGATTAAAAGTTCTAGGATATCATGGGTTCATAGGGGATTCATGGGAGTTGATCATACAAACATATTCACACAGTTGCAAGCAATTTATGTTGTAAAGGAACCGAGTTGGTTTATGTCTTACGGTCCTTAGGAAGAGTTGGGTCCCGGAGCCGAATCGATTATATTGTACAACACCTACAAGTCGACTTACTTTCCTCCTAATCACTTCTATGCATGGTCTAACAAGACTCGAGTTGGTTTATATCTTACAAGTCAAGTTGAGTAGATAAGAGATGGTTATAAATGCAAGGATTCATAGGCTTAGCATTTCATCAAACATAACATGTGTATAGGTTGACTTCACAACAAGCAAGCAAATTAATTATGAAAACATATTAAATTAAACATGAATCATCCCCCATGTTGGTTTCCCTTAATTACCCATTAATCGTAGCTAAAGGAAACTACTCACTCTTTATCATGGAAAACATGTCGTTAATGGTGTCAATCATTACAACAAGTATAAACATGATAAGAGCTTAAGGAAATAAACAATAAAGAGTAAAGAGTAAAGGCATTATAACAAACTTGAGATGATCCAAAATAAAGCAAAGAATAAAAGAAGAAAACTTGATTGATTGATGGAGGGTTGTCAATCCTCCAATAATAACCCAATAATCTTCAATTACCCAAAAGTAATGAACTTGAAAAATAATTAAGGAGAGATTAATATGTAATTTGTGAAAAGATTAAAGAGTAATCTATTCTAGTCTACTCCTAATCTAATCTAAGAAGATTTTCTAATGTGGAAGCCCCCCTTTGATTATCATCAAAATGAGGTATTTATAGTAGTGCCTCATTAGGTTAACTAAGGCTAAACTAGTAATTAACAATTCTAAGTTCTAAGCAGGGAATCGCTAGTATTTCGGAGATATGGGCATCTTTGCTGAGGACACAACGATCCGCTCTTCCAAGAGGTAAATCCGCTCGGATTGTTGCATGGAGGGACAAGCGGCTGAGAGGCTGGGACGCTCGGATTCAGGGCTTCTTGGACGAGCGTCTTGGCTTCTTGGACGCTCGGATTCTTCTTTAGAATCCTTCTCTTCGCAAATTCCTTATTCTTGCAATGTTAGTCTTTGGTTCTTGCCCTTCCTTCAATACCCATTCAACCAAGATCGTCAATGTCCTTTCGAATAGGCTCAAGAGACGGGAATTTTCCGCCTAATTGTCTCCTTTCCTACAAATCAAACACAAAGCAATTGGAAAGCAAAATAGGAAGCATTTGACGGTAAAAATGGCTATGAGACGCTATAATAATATGAAAAATAGGTTCAAGTAGGGGACTAAATGTGCGCCAATAATAGTCACATCACCATTCATATTCAGTAGTTTGAGAGGGCACTTTAAGCTTTCAATTTTTTAACGAGCCTATACATTAGTGTCCCAGTAACTGAATGACTCCAGGAATTTTGAACAATAATTTTGAATTCAGGGTCCATAGTCCACATATTATAGTACCTGAAGTGAGATTTCCTTTTATCCCTAGTAATTCTTCTATAACAAACACAAGGGTTATGATCAAATAACCCTTCAGGGAGAAAGTGAACATAAGCATCTGGATATATCCCCAACCAATCTGAATTGATCATGAATCTGTCAATCCTTGAAAAATTTCTAGAAGCAGAAATTTGCTTGTTGTTCTACGTATAGAATGCACCCTGCCCCTTGATATCAGCTAAACCACAGTAGTCGACACACTCTCTGAAATCTGCAATATCACTCCAAAGAACATCCCTACCAATTCTTTCATTATAGTTAAGAACACTGTTGAAGTCACCACACACTGCCCAAGGCCCATGATACCCATCCTTCATTTCTTTCAAGTGTTCCCATAGATCCAATCTCTCTACATCATCATTTGAGCCATACACAACATAGTAGAAACACTTAAGGAAAGTTAAGTATGTCAAACTAGTAAGATACTCGATCAAGTATTGACACACTCGATTGAGTGACTTCAGTAAATTCAGCTTCTTCGTGTCTTCACCTTGTTTCCGTCTTGCCGACTCCGTGGTGCTCCATTTCACTCTTTTGCTCCACAAATGCTTCCATCCTGCATTAAAACACCAAACAGCGGAAGTATCAACATTTCTAACATAAATGACATATAATTAACATATTATAGCGCAAAACAGTCTAAAAAACAACTAAGGGGAGGCATAAATGTGTATATAATTATGATTTATCAGTATTGGAGTCACAGATTGGCATAACACAAATTTTAGCGGCCCAATCCTCCTCGAAGAGTTCATAAATAAGATCGGAATCCTAAACTAGAGACGGAAGGATAAGATCCCTTACAAATAAGCCATTCAAGGATGTTGGATGGTGGAAGCCAAAACTAGTAATCCCTGATGGCGTATGACCATCAATCCACTTAGAAGTCCAAATACTAAGAGTAGAATCCAAACCAAATTTCCATCCAAGATTAGGGAGAACAAGGTCCAAACCATATAAGATGCTCTTACATCCCCAAGATGAGTTTGATCCAATTTTAATAGATTTAGGATAAGCCATGGTATCATTACAAAAAACCTTGAAGAAAAACACCCGGCTAAGAAACGAATTCCTACATGTAATAATTTTTTATGCCAATTTACCCAATAAAGCTTGATTCATACACCTGACATTACGAATTCCGAGTCCCCCTTTAGATTTTGGCATACTCAGAAACTTCCTACTACACCAGTAAATAGTCTTCGTCGACTTAGTACCACCCCACCAAAAATGTGACAATAGAGAGTTAGTTTTGTTCGTCACACTTACCGATATTTTAAATACTAAAATTTGAAGAGGGGGGGGGGGGGGGGGGGGGACAATATTGAATTAATAAACTTTAACCTACCAGTTGCAGATAGAAAAATGTCATTCCAAGAGGACAGCCTACGTTTGTCCTTGTCAATTAAATCGTTAAATATAACTGATTTTGAAGACCCAACATCAGCCGCAATCCCAAAATACTTCCCTATACCATTATGATGCTTGATACTAAGAACCGACATACCATTAGATGCCGAATTCACAGTAGTAATTGGGCTAAAAACGATACCAGATTTTATAGTATTAATAACCAGACTAGAAGCCGCGCAATAATCATCTAAAATCCCTTTCAGCCGAACAAAAGCGTCATCTTTATCTTTTAAAAAGAAAACCGAGTCATCAGCAAAGAAAATATAAGAAATAGGAATGGAGTGCGGCCCAATAAAATCCCAGAAAGCAGACCATCCCGCTCCGCACCAATAATATTTTGCGAAAGAAATTTCCATGCAAAGAATGATGAGAAAAGGTGATAAAGGGTTCCTTGTCTCAATCCACATTGAGGTTGGAATTGCCGTAAAGGGTGTAACACCCCCATACACCAAGGTGCCTTACCAAGACCACCTAATGCATGGAAGTGCTACCATCTCGGTTACCCGATGCAATGTATATCAAATTGACCATAAAAGAATACACTTTAGATAAATAAGTTTAAGCGATTACATAACAAAACCAAAACTGTCTAACGAAATACAAATGTTCCAAAACAAAAACCAACTAAATGAAATATAAAGTTCAACGACACAGCGGAAGACTCTAGTGATACGTGGTGACTCGATCCCAGCTATCCCTCGCGCAATCCATCTCATACCTGCTTAATACATGTTCACCATCCCCGAATGGATCACCACAGTTTTTAAAACAATTAAACGGGGTTAGTTACTGATTACACAATATAAGATAAGCCATATCAACAATACATACAATGACCTAACTCCGTCATATCACCAATCACCTGATTAGCCTGAAGGTCTAGTCCTGCCCGATTACGGCCGCAACCAGTAATCCTCACCGCTAGTCGGGGACCGCAGCCGTTCACCTAAGCCCCGCTCATCAATACCGAGCGAAAACCCAAGTTCCTTAATGTGCACATTCCCTTTGTGGCGGGTTCCACAAAGGGCGAATCAAGGGCGTAAAGCCACTCCCGCAAGTGACTCCACTCAGCCAAGGACGCACCTCACGAACCAGAAACAAACACAAACAACCAACTATACACCAACAATCACCAATTACCAATTCCAATACGATAAAGATTAACAACAGTAAACAACCAACATCAATCAACCAAACATCTTATACAATATAACCAATAACTGAGTAGGGAAACCCTATCTGGAAAAGCAATCACCAAGATCGTCACAATCAGCTAATCAGAAACGTTCCTCTACGAAATCACCTCCTATCAATCACACAATCATATAATTACCATCTAACAATCACAATACTCCCAAAACCCACAAAATACCCAATTAGGGTTTCAACTAAAATCAATGAAACGACATACAAATTATACTAAAATCTTACCCACAACGCGAAGGTCTCAACGGTGTAAAGAACTTAGAAATCCGACGACACAAGCTTTGGAAATTGATAGTAATGAGAGAAGGGAATGCTACGCAACTTTTCTCTTGTGTAAAATATTTAGAATGAGTGAAAAAGTAAAAAGAACTTTATATAACATTCTCACGTTGCTATCAAAACCCGGCGAATAAGCCGTATAAACCGACTTACTCGATTGAGTAAGTCACTTACTCGAGCTAGTGCCCCCTACTCGATCGAGTACCCATCAGACAATACACTGTTTCATAACCAAAACTCACTTACTCGACAGAGTAAGCCTTACTCGATAGAGTACCCAACAGTACAGAAAACCGTAGTATTACAGTCTTCCCTCCTTAAAAATGAACTTCGTCCTCGAAGTTCAAACCCACACTTAAAAAGAAATATACTAACTCAACCATGACACATTAACGCAACAAAAACTCAAAACAAAACCCCAACCCTAACTCAAACCGACTCAAAACAACCACTAAGTGTACAAAACTAACATAAAACCATACCAAAACCTTATGCGATCCTCTCCTACCCCCCTAAAGGAAACATGGTTACGTCCCCGTAACCACACATACCTGATCAAAAAGAGACGGATACCACTCCTTCATAGCCTCTTCAGCCTCCCAATTAGCTTCCTCAACTTTGTGATTAGACCATAGAACCTTGAGTAACACTGTTTTCCCGGACCTAGTTTTACGAACCTTGCGATCAAGAATCTGTTTTGGCACCTCAAGATAAGACAAGGATTCATCCAACTCGATGTTCTCCACCTCTAACACATGGGAAGGATCACTCACATACTTCCGTAACTGAGACACATGGAACACATTATGCACCCGAGCCAAAGCTGGTGGTAACGCTAACCGATAAGCAACCTCTCCCACACGATCCAAAATTTCATATGGTCCAATGAACTTCTGGCTCAGCTTCCCTTTCTTACCAAACCTCATAACCGCACGCATAGGTGTCACCTTCAAAAGAAGCTTATCCCCAACCTAAAACTCGATGTCACGACGATGTAAATCTGCATAGCTCTTTTGTCGATCCTGGACCGCTTTCATCTTTTGTCTAATCACTTTAACCTGTTCTATCATCTCATGTAGCATCTGTGTTCCTAAAACCACCGCCTCAGCTCTATCATCCCAGTAAATCAGACTCCTACACCTCCTCCCATACAAAGCCTTAAACGGTGCCATCCCAATACTCGTGTGGTAGCTGTTATTGTAAGAAAACTTAATCAAATCTAACCTATCTTCCCAACTACCACCAAAATCCATCACACAAGCTCTCAACATATCCTCTAAAGTCTTGATAGTTCTATCTGTCTGTCCATCTGTTGCAGGATGAAAAGCAGTACTCATCTTCAAGGTAGTTTCCATCATCTCCTGCAACTGTTGCCAAAATCCATGTAACCTCACCACATGTTTCCTGTACCCATTAGCCAATTGAACCTTACTCCATGTATCTTTCATTGGAATAAAGTGAGCTGACTTAGTCAAACGGTCAACTATCACCCATATCATGTTATTACCCTGATGGGTCCTCGGTAAACCCACTATAATGTCCATGGACATAGACTCCCACTTCCACTCAGGTACCTCGAGAGACTGAATCTTACTTTGTGGTCGTCGCTGCTCTCCCTAACCCTCTGACATGTCAAACATCGAGCCACGAACTAAGCTGTTTCCCTTTTCATCCCAGGCCACCAAAACGTCTTCTTCAAATCTCTATGCAGCTTGTCACCACCTGGATGTACTGAATACGGTGTACAATGAGCCTCTGTCATGATCACCTTTTTCAACTTCTCATCTCTAGGCACATACTATCTCCCATCAAACCGAACACTCCCATCTTAATGAATAGAGAACCGAGACACCGTCTCTTTCTCTACTCCAGCTCTGCACTCCTGAATCTTAGAATCAAGAGCCTGCTTCCTGCGAATTACCTCATAAAGATCCGGCTCCACTGTAAAGTCCCCTCTAGCATCCCGTTTTTGTATCACATGTATCCCCATCTTTCCCACCTCATCTCTCAACCTTATCAAAGACATAGCTGTGCATAAGGAATGCATACTCTTCCTGCTCAACGCATCATCCACAACGTTTTCTTTCCCTTCATGGTATATTATATCCATGTCGTAGTTCCCTATAAGCTCCATCCACCTCCTCTGTCTCATGTTCAACTCCTTTTGAGTAAAGATGTACTTTAGAGTCTTGTGATCTGAAAACACCTTAAAGGTCGCCCCATAAAGATAGTGTATCCAAATCTTGAGAGTAAACACAATGGCACCCAACTCTAGATCATGTGTCGGGTAGTTCTCCTCATAAGGCTTCAATTGCCTAGAAGCATAGACAATGACTTTCCTATTCACATCAACACACAACCCAACCCATTCTTTGAAACATCTATATACACCTCAAAGTTCTCACACCCTTCAGGTAAAGCTAAGACTGGAGCTATGGTCAAACGCTCATTTAATGTTTGGAACACCGTCTCACAACTTTCATCCCATCGAAACCTGTTCTCTTTCCTCATCAACGCAGCCATAGGTCTGGCGATCTTTGAAAAGTCTTTAACGAACCGACGATAGTACCCTGCCAAACCAAAGAAACTCTTGATCTCTGCCACATTCCTCGATGTTTCCCACTTAGATTCCGCCTCTATCTTTGTAGGATCCACAGATACACCCTCTTTAGAAATCACATGCCCCAGAAAGGTAACTTCTTCGAGCCAGAACTCACACTTAGACAACTTTTCATACAGCCGATTGTCGCGCAAAGTCTGTTGGAATATGTATCCTCCGACAATAATGCGATCACAACTATTGATCATGATGATCACGTACATGTTTAAATCTCATTTTAAGAATACATGTGGGATGTAATATTTTACAGTCAACTGGTCCACACATATCGGTAATGATTGGCTGACTAGAATTTGACATTACTGTCGTGCGACGGTGGTGATCAGTTGATCCCCTTAGGTCATACCTATAGGGAAATACTCTTAATTGATTGTTTAATTAATCGTATGCCGATACGAGTTAATTAAATAGCTTAAAATTGATGGATGATCTTGTGAGTAAAATTAACGTGTCTTATTATAATTCGATTATATTAGATACGATCTAAGTAATTGAATTGTTTTATTACTTGGATAAAATTATTTTTTACGAAACAATTGAAATAGAAACTGAATGAATAATTTATTATGAATACAAGACGTTGTAATTTATAATTTGATAAACCGTTTTGGTACAAGTAATTACGAATTACTAGTCAATATTGTATATGACATATTTTATGAATATGTTGATTTTTAATATGTTAAAAATACATTAAAATTTCACATGTCAAGTAACATGTCACATATGTCACAATTGACAAATGACAAAATAAAATGGACTACCCATTTTATCGTATATGTACCGAAATAAGGGAAGGGGTTAGGATTAATATTGTGTTTTTATTTTAAATAGGAACATGATCATTAACCCTAAGGACTAGCCTTGCATGCCTATCTTCTTGGGTAGAAAAACAAGCTCATGCATAGGGCACCCTTCCCCTCACCACTGGTTTTTCCAAGAGGGATTATAGAGTTTTTCCTCTATAATTCTTATTCACTTCTTCAACTCATTTTTCCTAGTGTAAGAAAAAGAAATTCTCTCTACCATTTTGGGAAAACTTAGAGAAATAAAAACTCACATATCTCTCCTCTTGGCCGAAATTTTCAAGAGAAAATACACAATATTTTTGTGTCAATTTTATAGTAAGACTTATATTATTTCTAATACAAAATAATATTAGTTATTGAGAGATTTCCTTGGGTATTCACATTTGGGAGAGGTTCTAATTTGGACCTTTTTTGTTCATCCATTTTAAGGAAAGCTCAAGAACTAAAAAATAGGTGAATTTGTTGGTGCCCATTAATTCGAAATCATATAGTAAGATTGATGATTTCTTCTCTTATCTTATTTATGTTTGCATGCATAAGATCTAAGTTTTATTTTATGACTAAATAAATCTTTTCATATATGAATATGTAAATTAATGAGATTAATAATTCTAACAAGCGCTATCTAGAGCCTTAGGTTGTTTGCATGCAAATCGGTTTATAGTTTTTCCGAGTTATATGATTAACATACAAAACTAATTAATTTGGTTTTATGAAGATAAACCTAAAAATAACCTTGTATGTTAAAAGTTTCTGGTCCTAAGTGATTTTTAGGACATTTTGGTTTATTTATGGATTTTATTGTTCATTTTATATAATATTGGCATTAAAATGTGATTTTTATGATAAAAATGTCATTTTTGGACGAAAAATAGCTAAACTTCGATTTTTTCAGTGGTTTTAGGATATGTTTTCACATATATTATCTACTGATGGCCTGTAAATGTTCATGATAAAATGAGTTGTATTGCTCGAAATATGGATTTTTCAAGTTAAAATCGTTTTTAAATGGGTAAATAGGTTAATATGAGTTATATTTCGAATCTGGTCATGAAAATTTAGTATGTTGTCACATGCAGTTTTACAAGATGTGGGTAAAATATTTGTCTATAATGAAGTCTTTATGCATGATTTATGAATTTTTGATGAAAAATCACAGAAATAGTGACTATAATTAGTAATAATGCTAAAACATACTTCATGACTAAGGAAAAACGTCACATGTTGCATTTTATCATATATTTGAGATCTAAAAGTGAAAAGTTGATGAATATAATTTTTCTCATATTTTTAGGGTCATAATTGTTAAAACCGATAAACCGCAACATTGTTTTTCTCGATAAATTTTCGAAATATTTAACCTAAGTTTTGAATATTATGAGTGTCATGGTATTTTTCCAGAATGTTCATGAGTTTAAATTTCTAATTTCGAAATTATTTGAAATTTTTATAATTTAATTTGAAGTTTATAACATTATTTTGTGTTTTTGAGTCCATTTATGAACAATATTAAGAAATCAAGTTTAATTATTGTCAAATGTTAATGGAGACTAATTTTGAGTCCTAAGATGGTTAGGGTAATTAACGTGTACATAAATATGAATTTATGTAATTATTGTGATTTTAATAAGTTAAATCACGCAAATCCGTAAAAACCGATTAATATACGATATTGGCTCTTAAAAGGCGATTTAGCATAAAATCTAGCACGTTCATATATATTATAATGCTGCATTTTATTTATGATTGTCATATTTTAATTTTATGTAACTTTTTAATTATGTAATTTTATTTAGTATTGCCTTAGTTTTAATTGGTATTTCCCGAAATGTATGGGAATATCGATTCGGTTGTAATTATTGTGATCTCGTATCACCGTTTTATAATTTAATAGATTTATTTTTATTTTTATTACAAATGTATAATAGGAAATTATGTAATTCATTATGTAATTTTATTATTCCGGAGTACCTTGAAGACGGTGCCATTCGAGAAGGCGATCCATCAAAGAAAATGTTGCCTTGAAATGCGTGCCAGGACCGAAGTTCAAGGGACCAAAGGAGTTTGTTTCCGAATTTGTAATAGTTTATTAGATTTACTATTTTAGGAAGGCCATACTAGGATTTTGTTTATGCTTTGTATTTTATTTATATGTTGCATGCATCGCTAAATCGCCATAACAAAACATGCATTATCATTTAATCGAGTTATTAGACCGTGTCAATTACAATTATCGTAGTTCACTTAAAACGTGATAGATAATAATTTGACATGACCTCTCGCTAAAATAAACAATTGAGACTTAGCCTTACCAAAAATTAGAAACCATGAAAACCTATTTCGTGAGGGAGTGCACTCGGCCTTACCGGGGTACAAACCTTGCTACGTAGGGGAAGTGGGTGATAAATGTCTACCCACCGAATTTATAAAGATAAGGGTTGTATTCGGCTTTACCGATGCCCAAGTTGATGTAAATTTGGATCATGGGCACATTTATTCGAAATTTGGGTTGAACTCAACGAAAGTATTCTCGACGGTTGCCGGATGTGTTTCGGGATAAAGATAAATATGAATGTAATTTTATCGACCAAGAGTTCTAAAAGTAGAATCGATTAAAGAGTTATTCCACCGAGTTATATTGATAAGGGTTGTATTCGGCTTTACCGATGCCTAAGTTAATATGAATTTGGGTCTTGTAATCATTTATAATAGTTGGGTAGAGGTCACTATATAAATGCTCATATCTTGTTAAAATTATTTACAAGTATGATTAAAAATGACAAATGTTAATATTTCCTTTTCCTCCATACTTGTAGTTCATTACAATGAATCCATCAAACGCTTCTACACCGATAACTATTGAGTCTTGCCACAATGTTTTTGACGACGTTTGCTTCAACAGTGATTTCGACACTACTAGAGAACTTCATTTTGGGATAGGTTCGGATGGAAACATAAACTTCATCACTTCTTCTAAACCTCCTACTAATACAAGATCTCTTGTGAGCCAGTCTCAGGAAGACCGCCTCATAAAATCTGTAGGATCTTTGTCTTTGGAAGAGAAAGATGCCGAAACTAGTGGGAGCTCAAGCAATCAAGTTCTTGCTTCCAAAGGGAAAAGGTTCAAGAAGAAGGGAAAGAAAGGGAAAAACTTCAAGCAAGTTGAAGATGAGTGCCATCATTTCTATGGCATGGGACATTGGCTTAGGAATTGTCCCGTATATTTGCGAAATATAAGGGAAGGAATCATCGTTCCAAAAGGTAAAATTCCTAAGGAAATTTATGTTATTGATGTAAATTATACTTCCACTACGACATGGATACTGGATTCCGGTTGTGGTTCTCACCTTTGTAATCACTTACAGGGGTTAAGAGACGTGAAGAGGCTTAGCAAAGGAGATGTGGATCTACGCCTTGGAAATGGAGCTCGAGTAGTGGCCGAATCCAGAGGAACTTATGTATTAGCTTTGCCTAATGGATTTGAGTTGTATTTACATAATTATTTTTATGTGCCTACACTTTCTAAAAACATTATTTCAATCACTATGTTGGACATGGACGGTTTTTGTTTTGTCATTAAAAACAATTGTTGTACTATTTCAAGGAACGACTTGGTTATAGGCCAAGCTCCTTCCATTAATGGCATTTACATTTTAGAAACCTTGAATCCGACTAATGACATCTACAACATTCAATCAAAGAAACTCAAATCAAGTGATCCAAATGAATCGTTCATTTGGCATAGTCGATTAGGTCACATAAACGAGAATCGCATCAAAAGATTAATTTCGACTAATGTGATTACACCATTTGATTATCAATCATATGGAACATGCGAATATTGCCTTCTTGGCAAAATGACTCGTAATCCTTTTAGCGGTAAAGGAACTCGAGCAAGTGAACTATTGGGACTCATACATACCGATGTGTGTGGACCAATGAGTATCACCGCTCGAGAAAATTATGACTACTTCATAACCTTCACCGATGACTTGAGTAGATATGGGTATATCTATTTAATGAAGCATAAGAGTGAAGCTTTTGAGAAATTCAAGGAATTTCAAAATGAAGTAGAGAACCAATTGAACAAAAAGATAAAAGCACTACGATCCGATCGTGGTGGAGAATATCTTAGCCTTGAATTCGATTCACACTTGAAAGGTTGTGGTATTATATCACAACTTTCTCCACCCGGAACACCACAACTCAATGGTGTTGCCGAAAGGAGAAATTGAACCCTACTTGATATGGTTCGATCCATGATGAGTCAAACCGAGTTACCGAACTCGTTTTGGTTATTTGCGATTCAAACCGCAATAAGATATTTGAACAATTGTCCCACCAAAGCCACCGATAAAACTCCATTTGAGATATGGAAAGGAAGAGTTCCTAATCTATCCTACATGAAAATTTGGGGATGTAATGCTTATGTCAAAACCAAAAATGACAAAAAGCTAGCCCCACGATATGAAAAATGCACCTTTGTGGGCTATTCTAACACCCGAGGTTATTACTTCTATAAACCTCTAGAAAACAAAGTGTTTGTGTCTTGTGAGACTGTCTTCTTAGAAAGAGAATTTATTTTTAAGAGACAGAGTGGGAGAAATTTTGAACTTGACGAAGTTCAAGAGCCACAAACCGAGTTAGAGACGCCTGAAGATATTCCTTCGTCGTCTAGCGTGGTTGTCCCTCCTCCACTTAGAAGAACGGGCCGAGTTATTCGCCATCCCGATCGATATGTGGGACTTATCGAAGAAGATGGAACACTCGATGTGTTGCTTTTAGAAAGTGACGAGCCCGCCACCTACAAAGCCGCAATCTCTAGTCCAAATTCCTCCTTATGGCTTGAAGCCATGAAGTCCGAGATGGATTCTATGCATGAAAACCAAGTTTGAAACTTGGTGGATTTGCCTAAAGGGGCAAGACCTCTTCAATGCAAATGGATTTTCAAGGTCAAGAATGGCATAGAAGGACATGATGATGTCTACAAAGCTAGGCTAGTGGCAAAAGGATTCACCCAAGTCCAAGGTCTTCATTATGATGAAACCTTCGCCCCCATAGCCATGCTAAGATCCATACGGATTTTGTTAGAGATTGCCGCATTTCATGATTATGAAATATGGCAAATGGATGTCAAAACCGCTTTTCTAAATGGGCATTTAGAAGAGGAGGTGTACATGATACAACCCGAAGGTTTTGTCGATTCTAAAAATCCTAACAAAGTGTGCAAACTTAAGAGATTCATTTATGGTCCTAAGCAAGCATCGAGAAGTTGGAATCATCGATTCGATCATGTGATAAAAGAGAATGGTTTTACTCGAAGTGTTGAGGAACCATGTTTATACATGAAATTCAGTGGGAGCAATGTTGTGTTCCTAATCTTGTATGTCGATGACATACTACTCATTGGAAATAACATTCCAATGTTGTCTTCTGTTAAGAAGTGGTTAGGTAACCATTTCCAAATGAAGGATTTAGGAGTGGCACAACGCATATTAGGTATCCGGATCCATAGAGATAGATCCAAGAGGATATTGGCACTAAGTCAAGAATCTTATGTTGATAAGATTCTTCGACGGTTCAGCATGGACAAATAAAAAAGGGGATTGATACCTATGGTAACTGGGATAATATTGAGCAAGTCTCAATCGCCCTCCGAACCCCATGATGTTGAATGCATGAAGTTGATCCCTTATGCTTCCGCTGTTGGATCAATCATGTACGCCATGATATGCACACGTCCTGATGTCTCGTATGCCTTGAGCATGACGAGTAGATATCAAGGAAATCCAGGTGAGAGTCACTGGATAGCCGTCAAGAACATCCTTAAGTACTTGAGAAGAACTAAGGATTCTATCTTAGTGTTTGGAGGAGACACCGAGCTCCGTGTTAATGGTTACACGGACTCAAGTTTTCAATTGGATAGAGATGAGATGAAATCACAAGCTGGTTTTGTTTTCATGCTCAATGGTGGTGCTGTTAGCCGGAGAAGCTTCAAGGAAGCTGTAACTGCGGATTCAACAACGGAGGCTGAGTACATTGCAGCATCAGAAGCTGCGAAGAAAGCTGTTTGGATCATGCAATTCACAGAAGGTCTAAGAGTAGTACCTACCGCCAATGATCCCATCACTCTCTATTGTGATAATAGTGGGACGATCTTCCAAGATAAAGAGCCAAAGTCTAGTAATAGATCTAGACATGTACTTAGAAAATATCATGTAATTAGAGATTTCATTGAAAGAAAGGAAATTGCGATATGTAAGGTTGGGACGGATGATAGCATAGCCGATCCGCTCACCAAGCCTTTATCGCAGGCTAAACACAATGGACATATGGTGTCCATGGGTCTTAAATGTGTACCAAGTTTGTGTTAGATTTTGAAATGAAATAAAAGTGTTATTTTTATTCATGTTCATAATCGCATTTGTCTTTTATCTTTTCTTTATACATTGTTATATCCAAACGGGTTGTAAAGACAATTGAACCCCGTTAAAGTGAGCACGGATTAGTATTGTATTCGCCCATAGTCACTTATATGAGGTGACGTCTCGAAGTGACTAAAGTGTGATGCGATTGATGGCAAGTTTAAGTGCCATAGAGTCATATGAGAATGACTAGTCGATCACATAGGCAGACTGTTAGGAACACCTTGTCGGGCTAATGACCGCTTATAGAGTTCTGGAAAATTTATATAGCCTGGTCGTAGCGAGAGCTACTATAGTATTCTAATGAGTCGATTCTTTTGACTAAAGACTGTTCACCTAAGGTGGCACAGTTTCAGATTAACTTTGATTTATGTTACTACGACCTTCGTAAATGGGGTCAAATGGGCATATTTTGGGTTATGATGGTTGTGGCTAGTCGAAGGGAATAAGTGCGATAGGAATTGTCCACCCCTTATCAGGGTTATAACAATATCTCAGGGCCACTCGAGGAGTAATGAACTGGAAATGCGTGGTCACGCTCGGAAGGTATCTATGGTAGATAATTCCGGTCAATCAGTTATTCTCCAGATCGAGGAAACCACTCTCGATATGATCACTTACAAGTACGACCTGAAAGACACCTTGCATTGAGTGGGAGATAGTAATAGGACAAGAGAATTGGTGACGCACACTTGTCGAGGACAAGTGGAAGATTGTTGGAATATGTGTCCTCCGACAATAATACGATTACAGCTGTTGATCATGATGATCACATGTTTAAATCTCATTTTAAGAATACATGTGGGATGTAATATTTACAGTCAACTGGTCCACACATATCGGTAATGATTGGCTGACTTGAGTTTGACATTACTGTCGTGCGACGGTGGTGATCAGTTGATCCCCTTAGGTCATACCTATAGGGAAATACTCTTAATTGATTGTTTTATTAATCGTATGCCGATACGAATTAATTAAATTGCTTAAAATTGACGGATGATCTTGTGAGTAAAATTAACGTGTCTTATTATAATTCGATTATATTTGATACGGTCTAAGTAATTGAATTGTTTTATTAATTGGATGAAATTATTGTTTACGAAACAATTGAAATAGAAACTGAATGAATAATTTATTATGAATACAAGACGTTGTAATTTATAATTTCATAAACCGTTTTGGTACAAGTAATTGCGAATTACTAGTTAATATTGTATATGACATATTTTATGAATATGTTGATTTTTAATATGTTAAAAATACATTACAATTTCACATGTCAAGTAACATGTCACATATGTCACAATTGACAAATGACAAAATAAAATGGACTACCCATTTTATCTTATATGTACCGAAATAAGGGAAGGGGTTAGGATTAATATTGTGTTTTTATTTTAAATAGGAACATGATCATTAACCCTAAGGACTAGCCTTGCATGCCTATCTTCTTGGGTAGAAAAACAAGCCCATGCATAGGGCACCCTTCCCCTCACCACCGGTTTTTCCAAGAGGGAT
Organism: Silene latifolia; assembly: GCF_048544455.1. Lineage (NCBI taxonomy): Eukaryota > Viridiplantae > Streptophyta > Magnoliopsida > Caryophyllales > Caryophyllaceae > Silene > Silene latifolia. The sequence continues at coordinate 77,830,131 of NC_133537.1, read as the reverse complement.
TATAGAGTTTTTCCTCTATAATTTTTATTCACTTCTTCAACTCATTTTTCCTAGTGTAAGAAAAAGAAATTCTCTCTACCATTTTGGGAAAACTTAGAGAAATAAAAACTCACATATCTCTCCTCTTGGCCGAAATTTTCAAGAGGAAATACACAATATTTTTGTGTCAATTTTATAGTAAGACTTATATTATTTCTAGTACAAAATAATATTAGTTATTGAGAGATTTCCTTGGGTATTCACATTTGGGAGAAGTTCTAATTTGGACCTTTTTTGTTCATCCATTTTAAGGAAAGTTCAAGAACTAACAAATAGGTGAATTTGTTGGTGCCCATTAATCCGAAATCATATAGTAAGATTGATGATTTCTTCTCTTATCTTATTTATGTTTGCATGCATAAGATCTAAGTTTTATTTTATGACTAAATAAATCTTTTCATATATGAATATGTAAATTAATGAGATTAATAATTCTAACAAAGTCTATAACACCAACCTCAAGTGCTCCTCTTGATCCTCCTTTGTCTTGGAATAGACTAAGATATCATCTATGAACACCACCACAAACCGATCAAAAAACTGACTGAAGACCCGATTTATCAAATCCATAAACACTGCCGGTGCATTAGACAACCCAAACGGCATCACCTTATACTCATAGTGACCATACCTCGATCGAAAAGCTGTCTTTGGTATGTCCTCATCCCGAATCCTCTCCTGATTGTAACCTGATCTCAAATAAATCTTCGAAAAGACTCATGCACCACTCAAGTGGTCATACAGATCATCTATCCTTGGCAAAGGATACTTGTTCCTCACTGTAACACTGTTCAGCTCCCTGTAGTCGATGCACAAGCTCAAGCTCCCATATTTCTTTTTTCACAAACAGAACTGGTGCTCCCCATGGTGATACACTAGGTCTAATGTATCCCTTATCTATCAAATCATCCGACTGCTTTTTCAGCTCTTCTAACTTTTTAGGACCAATGCGGTACGGGGCCTTAGAGATTGGTCTCGTCCCTGGTTTCAACTCCACACTGAAATCTATATCCCTCTTCGATGGCAATCCTGGTATCTCCTCCGGAAAAACATCTTGAAACTCTCCCACCACTGGTATCTGATCAGCTGTCGGCCCCACCATGCTATGGTCTTTTACATGGCCTAGAATCAAAGGACACCCCTTCCTCAGATAAGACTTCGGTGTCACCGCTGCAATCACTTTGACTTTGGGTTTGACAACAAACCCATGATATGACACACTAACTCCTTTAGGACCTCTCAAAGAGACTCTCTTTTGGTGACAATCTAGTCTAGCTTTGTACTTACCCAACCAATCCATACCAACTATCATCTCAAAACCATCCATAGGAAAGTCTAACAAATCCACTGGAAAATCAACTTGCCCAACTATCATAGATACACCCTTATACAACCTCCACAAGACACTGACTCACCTGCAGGTATAAAAACCTCATCTTTTACGGACTCAAACTCTCTCAAACCCAAAAGCTTAGCATGACTTGACGATACAAAAGAGTGTGACGCCCCTAAATCAAACAAAACAAAGGTAGAAACATCATTAACAAGAAAGGTACCAGTGATTACATGAGCATCATCCTCAGCAGCTTTCTTGTCCATCATGAATAACTTGCCACTGGTCTTTTGTCCACCTCCCTGGACTGTACTCCCTGAAGTAGATGGCTTGGCAGTTGACCCCTGATTGTTAATAGCCGCCGGTTGCTGATAAGAGTTACCGCCATTGCGGTTAGATCCACCGTTGTTGTTACCATGACCTCCGTGGTTATTCCATGACCCATCCGATCGGTTGCTAGCATAACTCTGAGACGGACCCTGTGAAATTCTCCCCTACGATGGCCTCTGAAAACCTCTCCCCACGGCACTAGTACACTCATGCCTCTTGTGGCCCATACCGTCACAGTTGAAATTAGAGATATTCCAGCTGCTACCACTACCACCACGACCACGCCTATAAGAAGCTCCACCACTAAAACCCGATCTCGATGAGTAAGCCCTTGCCTAGTTATGGTTACCCCTCTTGTAGCTAGACTGACCACCTCCCTCCCTCACTCTCAATCTTTCTCTTTTCAGGACTTCTCTCCTTGTTCTCTTTGGCCATCTCGACCAACCTCTCGGCTCTCCCTGCTCGCTCATAAACTTCCTTAACATCTGTAAGAACCCCAACTGGTAACTTCTCCATTATCTGATAAGTCAAGCCCTTCTAAAGCCTCAGTGCCAAGTTCTCCTGATTCAGCCCCATGTCCTCTACATACCTCGATTTCTCATTAAACTTATGGTAGTACTCAGCCACAGTCATATCCGAAGTCATCTTGAAAGCATCAAACTCCTCCCTCAGCTTACTACGAACATGCTCAGGTACAAATTCCCGACGCATAGCTCTCTTAAACTCACTCCATAGTATAGCTGACTTCCCCTGCTTCGGGTATAGATATAGGGCACTCACCCTTACACTGTCCCACCACTCTCCCGCAGCATATCTAAAGTAGAACGCAACTTTTTCAACTTTGAAATCATCAAGACAATGAACCACATTAAGAATGTTCTCCATCTCCCTATGCAGATTGTCGAGCTAAATTGGCGCACCAGTACCCATATACTCTTTTGGGTTAAAGCGGGCTATCGTAGTGCTCATCTTGGCAAAGTCTACCCCGGCATCTTTGTCTTTCCCAAATCTCTTTAGGGCCTCGATAAACACATCTTGATGCTCAAGCATCTTGGCAACCTCATCGACACTTATCTCTTGCGCCCTAGCGTAGATAGCAGATCTCTTTGGCGGCATATCTTTGAGCTACGAGAGGAGAGATAAACGTAAGCACATAGCCTTCATCTCAAAGCATATACGACCTATACATGTAATACCCGTCCTTTTAGAGACCCGCTGACTGACCTGAGACACCTATCTAGACCTCGGAAACCTTACGAGTTAAACCTTGTGACGTTGTGAGCCTTTGAGTTCGTGTTACTCGAACTAGCGTAGGCTACTCGATCGAGTAGCTTGAGCACTCGTTCGAGTAGAGGCCACTCGATTGAGTAAGTGGGTTACTTGATCGAGTAACGTGAGTTCAGCGAGGAATTATAAATCGTAAAATCGTGAAACCCAAATCAATTCTCCACCTTTCTTCCTAAACCTAGATGCTGCCATTTCACTTCCCCTTCACCATGGTTCATCTCCTTGAGGCCTTTGAGAGTGGTAACATCATAGAGATGGGATGCTTGAGTCGGTTAGTGGTCTTGACGCCAGATTGCTTTGTATAGGTATGTTGTAATCATCATCATCATCTCCCTTGGTTTCAGTTGTGATTATAGTAGTAGTAATATATGGTTATGCTGGTTGCTATAGTGGTTATGGTGGTTGCTTGTTATCTTATGGTCGTGCGCGGAATCGCAGTGAGTTGCTAAAGATAGGTTTTCCTACTCTGTATTGTTGGTTTTCTAGTGTGTCGTTTGTATTGTATAGTTGGTTTTAGTATTCTTGATGGTGCTGTGGATTGGTTGTGATTGGTCATTGTGATTGTTTGTCTGTGGTTCTCGAGGTGTATCCTCGGCTGAGTGGAGCCACTTGCAGGAGTGGCTTCATGCCCTTGATTTGCCCTCTATGGAACCCGCCACAGAACGGGATGTGCACATTAAGGAACATGGGTTATCTCTCGGATGAGATGAGAAGAGCATAGGTGGGAATGGCTCCGGTCCCCCACTGGCGGTGTGGATTACTGGTTGCGATTGGTAACTTGGCAGGACTGGACCTTCGGGCAGTCAGAGGTGTGTGGGTGATTGGAGTTGGTGGCGTGTTTAATTTGTTATGTCTTGTTGTGTCTATTCTTGTATGTTGCTTCAGCTACTGACCTTGTGTGGTGTTGTTATGTTGTTTTCTTGTGTTGTGTCTGCCGTGATCCACTATGGTGAGCAGTCGGTCTTAGCAAGTTGATGTCTAGATCATAGCTGGGTGGTTGGAGGGTGGTCGGACTATATCTTTTCGGTAACTTGTCGTTAGGAGCACCTAGACCAAAACACAATTTATAGATTCACAAACAACTCTACAATTAGTAAAGAGGCAAGTAAAGGTCGGATCCCAAGGGACGGGAATTGAAATGAGATTTCTATCGCAACTAGTGATGTCTTAGGGGTGTCACAATTTGGGTTGATGTAGAAGGTCACTAAACTAAATAACAATGAAAGTAAATAAGCAAGATGAATTGAAAAGGGTTGTAAACAATTGATAAAAAGCACTAGGGTGTCATGGGGTCATAGGGGATTCATGGGAATTGATCATACAAACATGTTCTCAAATTATAAGCAAGCAATTATTGTTGTGATGGATTGAGTTGGGTTATATCTTACAATCCTAGGAAAGTTTGGGTCCCGGAGCCGAATCGATTAGATTGTACAACACCTACAAGTCGACTTAGTCTTCCCTACTCAACAACATGCATGGTCTAATGAGACTCGAGTTGGTTTATGTCTTACAAGTCTCATTGAAAAGATAGGTGATGGGTAAAAAATGCAAGGATTCATAGGCTCGCATTTCATCAAACATAACATGTGCATGAGTTGAGATCAAAACAAGCAAGCAAATAAACCATGAAAGCATATTAATTTAAGCATGAATCATTCCCCATGTTGGTTTCCCCTAATTACCCATTAACCCTAGCTATGGAACTACTCACTCATTATCATGTTGAACATGCTAGCAAGGTTGTCAATCATACCAACAAAGTAAAACATGATGAACAAATGAAAGTAATTAGCAATAATTAAAAAGGGATTAAGAGAATTATACCTACTAATGATTCCAATAATAATGCAAAGAATAAAAGAAGTACTTGATGCTTGATTGAGAGGTTGTCAATCTCCCAATAATAACCCAAATAATCTTCAATTACCCAAAATAAAGGATGAACAAAAGAGAGATTAAGGAAATAAAACTTGTATTAAAACTTGATTAATTGTTGATTACAAAACTAAAGAGAGATTTGATTGATATTAACTACTCTAAGAATTGATAAGAAGAACATGCTCTTCTAATTAGACTAATGGGGTATTTATAGTGGGGATTAGGTGTAGGAATTAGGGTTAACTAAGGGCTTAAATGATGATTAAGTCCCTACTTAGGGAAACGCCGGTATTTTTGGAAGGATGGGCATATTTCTTGAAGCTTGAAGAAACGAAGTTGTGCTGTCTTGGAATCCATGCGTCTTAGGCACGGGACGGCCGGATTCTTCAATTGCTGCCCGGGCGTCTTTGGGAGAAGACGGGCGTCTTCTGGTTGCTGCTGCCCGGGCGTCTTGTAAGGAAGAGGCACAGATTGTGGCTTGGTGGACGGGCGTCTTCTTGAGAAGACGCACAGATTGTCTTGCAGCGTGCTTCCTTCTTCTTTTCTTCCCTTTCCTTCATACAATCCTTGGGGATTTCCTCGGAGATGTAAGGATCTTTTCTCATCATTGCCCATCTACTATAGTATGTACAAAGGCCTTCTAATCTTGTCTCTCCTTGATGCTTGGTCATTGAATTCAAACAATTTAGTCTCGTTTTGCCATGAAAATGCAAGGGTTGCACTCCTTTCTTACCAAGGACACAAAACCTCAAAGAATATGCAAAACAAAGAACTAAAGACAATAAATGACCCAAATATGCACTAAAAAGCATGGGAACAAGGCTAATTCGGGGACTAAATATTCTCTAATTATGGTCACATCAAATATCCCCAAACCGAACCTTTGTTCGTCCCGGGTAAAGAGGTGACAAAGACTAGGACCATTATTTAAACTAACCTAATATCATAGCCGATATGAGACAATTAGCGGGTCTCACTCCGCCCCTTCAACTCACAACAAGACAACCATGAGGTAGGATGCCTTCTTGCAAGGCAAGGTGGGTCTTGCCAAAATGGCGACACATCCAAACATTAAGCACACAAAATCAAATAATGGATGCATCTACAAAAGAATAGCCACTTTCCTCATCTAAGTGGCGGAAATTATCTACAAGGGAAGCAATTCAAGGGTACACACTCCTTCATAGATGCAATTTGTTCAAACTACTAAGCCTAGAAAGATACCAATAAATCACCTCCAAGTCGTGTCAAGCTAGGGTACCTTTGCCCTCAATCGTTAAATGCTTTTGTCAAGAGTAGACTCTCTATGGTGTTAGAAACACTGGAGGATCGCGGAATTCCCCCTCTTGCCTAGACAAGAAGAAGGGTCGTCCCCTCTCTACCATGCACAAAAATGGATACGGTGGATAAAGAGATCGATAGATATTTGAGTTTCACTTTGGGAGTTTGCTTTCATTTTTGTTTTTCCCCCCAATTTCATGTGGCATATAACATTTGAGAACACTTTCTTGCCATTTCTTTTTGATTTTTGGCATTACAATACTTGACAACTTTCAACTTTTCTTTGCATTTCTTTTGAACATTTTAAAAGTCACCTCATATGTAGTGAGCGTGCCTTATATTTGAAGCTTTAGGAGTTCTATTTTTGCTCCTCTTTTCATTTGATGCATTTTTTTTGCAAACTTTCTTTCACTTTTCATTTCATTGAACTCAAATTGATTTCTTTTTGTGCCCATTCCCTTTGATGACAAAAATATGGTAGAACATGGATGATGGATGGATGCATGGTTTCAAGGGTCACCTTGGAATAAACGGTAGCCAAGGAGTTATCACACCACAAGGTACTCTTGACTAGGCCTTAATCCATGGGTCAAAGGATACTAGCATGACACATCCTAAGGTGTTTTACAAGTATTCTAACAAGCAAAGTCTTAAGAAGAAAAAGCATCTACTAGGGCCTATATACACTTGTCAAGCTTCCTAAGTAGACGGTTTCGCAAAATTTTTCTAACATGCAACTACATGCCATGATGCAACTAACATATAAACATCCTAATGCAAATGATTCTACCAACTATTATGACATATAAACTAAATGCAAGTCCTAAGTTTACATTGTTACACCGCATCAATCAAAATAAAGCCACATAGTCATTAACATAAAGAGGAAAAAGGAGATTGGAAAGATCATACCATGCGGTCTTCAATATCCTCATGTCTCGGATGTGGCGTAGTCGATCAATGTGAACAAGGGTAAAACAAACACAATATATACAACAATATATACGTGACTACACTATAAAGGAAATGAACTTGTTTTTGGTTTTTCAATTTTTCAAATTTTTATGGTTTTTCGAAATTTTTCAATTTTTTTTGGATTTTTGAATAAAAGTTAAGTTAGAATTCCCCATCCCCACACTAATATGGGCATTGTCCTCAATGGCCAAAATGATGGGAAATCATGCAAGCATGATGCATGAATTCTACACTAAATGCAAGCTACACTAATCTACACTACATGATGCATGGGTTTTTGTTTATGACGGAGAGGATAATTTAGATTACCTCCCGTTGTGTATGTATGTACTTCCCCAAACCGAGTTAGACATTATTTCTAATGTCGTAAGGTTGGGTGTAGTTCATGCACACACAATGCAATGCATGAAACTAAATTTTTCATTTTGGATTTTCAAAAGTGGGAACAATAAAGTAAGAACAACTCAATGGGCCCGAGGTGTTAGTCCTCTATGGTTCTAGGACTACCAATCATGGTTAAGATTAAATAAATAAAACAAAGAGAGAGATAGACAAACCTCAAGAGGATAGGAGCCTCCAAAGCTTGCTAATCCTCCATCATATCATCACTATCATCATCTTCCTCAATAGAAGTGGACTCATCACCACTTCGTTCTTCACTTTGTTATTCACTTTGTTCATCATCCTCTTCTTCTTCTTCACTAGCCTCTTCATCATCATCATCATCAACCGCATCACCAACAACCTCATTGTCACCCGGACTCTCACCCCTAGATGCACTCGGAAAGAAGACTTCCCTATCCGCCCAACTAGGCAAAGGACATGAAGGATCAAGTAGTCCTTGTCTAGCTAAATGAAGGAGGGGTGGATATTGGGCTAAGTAAGCATCTTCCCGATCCTTAAAAGCTTGCTTGTGCATCTCTTGCATAAGAAGAGTCATAAAATCTTTGCTTGCTTCAACACCTTCGGGTTTGAACTCTTGGTACTTGAAAGGATAGGGTGGTGTGGCAATGGAAGAGGAGGACATTTCAATTTCACCCTTTTGTTGTCGGATAATGTATTCGGCCTCTTTTGAAAAGGGAATTAGATAGTTGGTCCGGTGGACACTTAAACGACAAATATTCGAAGGCAAAGTTGAAGATCTAGCCTCACTAGTGAGCCATCCATACTTGGTGTCAATAGGGTTATGAGAGACCCACTTGTACTTGTTTATCATAGTATTAATATCAATGAGATGACCACCCTTTTTCGCCACATACTTGTTATCCTTGTTGAAGTTCGGATCAAAGTATTTAGCCAAAAGAGTGACTAGACCTCCATTCACAATAATGGTAGTGCCTTGCTTCCCACAATCAACATTTAGCCATCTATCCACCAAAAGCTTTAGAGAGTTGAAAGGCTTGGTGAATTCCCTTCCAACGTTCAAGGCCGACTCAAGAAGAACAAAATCGAGCTTGGTAAAGTGGTTGGTGTCTTTTCTTGCAATGATTGTGTTTCCTATGACCTTGTGCCACACTCTAATGCCCGGATGGTGGACCAATAGAGTGCGACTAGCATGATAGTTCTCAAATTTCCTTCCGAAAATGGCCTCCCAAAGAGGGTCGGGGTCATACTTGCCAACATTCTTGAAATAACTATGTGAATCATCAAGACCCAATGCTTTACCCATTTCCTCAAAGTAGATGCGCCTACTAAGATTAGCTAGGCATAACTCGATGTTTTCCATGGTCTCTACCTTATTGACTTTCAAAGAACTCAAGAATTCTAAGGTAAGGGAGGGGTATGTCAATTCTTTTGTTGTAAACAATTTTTCCAACCCCATGGCTTTAAAGAAGGCTCTAGTTTGCTCAAGGACACCCAACTTATCTAAGGCATCTTCACAAAAAAACTTGGTGGATATAAATTATTTTCTAGCATACTTGGCAAAAGTGTCCCTATGGGATTTGGAAATGAAAATTACCTCCGGATAGTTCGAAAGTTGAGCAATTTCCAGAGTAGTAGATGTTGTTGCTTCCATGGGAGGTTGTTCTTGTTGTACTTCCAAGTTTGAGCTAGCTACCACCATAGCCAATGAGGCTTTCTTTGCTTGAAGGCTCTTTTGTCTTGTTGAGAGTGCCTTTGCCTTTGGTGCCTTTTTTGCTCTATTTGTCCATGCCATTGGTGCTTGAACCAAGAAAAGAGTAAAAATATTCAATTTGCAAGTGTACCGAAATCGATTTAAAGATGAAAGGCTTTGCCTTTATAAATTCAAAAATCGACTCAAAGGTTGAAGATTTTGTTGCCTGGTTTGATTTTCGTTGAAAGAGGAGTGATTAATTTTTGTTAAAAGGATGTTTTGATTTGATTTTGATGAATGTATTTGAGGAAATCTTGTTTTTGTGATGGAGAGGATGAGGGTTTTGAGTATTGGGGTTTATGGGTAGTGTTTGGAATGAAGGAATGAAGAAATGAATGTGGGAGGGGGTTTATAAAAGACCCGAAAATTTTGAAATGCAGGGGGAAGACGGGCGGCTTTCCTTCGAGACGCCGGGATTCTGTCTGTTTTGGGTTGAGAAATCCTCGCCTAAAGACATGCGGATTCTAGCAAAGACGCACGGATTTGTAAGTGAGGGACGGGCGTCTTTCAGTGAAGACGGGCGGATTCCTTTCGAGAGATTTTTCTTGTTTTTCTCAGCAAAAAAGACGAGCGTCTTCCCTTGAAGGACGGGAGTCTTTCTGAGGACGGGCGGATTCTTTGCAGGACGCCCGGATTTGCTAACAATCCCAAAATTTCAAAAGTTCAGCTCATGAAGGACGGGCGGATTCGGACCAAGACGCCCGGGTTGCCTGAAGACGGGCGGGTTCTCTTGAAAACGCTCGGATTCTTCCCCTTTTACCCGGATTCAGTTCCATCTGTGTACTTGTCTATCCCTTGTCATTTCTCATTCTTCAAAATCTTGTGTTCTTCATTGCGGGGGCACTACTAAGGCATGAATAGCCTAGGCAATTGTTATCCCCACACTAAGCTAAAGCACTACACATCAATTGAAATTATTAGTCCCTCCCTCACTTCTCTCAAACATGATAATTATCTTGATCAAGGCATAAAAATCCAAAAATGACAAAAAATGCAATATGAGAATTAAAATGCGAGTTAGAGAGTTAGAAATATTTACAAATGGTGGTTTAGGGAGGACTCCACCAAACTCTCATTGTTGATGAGATGTCAAGGGGGCATGTCCAAGGTGTTGTTAATGTTGCTCAACACCTTGAAAAAGTAATCAAAAGCTTGTTCATTGTCGTGATAAAGATCTTCAATAGATCTTTGCTCTTGTTGTCGGTCTTGATCGATAGCATTACCAATATAGGGATTGAAAATCCCTTCAAACTCATCGTCCCAAAGACCACACACTTCATCTACTTGATCACTAAAGATCTCTTGAGTTGATAGAGACAACTCTCCCATTATCTTGTCTTGGCCAATGGGGCCATCTTCTTCATTGCTTGACTTTGGTGAGCTTTGCAAGCTCTTTTTGTTACAATTCACTGTCTCTTTGAATGGAGCATCTTCAATTTTCTTCTTCCATTGGAGTTCCGACTTCTTCCTATCATCCTTCCGGCTATAATGATCAATCATAAAACATGGTTCATGCAAACGGGGAGCTCTCATGGTCTTGTCAAGATTGAAAGTTATACTCTCATCTCCCACTTCTAGAGTAAGCTCTCCATGTTTCACATCAATCACCGCACCCGCGGTGTGTAAGAAAGGTCTTCCTAGAATGATTGGAATGTTGGAATCTTCTTCCATATCAACAATGACAAAGTCCACCGGGATGAAAAACTTCCCAATTCGCACGGAACATCTTCCCATATCCCTAATGGTGTCTTCGTCGATCTATCGGCCATTTGGAGTGTGATATTGGTGCATTTAAGCTCTCCCATCCCCAGCCTTTTACTCACCGAGTACGGCATAACACTCACACTAGCCCCTAGATCACATAAGGCTTTGTTGATCGTGGTGTCGCCAATGGTAAATGGTATTGAGAAGCTTCCCGGATCCTTGAGGTTTGGAGGTGAACTCCCTTGAAGTATTGCACTACTCACCTTAGTGAAGGCGATAGTCTCAAGCTTCCGGATCGACTTCTTCTTTGTGAGGATGTCTTTCATGTATTTCGCATAGGCCGGTACGTGATTGATTAATTCCGTGAAAGGAATCGAGACTTCCAAATTATTCACAATTTCCATAAATTTTCCAAGTTGGTCATCAAATTTGGGCTTGGCTTGACGACTCGGAAAAGGAAGTCTAATCACAATGGGCTCCTTCTCCTTGACCTTGTCTTCATTTTTCTTTGAGATTTCTTCTTTTGATGATTCTCCATCTTTGGAGTTTTGCACAATTTCTTCCTTGTCACTAGCTTCCACAACCTCATCCTCAACTTGCTTCTTCGGTGCTTCATACCTTGTACCACTTCTCAAGTGAATGGCACTAACCGTTTCATGTCTTGGGGGATTACTTTGAGGTGGTAATTGCCCCTTTTGTCTTTGTGAGCTTGAAGATGCTAGTTGAGTCAATTGGGTTTCCAACATTTTGGTGTGAGCTAGAATGTTGTTGATGGTGGTTTCCTTTGCTTCACTATCTTTTTGCATTTGAGTGAAAAATTCTTGTTGATTCTTTTGCATTTGAAGGACCGCTTTTTGAACATCAAAACCTTGGTCATTTTGTTGATTGTATGGAGATTGATTTTGGTAACCTTGGTTTTGGTTGTAAAAGGGTCTTTGATTTTGGTTTCTCATGGGAGGTGGGGTGTATGTTGTTTGAGAGTTTTGAACATTTTGGCTTTTGTATGAGAGATTTGGATGGAATTTGGTGTTTTCATTGTAATAGTTGGAATAAGGGGTACCACTCTTGTATGCTTGGAAAGCATTCACTTGTTTATTTGTTCCCCTACATTCACTTGGGTCATGTCCCAAAGTTCCACAATTCTCACATATCCCACTTGGGATTGATGAAGATGCCGTCATGGCATTAACATGATGCTTTGGTGATTTTGAGACTTCTTCAAGTCTAGCCATATCATTTTCAAACTTCAAATTGATGGTATCAATGTGAGCACTAAGTTGAGCACCCAATTGAGTAACGGAGTCCACTTCATGCTTTCCTCCTCTAGTAGCCTTGCCAGGTCTACTATATTGTGAGTTATGGACCGCCATTTCCTCAATTTTATTCCAAGTTTGATTGTCATCAACTTCGGTGAACATTCCATTTGATCCCATGTTGAGAATGTTCCTTGAATATTCATATAGACCGTTCCAAAATTGTTGTACCAAGAACCACTCGCTAAGCCCATGGTGAGGACATGAGCGACAAATTCCTTTGAACCGCTCCCAAGCTTCATACAAAGATTCTTCATCCCTTTGCTTAAAACCCGTAATTTGAGCTCTTAGCATGTTAGTCTTTTCCGGTGGGTAGAACTTTTTGTAGAAAGCTAGAGCCAATTTCTTCCAAGAATCAATTCCGAGAGTGGCCTTATCAAGGCTCTTCAACCATTGTTTCGCGGTGCCAATTAGAGAAAAAGGAAATAAGACCCATCGAATTTGGTCTTGAGTTACACCGGTTTGAGAAATCACATCACAATAGTCACAAAAAGCCTCCATATGAGAGTGAGGGTCTTCACTAGGCATCCCCCCAAATTGGCTTCTTTCGACTAATTGGATAAATGCGGATTTGGCAATGAAATTTCCGGTTAGATGTTGTGGTGTGGGAGTACCATTGGGTAGGTTCTCCTCGGTGGGTACGGAATGTGATGAAAACTTAGGCATTGTGGGTTGATTTTGTGTTGTATTTTGTGTTGGGTTCTCCTCACCTTCTCTTGCAAAAGGGTTGATGAACTCAATAGTTGGTTGAATATCTACAACCTCACTAATACCTCTCAAATTTCTCCTAGCAAGTCTTCTATTGGTTGTCAAAGTTCTTTCAATTTCACGATCAAAAGGTAACAAATCACCTTGTGACCTTCTAGACATGCAAAATATCAAACAATTCCAAAACAATTAGAACAAACCTTGAAGAGTTTTACTTCCCCAAGGCAAAGAAAGACACAACTAATAGCAATATAAGAAAATCTAAATCAAGTTAACACCGTCCCCGGCAACGGCGCCATTTTTGGTCGGACTATATCTTTTCGGTAACTTGTCGTTAGGAGCACCTAGACCAAAACACAATTTATAGCTTCACAAACAACTATACAATTAGTAAAGAGGCAAGTAAAGGTCAGATCCCAAGGGACGGGAATTGAAATGAGATTTCTATCGCAACTAGTGATGTCTTGGGGGTGTCACAATTTGGGTTGATGTAGAAGGTTACTAAACTAAATAGCAATGAAAGTAAATAAGCAAGATGAATTGAAAAGGGTTGTAAACAATTGATAAAAAGCACTAGGGTGTCATGGGGTCATAGGGGATTCATGGGAATTGATCATACAAACATGTTCTCAAATTATAAGCAAGCAATTATTGTTGTGATGGATTGAGTTGGGTTATATCTTACAATCCTAGGAAAGTTTGGGTCCCGGAGCCGAATCGATTAGATTGTACAACACCTACAAGTCGACTTAGTCTTCCCTACTCAACAACATGCATGGTCTAATGAGACTCGAGTTGGTTTATGTCTTACAAGTCTCATTGAAAAGATAGGTGATGGGTAAAAAATGCAAGGATTCATAGGCTCGCATTTCATCAAACATAACATGTGCATGAGTTGAGATCAAAACAAGCAAGCAAATAAACCATGAAAGCATATTAATTTAAGCATGAATCATTCCCCATGTTGGTTTCCCCTAATTACCCATTAACCCTAGCTATGGAACTACTCACTCATTATCATGTTGAACATGCTAGCAAGGTTGTCAATCATACCAACAAAGTGAAACATGATGAATAAATGAAAGTAATTAGCAATAATTAAAAAGGGATTAAGAGAATTATACCTACTAATGATTCCAATAATAAAGCAAAGAATAAAAGAAGTACTTGATGCTTGATTGAGAGGTTGTCAATCTCCCAATAATAACCCAAATAATCTTCAATTACCCAAAATAAAGGATGAACAAAAGAGAGATTAAGGAAATAAAACTTGTATTAAAACTTGATTAATTGTTGATTACAAAACTAAAGAGAGATTTGATTGATATTAACTACTCTAAGAATTCATAAGAAGAACATGCTCTTCTAATTAGACTAATGGGGTATTTATAGTGGGGATTAGGTGTAGGAATTAGGGTTAACTAAGGGCTTAAATGACGATTAAGTCCCTACTTAGGGAAACGCCGGTATTTTTGGAAGGATGGGCATCTTTCTTAAAGCTTGAAGAAACGAAGTTGTGCTATCTTGGAATCCGTGCGTCTTAGGCACGGGACGGCCGGATTCTTCAATTGCTGCCCGGGCGTCTTTGGGAGAAGACGGACGTCTTCTGGTTGCTGCTGCCCGGGCGTCTTGTAAGGAAGACGCACGGATTGTGTCTTGGTGGACGGGCGTCTTCTTGAGAAGACGCACGGATTGTCTTGCAGCGTGCTTCCTTCTTCTTTTCTTCCCTTTCCTTCATAAAATCCTTGGGGATTTCCTCAGGGATGCAAGGATCTTTTCTCATCATTGCCCATCTACTATAGTATGTACAAAGGCCTTCTAATCTTGTCTCTCCTTGATGCCTGGTCATTGAATTCAATCAATTTAGTCTCGTTTTGCCATGAAAATACAAGGTTTGCACTCCTTTCCTACCAAGGACACAAAACCTCAAAGAATATGCAAAATAAAGAACTAAAGACAATAAATGACCCAAATATGCACTAAAAAGCATGGGAACAAGGCTAATTCAGGGACTAATATGCTCTAATTATGGTCACATCAGAGGGACGAGTCTAACACGAGTCATGGCAGAGATAGTTTCACATAGTTGATAGTAGTCACGAGTTGTATCTGTATTTTGTTTATATCACTTGTAGTTTAATATAACTGTTCTTTAATCGACATTTGATTATTAGTGTCCTCGGGCAACCAAGATGGTAACGCCCTTATCTGCTAGAGAAGGTCTTGCTAAGGCTCCTTGGTAGATGGGGGTGTTATAAAGTGGTATTAGAGTGACGATTTTGGAACCTGTAACTAATGAACCTAATGAACGTAGTGAGTCTAATAAAATGAACCTGGTGTATGTATGTTGGGAGCCACGGCTGATGCTTTATTTTGGGTGAGAAGGCACTATCATTTCAAAATCTTGGCCCCAATATGCTTAAGCCAGTCACCAAGAATGGGGATATCGAGTCGGGAATTGTGTGCATAGATGTGTATGATCAATAGGTTAGAAATAGTTATGGTGGAGTCTATGGTAATGTCTAATGCGTGCAAATAGTAACGATGAACTGTGAAGGTTTGTGAATTGTGGAAAGTGTGTGAGGATGTGATAAAGATGGTGAATGTGACAGTAGTTGCATACGAGTGTTGGAAAATGTTGTTGGGAAATGTGTCCTCAACAATAGTGCGATCACATGATTTAAATATCATTATTAAATCTCATTTTAAGAATACATGTGGGATGTAATATTTACAACAACTCGGTCCACATATATCGGTAATGATTGGTGACTAGAGTTTGACATTACTCAGTGCGTGACAGTGGTGATCATTGATCCCCTTAGGTCATACCTATAGGGAAATACTCTTAATTGATTATTTATTTAATCGTATACCGATACGAGTTAATTAAATTGCTTAAAATTGACGGATGATTT
This sequence comes from Silene latifolia, assembly GCF_048544455.1. Classification (NCBI taxonomy): domain Eukaryota; kingdom Viridiplantae; phylum Streptophyta; class Magnoliopsida; order Caryophyllales; family Caryophyllaceae; genus Silene; species Silene latifolia. The sequence goes on along the minus strand of NC_133537.1, from coordinate 77,814,246 downwards.
TGTGAGTATAATTTACGTATCTTATTGTAAATATGATTAAATGAGACACGGTCTAAGTAATCGAATTGTTTTATTACTTAGATGAAATCATTGTTTACAGAAACAATTGAAACAGAATGAATAAATTATTATAAATACAGAATGTTGTAATTTATAATTTGGAAACATTTTTGGTACGAGTAATTACGAATTACTAGTCGATTTTGTAAATGACATATTTTATGAGTATGTTGATTTTTAATAAGTTAAAAATACATTACATTGTGACATGTCATGTAACATGTTACATGTGACAAATTGACAAATGACAAAATAAAATGGACCATCCATTTTATAATGAAAGTGCCGAAATTATGGAGGGAGTTAGTGGAGAAATTGTGTTAATTGTTTAAGTGGAAAACACAATGATGAAAGCTAACAAGTAGCCATGCAAACCTAAGCTTTTGAGAAGAGCAAAAATAAAAAGCATTGGGCATACTACCCAAGGCCTTTTTCGGCCAACCATATGAGAAAAGAAAAGAGAGTTTTTCTTTTCAACATTCATTCATCATTTTTGGATAAAAATTTTCTAGAGTAAGAAAATTAGAAACTCTCTACAATTTGTAAAATTCTAGAGAAATAAAATCTCACAAAATACCACCTCTTGACCGAAATTTTCAAGAGCCAAAATACAATTTATTTTGTGTCAATTTTATAGTAAAACTAATATTATTACTAGATCTAAATAATATTGGTTAATTATGAGTTTCCTTGGGTATATGCTTTTGGGAAAGGTTCTAATTTGAACCTTGTTCATCCAATATTTGGAAGCTCAAGAACAAGTGAGTAGGTGAACTCACTTCTGCCCATAAAACCGAAACATCCAATGTAAGATGATGATTTCTTCTTTATATTGTTTATATGTTTGCATGCATAAGATCACTAATTAATTTTATGACAAATTAAATTAAAACATATATGAATATGTTAGTATATAGATCTACTTTTCCTTCAATCGGTATCAAGAGCCATGGTTGTTTGCATGCAAATCGGTTAAAAGTTTTTCCGAGTTATAAAGATTAACATATAAAACTTGTATAATTTGTGTTATTATGATATATCACAAAATTAATTTTTGCATGTTAAGTTTATGATCCTAAAATGTATTTAGGATATTTTGGTTGATTTATGGATTTTATTGTTCATTTTATATAATATTGGCATTAAAATGTGATTTTTATGATAAAAATGTCATTTTTGGACGAAAATTAGCTAAACTTCGAATTTTCCAGTGGTTTTTGGATATGTTTTCACATATATTATTTTTAGATGATCTGGAAATTTTCATAATTTTATGAGTTCTTATGCTCGAAAAATGGATTTTTCATGATAAAAATCGGATTTAAGTGAAAAATAGGTTAATATGAGATAAATTTCGAATCTGGTCATAGAAATTTAGTATGTTGTCACATGCAATTTTACAAGATGTGTGTAAAATAATAGGCTATATTGAAGTCTTTTTGCATGATTTATGGTTTTTTGAAGAAAAATAGCATAAATAGTGACATTATTAGTGAAAAATTAATAAAACATAATCTATGACTAAGGAAAAACGTCCAATGTTGCATTTTATTATCTTTTTCAGATCTAAAATTGAAAAGTTGATGAATATAATTTTTCTCATGTTTTTATGATTATTTTGTTAAAAAACCGATAAACCGCAACATTGTTTTTCCGGAAAAGTAGACCTTACTCGATCTAGTTGTGGAGTTATTAGGTCGAAAAAGTTTTAATTGCCAGCGAAAACTCGATCGAGTAGCTCCAACTTGATCGAGTCGAGGCCACTCAATCGAGTAAGTGCTACAGTACCTGGACACACGCGGGATTCTTATACCTTCCCAATCCTTCTTCTTCTCTTATTTCTTCATACTCTAAACCCTAATCCTCCTTAATCTTTGTTTTTCTCTCAAAATCTTGGTGGATTTGTGCTAGATTTGCTTGTTTTTTCTTGTTTAATTCATTCTCTTTTTCTTTGTTTTTAATCAATTAGAACTATATAAAAGTGTTGGATTTTCTGGAAATTCGATTTATACTCCTGTATTTTTGTTTATAATTGTTGTAATATGGTATAATTACTCTAGATTGTTTATTATTGATGCTAGAATTAGAAAAATCGAATCAATGTGGGAGTATATGTGGACCGAAATTTCAAGGGTCTGGGATTCAAATTGAATTTTTGTTAGTCTTTTGAGTATGGAAAAAGGAAAATTGAGTAATGTATGTTGTGGGTATCATGTTTGGTGTTGATTTTGACTAGTTTTGCCCAGAATTTTGTCTTAAAACTCCATCTTAAAAGTGCCCCAAACAGAAATTCGCCCCAATTCCTTATGATGGTTACCTTTCTGTGAAACTATTTTCAAAAGATTAATACCTTAATTTGTTAATTGAGTTACAATTTTCATATTTTGAAAGCTATAAGGACCGTCTGTTATAAATTGTGGGAGTAGCATGCTCAAAACTTTTGGATTGTTTTGGTAGAAGTGTGTGTACATAGTTGTTTCTTCTTCCATACGTGTGCATAAAATGTTTATTTTCTTCAAGTAATGTCCGTTTGTGTGCCTATATGTATATTTGAACAGATGCCGAGACCTACAGTTGGTACCCGTCAGAGTAAGAGGGGAAAGGCTTCTGATCCCGAGGTTGGTGAGGGGAGTCAGGGACCCACTGTTCCACCCGTGCCTGAGTATCCTACCATTGTCTTTGCTAACTTCAAGCAAAGGGATGCCTTTGTCGAGTTATAGAAACGTTGTATGAAACTAACCCGTTGTATCGGCACCATCATCTTAGAGGACCTTAAGGTAGAGATAGATGTGAGGCACATATTTGAGACCTTGGGTTTGACTGGTTTGTATTCCCTTAGGAAGCATTCCTTCTCATTCTTCACCTTGAAGTTCATGAGCTCTTTCCTCTATGATGCGGCTGCAAAGACCGTACAATTTCGTCTTATGAACAATAGTTTCCTCTTGACCATGGACATGTTTGCTACCCATCTTGGCCTTGCCCGACCGAAGAAGGGAGCCCTTAGGGATATCCCAACTGAGTGTGGAGCTAGTAGTTACATGCCTTGTTTTACCGGCAAGAACGCCCCCACCTAGAATAACATGTTGATAAATGACGTGCAACATATCACTTTGACGATTTATCTTCGTGCCTTGACTTGTCTACTCTATGACCGGAAAGATGTGAGTAAGTTGAACTCACATGAGATGATGTTTCTAGTTGCTTATCTTAACCCCACCCGAGCCCCGAGAGTTTCTTACAGTGCCCCGGCCATAGTTTGTGCTAGCCTAGCTTTGATGGCTACCTCTGGGACCCGATACTTTAGTTGTGGTGCCATTGCCACACGGTTAGCGGAGCGGTTGACCACCTTTGAGGCCTCCTCGACCCTTACACCTATGGCCCCATCTTTGCCTACCTTGGACCGTGAGTACTTTCTCGACCAGAAATGGTTGAGAACCTTGGAGGGTGGTGGGATGGCTTGGAGAGTATAGGGTATGAGCTGGATGAAGATACCTGGCCCCGAGCACCTCCCTGTAACTGAGCCCTTGACGGCGGCGGTAGTGGCATCGGACTCCGATGATGATGAGGAGCCCTCCTCCGCGGCAGTACTACCTCATTGATGATGGTATTTTGGAGGTGATGCAAGAGTCGACTAAGAAGGATCAGGCTAGACCAGAGGTTCGGCAACCTAGAGTGGGGAGGGGACCGAGACGGGTGAGGGAGAGGGTTGCTGAGACCCAGCCAGAGCAGCCTATGCCTCCACATCAACAGTTTCCCAGCTACCCTTTGTTCTTTAGTCCTGAGATGAGGGTGAGTGAGCTCGCAGAGAGGGTATCTGCCACTTTGACGCTCCGGAACCTACACGAGATGGCGTATGTACAGGGCATCGAGACCACTTCGGCCCAACCGGTGTGGTGGAGAGGTGTTGGAGATGATAGTGGAGTCTTTCACTCTTTTGGTGTGGATCCGACTACATGGGGGGACCTTAGGAGTTACCCCTACGGTTGTTTGGCACCGTGGGGGGTGGGAGAAGACTCAGGCACAGGCACTACCACAGGCAAGGAGGCGGGAGGAGCTAACACATACGGAAGAGGAGGTGGAGATGAGGAGATGGAGGAGCTTGTCGTGGAGTGATGTTTTTTCTTTGGTTGGTACTTTTGTTACACTTTGGTTTGTACTCGGCCATATGGCCATATTTTGGATGCTTTTAGAACTTGTGATGCAGGTGGTTAGTGTCGGAAATGAAATTTCGACTCGATTATGTTTCCTTGGTGTTGCAACGTAGTAATTTGGATGAATTTGACTTGTGGCTACTCGATCGTGTTGGAATATGTGTCCTCCGACAATAATGCGATCACAACTGTTGATTATGATTATCACATGTTTAAATCTCATTTTTAGAATACATGTGGGATGTAATATTTTTACAGTCAACTGGTCCACACATATCGGTAATGATTAGCTGACTAGAGTTTGACATTGCTGTCGTGCGACGGTGGTGATCAGTTGATCCCCTTAGGTCATACCTATAGAGAAATATTCTAAATTGATTATTTAATTAATCGTATGCCGATAGGAGTTAATTAAATTGCTTAAAATTGACGGATGATTTTGTGAGTAAAATTAATGTGTCTCATTGTAATTCGATTATATTAGATACAGTCTAAGTAATTGAATTGTTTTATTACTTAGATAAAATTATTGTTTACGAAACAATTGGGAATTGCAATTGAATGAATAATTTATTATAAATACAAGACGTTGTAATTTATAATTTGATAAACGTTTTGGTACAAGTAATTACGAATTACTAGTCGATTTTGTAAATGACATATTTTATGAGTATGTTGATTTTTAATATGTTAAAAATACATTACAAATTCACATGTCAAGTAACATGTCACATTTGTCACAATTTGACAAATGACAAAAATAAAATGGATTCTCCATTTTATGCATGTACCGAAAATAAGGGTGGGAGTATATAGTTTATATTGTGTTGTTTATATTTATATGGAGACACAATCATAACCCTAGGTTGTAGGCATGCAAGACTAGACATCTTGAGAAGAACAAACCTATAACTAAGGTTGCATGCCTAGTCTCTTGTGAAGAGCAAAAATGAAAAATATTGGGCAACCTACCCAAGCCCCTTTTTCGGCCAAGACAAAAGAAAAAGAGGAGGAGTTTTCTCTTTAATTAATTATTCATTCAAAATCTATAATTTCTAGAGTAAGAAAGAAATAGATAAAAACTCTCTACTATTTGTGAAAATCCTAGAGAAATAAAACTCACTAATCTCTTCTCCTCTTAACCGAAATAGAGGACAACAAATTAAGATTTTTGTCTCAAAATTTTAAGTAAGACTAATCCTAATACTAGATCATATTATTTTAGTCTTTAAGAGATTTCCTTGGGTATATGCTTTTGGGAGAGATTCTAAACTTGAATCTTGTTCATCCATTGTTGGAAAGCTCAAGAACTAACAAGAAGGAGATCTTGTTGGTGCCCATAAAACCGAAATTATCATCGTAAGGGTTGATGATTTCTTCTCTTTTAATTTATGTTTGCATGCATAAGATCTAGAATTTATTTTATGACTAAATAAATTGATTCATATATGAATATGTAAATTAATGAGATTAATAATTTCTAAAAAGCGGTATCATGAGCCTTAGGTTGTTTGCATGCAAATCGGTTATTGTTTTTCCGAGTTATACGATTAACAAATAAAACTTATAAATTTATGTTTATTATGATATATCACGAAATTTATTATGCATGTTAAAGTTTCTGGTCCTAAAATGTATTTAGGATATTTTGGTTAATTTATGGATTTTTATTGTTCATTTTATATAATAATGGCATTAAAATGTGATTTTATGATAAAAATGTCATTTTGGACTAAAAATAGATAAATTTCGATTTTTCGAGTGGTTTTTGGATATGTTTTCACATATATTATCTATTGATGACCTGTAAATGTTCATAATTTTATGAGTTCTTATGCTCGAAATATGGATTTTTCATTATAAAATCGAATTTAAATGAAAAATAGTTTAATATGAGGTGTATTTCGAATCTGGTAATAGAAATTTAGTATGTTGTCACATGCAATTTTACAAGATGTTTGTAAAATAATTGGCTATAATGAAGTCTTTATGCATGATTTATGAATTTTTGATGAAAAATCACATTAATAGTGACTTTAATTAGTAAAAATTGCTAAAACATACTTCATGACTAAGGAAAAACGTCACATATTGCATTTTATCACCTATTTCAGATCTAAAAGTGAAAAGTAATTTAAAATAATTTTTCTCATATTTTTATGATAATATTTGATAAATCCGATAAACCGCAACATTGTTTTTCTCGAAACTTTTCGAAATTTTTAACCTATGTTTTTGAATATTATGAGTGTCATGGTATTTTCCAGAATGTTCATGAGTTTAAAATTTCAAATTTCAAATTTCAAATTTATTTGAAATTTTTATGATTTATTTGACGTTTATGGCTTTATATTGTAATTTTGAGTCCATTTATGAACAGTTTTAAGAAATATAAGTTAATTATTGTCAAATATGTTAGTGGAGACTAATTTTGAGTCCTAAGATGGTTAGGGTAATTAACTAGTACATAAATATGATTTAATGTAATTTATTGTGATTTTAAAAGGTTGAATCACGCAAATCCGTAAAAACCGATTAATATACGATATTGGCTCTTTAAAGGCGATTTAGCATAAAATTGGGCATGTTCATATATATTATAATGCTGCATTTTATTTATGATTGTCATAATTTTATTTTATGTAATTTTATTTTATGTAATTTTACTTAGTATGGCCTTAGTTTTAATTGATATTACCCGAAATGTATGGGAATATCGATTTGGTTGTAATTTATTATTTTTCCGGGTGTAATTCCGGAGCAGGATTTGTTACCACGTAAGCTTGTAGAATGATGACTTTGCTTGACTCTTCCTTTCGGCCTCTCCTGAAACAATGAACAAACTGAGGGCTCGGCTTGGTACCGAGCGAACTCACTCCGACGCTCAAGTCAGTAAACTTAAAGAGATTAAGTTGTGTGTTACTTGGCAAAGTATATTGTAGAGAGATAAGGGAGTTTATACCAGATTAGTGTATTGTGAGATGAATTGTGGATTATTCGATTATTTTCGGATCCCTTTCTCAATGAGAGAAGTGGAGTATTTATAGACTTTCACCTTTTGTCACGTAGTGGCCAAGTGGCAGAGCAGGTGGAAAGACTGTTCTACCCTCGGCCGAGGGACCCATGGCTGGCCGGCTGGCCGAGTTGACTCCATGCCGAGGGGTCTTGGATGTGGGTACGCGGATATGTCTCCCGGCTGGCTGGTTTCTAGCCGAGACCCAGTGACAGCCGACAGTCGCGCGTCGGTTAGGGCATCTAATACGTTGACTTTTTGTGGATATCTTTGACCTTGCTCAATATGTTGACTCGGTCGGCGGTGCGAAATATGCCCCATCAATTTGCCCCCAGCGTAGTCTATGCCGTGGTATGGACCTTCGATGAGTGTTGAGCGTATTCTCGCGCAAGTTGAATTTCTTCCCGCTTCTTCTTCCTCGGCTTGGTACTGCTCAGGCCGTCAGTATCCCCCTCCACATGGATGTGTAAAGGGCATCAAATGTGGAAAAGAAAATGGCGCCGGCCGAGACCGAGGTTACGAGTGCCGTGTGCTTTTGATTGCCCCGGCGTCTTTGCCAAGCTCGGTTGAACAGCAGGCCGTTTGGCAAGTAGATACCAAGGATCGTGTTTGAAGAAGATACGTAGATTGCCATTTTGTCAAGGAGCGTGTTGAAGAAGATTTGTAACTGTTTGTCGATTGACATTCCATGGCTGCATGCTTGACACGTGGCTCGATGTTGATTGGTTGACGCTTCATGGGCTTTACCCTGATTGGTCCGTTTCATGGGCTTTGCTCTATAAATAGAGCAGTTAGCCCCTGATTTTGGCCACCAAAAATTCACTTTCTCAAAAAAAATTTCTTCTCTCTAGCTTTCTTCGACGAAAACTTCTCTCTAGACTTCAAAGCGTTACTCGGCGTAACACTTTTCCAAGGTAAACAAACAAATTTTTTCAACTTTTATTTGTTAAGTATTTGTTGTCATGTCTTCTGCTGATGCTGAACCCAGTACTTCTGCGCCGGGGGGCGAGCCGTCGCATCCTGATGAGCAGGAGCCACTTGCCGTCACCCCGATAAGGTTCGGGGGTCCCAGGTCTCCTTCTCCTGAGGTTGATCCAAAATTTTTGGAGGGTTTCGAGGATGATGATGATGATGAGGATGATGATGATGATGATGATGAGGCGACCCCTTCTGTCGTAAGGAGGCCGCCTATTTCGGGGCACGGTGATGCCTGGTCGATCAGTCCTGACCGTGCCTGGAAGAACAAGTTCGCCAGTTGTTCCGGCTCTGAACTTTTTGAACACCATTACTCCTTCGGTAGGGAGTATAGAATTGTTATCCCTAAGGAGGGTCAGGCCGTCTGTTGCCCTCCCACGGGCTGTATCGGCGTATACATCAGACACCTGGAGTATGGGCTCCGGTTTCCTCTGAATGAATACGTTGCTGCTATTATTAAAGCGATGAATGTCGCCGTGGCCCAGCTGCATCCGTTGGCCATCAGGACGATTGTTGGTTTTGTATGGTTGTGTCTTTTCAAAGGGGAGGCCCCAACGGTGAACCTCTTCCGCCGGCTCCACCACCTTAAACAAACCACCCTAGGCGGCCAGGGGTGGTACAAAGATACAAACCGAGCCGAGCCGTCACCGTTTCCAAGCTTACGTCTTGCAAGGACTGGAGGGGGCGGTGGGTATACGTTGAGGTTCCGGAGGACTATCCGCTGCCCCGGTCCTTCCAGCACCGCGTCAATTTGCGGTGCGAGAGTAAAGGGGAGCATGATAGATACGTCTCCCGGAATAAGCTTAAGATGGACGCCAACAGGGTTCCTCTTAATGAGGATGAAATACGGGCAATGAGGCTGTTTGAGGCCAAGAAGGATGGGACGCCGAAGGGATGGATGCCCCCGACGCAGATCGTTCTTCAGGATGAGCTGCTCTGCCACGTCGGCCTCATATCGGCCCTCGAACGGGGTGAGTGGGGTCGGTTTGAGGCCCATCTTTGATTTTTATGTTTCTGTTTTTGAACTTGTTTTATTTCTTTTGCTTAACTTCTTCTTTGTTTCTTTTGCAGACCGATTTGGCCCGAGACTGTCTGTCTCTGCTCTCCAGAGGTTGGGACTTGACGAGAACGGGAGAGTTGTTGACCCGCATCCTAAGGCCCAGACACGTGATCACCGACCGGCTCCTAACGAACTCATGGACAAGCAGTTGAAGGCACTGGATGTGACGGCGGCTCAACTCCGGTTCAGTCTTCAATCCCTGTGGTCCAAAAGCAGCCGGTGGTCATCGATGTTGAGGAGGAGGTCACTGTTGCGGAGGCTCCTCCTTCTCTGAATAAGAGAAAAGAGACCGAGTCTGCCGCCGCTACTGTTACCGAGGCCGGTAAAGAAAAGGGTCCTCCAACCAAGAAGGCCAAGCCTGGTACGGATCTAACCTGTGGCTCAGATTTAGCTGGTTCATTAGGCGTTCCTGATGACAGGCTCTTTGGCATGTCAATGAATGTTGACATGGATGCTTTGTCCGAATTTTTTGTAGATCAACCGCCGCCGGCTGTCCCTCTCACTGAACGGCAATTGGAGAAGCGGCCGGTGCGGGGCGGGCAATCAAAATGTCACCGTCGACTCCTCATCTCTGAAGCCTTCCGCCGCTCAGCTTGTGGCGGAAGGCACAAGGTTGTGCAGGAAGCTGGCGAAGTGGAACGAACTAGCCGGCGCTCATATTATGGAGCAAGAAAAGACCATGGCTGAAGCTGCCCCTGTGCTCGAACGGCTGAGGTTCGAGCTTACTGCCTTTAAGCAAGAGGCCGAGAAGGCGAAGAAGGACCTTCAGGCCGCCGAAAATGATTTCCTCGCTGAGCGAAAGCTCAGGGAGGATGCTGAGAAGGCGGTCCTAGCCAAGAGGGCCAAGGTTGAGGCTGTGGAAGCTGATGCCGCTAAGCTGCGGGAGGAGCGGGACAAGCTTCAGGGTGCTTACGACGCCGCGGTTGGTAAGAGGGAAGAAGGGAAGTCTCTGCATTCGGCTCAAGCGAAGGCGCATAGGAATACAAGGGCTATCCTCGCCCAGAGGGAGAAGGACATTGAGACGCTCCAAACTGTCATCATCCCTAACATGTGCGCCCAATACCGGGACCAAGCCGAAGAAGCTACCAGGGAAGTAATCGAGAGCTCTTTCTGAAGGCTCCTTCCGTGGCAAAAAATTTGACCGATGCTTGATGATAAGGCGGCTGCTGCGGAGGCAAAGGTGCGGAGGAGGCGGGCGAAGAAGGCGGCGAGGAGGCTGCGGAGAAGGCGGCCCATCTTTGAAAAGGTGAAGGCGGCCGGGAGGAAGGCGAGAGGGCAAAGGCGGTGAGGGCTCGCTAAGTCGGCTCGGGTCGCCCATCGATGGTGATCTTTGCTACCGGCTGCGATGGCGAGCAGAAGCAGGCATAGGGAGACGGGCGGTCGTCACCAGACTCACTTGGCCCTTCGGATAGCTTCAGCTGTTCGGGGGCCAATTTTTGAGCCTTCTCTCCCTGCCATCCTTTTGGCGCTTCATTGTCTCAATGTGATATTTTTTGTTGTTCCTTTTTTTTTTTGTAAAACTTTGGTAGGTTGAGTTTAGGCTATCCTTATTGGGACGGCCGTCGACTTCGTTTTGTATCACCTGTAAACATGTTTAATAAAGTTTGTTTATTGGCCCTCGGCTTGGCCGGGGCTTTGATCACAATCCTTCATTCAGTTGTCTTCTTTCGTTATTAGTTGAGCGCTTTTTTTTTCTTTTCGTTTCTACCTTCGGCTTGGCCGAGGTAGTTAGAATGCGTATCTCAACTGTACTTAATGTTTTTAAACATGTTGGCATGTCGGTCGCTTCCTCCTTCACTCTCGGTCTGGCTGAGGCGTCAGATTTGCACTTCCCAACCGCCGCTGTGAACATGTTAGCGTATCGGTCGTTGTGTCCCCGTCACTCTCGGTCTGGCCGAGGCAATCGGGGTTACGGCTCGACAACGTTCGTATCTGTAGACGTGTTGATTGCTTCCTCTTTCACTCTCGGTCTGGCCGAGGCGTCCTATTTGCGTTTCTCAACCGTACTTATACGTTCCTAAGCATGTTGGTCGTTGTGGCGAGTATCAACTGCTGTTGGCAAGTCGCGTTTCCCTCGTCACTCTCGGCTTTGGCCGAGGCAACCGAGTTTACGTTTTGACTGCTTTCCGTATCTATAGACATATTGATCGCTTCCTCTGCCACTCCCGGATTGGCCGGGGCAGTCAGATTTGCGTCTCAACAGTGCTTATATGCTTTTGTACTTCGGTAGTGACTATGGAGGGGACAAGTATTTTGATGGAAAACTTAGATCACTTTTATAAGGTATAAACACACGTTGGGGTGCCCACAGCAGTCTTGGACACCTCCGCCGCTATATGAAATATTTCCTTAGGTTGTCTGTGTTCCAGTGGCTCATTAGAGGCACTCCCTCCATGTCTGTCAGCCGGTATGTCCCCGACTTCATTTCTTCAACCACTTTGTAGGGTCCTTCCCAGTTGGCCGTCATTTTACCATGGATGTTTCCTTTGTTGGTCGCGGCTGACTCTCTTAGGACTAGATCTCCTACTCTTAAGTCTCTTTTGTGGACCCTACGGTTGTATGCTCTTCTCATTCGGTTTTGGTACACTGCCAAGTTAAGCCGCGCCATGTCTCGGCTTTCTTCGACCAGGTCTAGGGAGGCTTTCAGGCCTTCCTCATTTTCGATCGGTTAAAGGTCATGCGTTCAATGTCGACCGGCGCTTCAATTAGCGGGACGGCTTGAGACCCATAGACTAGGTGGAATGGACTGTACCCGTTGCTTCTTTCTCCGTGGTTCTAAGGGACCATAGGGGCGCCGGGTAGTTCATCAGCCCACCTTCCCTTTAGATCTTCAACCTTCTTTTTCAGCCCGTTTAGGATTGTTTTATTAGCTGCCTCCGCCTGCCCGTTGCTCTGAGGGTGGCAGACGGAGGAGTATACAAACTTGATACCGAGCTCTTCTAGCCAGCTCATCACCATGTCACCCCAAAACTCTCGGCCGTGGTCAAATACCATGACTTGGGGTAACCCAAAACGAGTTATGATGTTTTCCCAGATTACCTTTCTTACGGCCGCCGTGGTCTTGGCAGGTACCGCGACAGCCTCGACCCATTTAGTGAAGTAGTCAACGGCGACGATCAGGTACTTCCTTCCTCCGGAGGCCGTCGGAAATGGCCCTAATAAATCCATCCCCCACTGTGCAAATGGTAGGGGGCTAAGTACTGGTTGCAGGTCTCGGGAAGGTGCGTGTATCACCGGAGCATGCATCTGACAATTCTTGCACTTCTTGGTCTTAGCTCTGGAATCCTCAAGCATGGTGGGCCAGAAGTAGCCGGCTCGGAGAGCTTTGTGGGCTAGCGTTCTTGCCCCCATGTGATGTCCACATATGCCTTCGTGGATCTCTGTCGATGATGAGCTCCGCGTCGGGGCCGGCCGACACATTTCAAAAGTGGTCTTATCACGGACCTTCTGTATAGTTCTCCTTCGAACACCAAGTACCTTGCGGCGATCCTTCTTATCTTCTGGGAGAGACTGCGGTCCTCCGGTAACTCTTTTGTTAGTTTGTATTTCATTATCGGAGTCATCCACGTCGTCTCGGCTTCTATGTGGCCCACCATGCCGACGGTCTCAGTGATGCTTTTAGTATTCCTGATATCTACCAGCACGGTTCGGCTGACATTCTTGATGCTTGAACTTGCAAGTTTTGAGAGAGCGTCGGCTCGGTTGTTCTCAGACCTGGGGATGCATTGGATTTGGAAAGATTTCAATTTTGCAGTGTCAACTTTTACCCTTTCCAGGTATCTTACCATCCCATCGTCTCGAGCCTCATACTCTCCTCTGATTTGGTTAGTCACCAATAGTGAGTCTGTCTTCAACACAATGTGTTCCGCTCCGGCAGCTCTAGCTAGCTCGACTCCAGTTATCACCGCCTCGTATTCGGATTCGTTGTTCAAGGCCGAGAAGGTAAACTTCAAGGCATACTCAAACTTGTCCCCGTTTGGGCTGATGATAAGGATGCCGGCTCCTGAGCTGTTCGTCGTGGAGGACCCGTCGGTGTATACTTCCCATACTCCGGGATTTGGTTCTTCTTGATATGTGCACTCGGCCAGGAAGTCTGCAAGTGCCTGCCCCTTTATCGAGGGCCTCGGCTTGTATTGAATGCCGAGGCCGGATAGCTCTACTGCCCATTTGATGAGCCTGCCGGATTTTTCGAATTTTTCCAATGCTTTCTCCAATGGCTGGTCGGTTAAGACCGTCACGGGATGTGCGTCGAAGTAAGGTTTCAGTTTCCTTGCGGCAACGACGACAGCAAAGGCTGCTTTTTCGATCAGTGGGTAATTTCTTTCGGCGGCCAGCAGTGTATGGCTGATAAAGTAGATTGGGTGTTCTTTGCTTGTCTTCTTCTCTTCGACGATTACGACCGACCGTGGCCGAGGTAATCTGCTATGTATAGATATAGTGTCTCCCCAAAGATCGGCCTGGACAGGGTCGGGAGAGTTAGAAGATGAGCTTTCGATTGCACTGAAAGGCGTGCTCTGTTCCTCCCCCCAGCTGAAGTCTTTATTCCCCTTCAACACTTTGAAGAATGGGGTGCTCTTGTCGGCTGACCGAGAGATGAAACGGGCGAGAGCCGCCATCCTCCCGGTCAACATCATAACCTCTTTTCGATTCCTCGGGTCTGGTAATTCCAGTATTGCTTGGACTTTCTCTGGATTGACATCAATTCCCCTGGCGCTGACAAGCACGCCGAGGAACTTACCTGCCCGGACACCGAAGTTGCATTTCATTGGGTTAAGCTTCATCTTGTATTTCCTTAGTGAACAAAATGTTTCGCTCAAGTCGGCCAAGTGCTCGCTGTCAGACTTGCTTTTTACAATAGCATCGTCGACGTAAGCCTCGATGTTTCGCCCTTTTTGATCTTGAAACACTTTGTCCACCAGCCTAGTGTAAGTTGCGCCAGCGTTTTTCAAACCGAACGGCATCATTTTATACATGTATGTGCCGTGTATGGTGATGAATGCGCACTTAGGCATGTCTTCTTCGGCCATGAACACCTGATGGTACCCTGAGAAGGCGTCTAGCAGGCTTAGCATAGTGTAGCCTGCCGTTGCATCAATTAAGCTATCTATTCGAGGCAAGGGATAGCAATCTTTAGGGCATGCTTTATTAAGATTTGTAAAATCAACACACATCCTCCACCCCCTGATGACTTCTTCACCATTACAACATTTGCTAGCCACTCAGGGTAAGTACAAGGCATGATAAAGCCCGCCTCTAATAGTTTGTCTACCTCGGCCTTGATGGCCTCATCTTTCTCGGCTGAGGAGTTCCTCATCTTCTGCTTGACAGGGCGAGCATTGGAGAGTACGTTCAGCTTGTGAACGATCACCTCTCGGCTCACGCCTGGCATCTCGGCGGCTGAGTACGCGAAGACGTCTTTGTTCTTCCTTAGCAGGTCTAGGAGATCGGCTCTGAATTTTGGCTCTAGGCCGACACCGACAGTTACGGTGCATCCTGGGTCAATTTCCACTTGCTCGGTCTCGGCTCCCTCGACCATGCTGACGTTGTTGGTGCTCATCGGATCACCCTCCCGTCGTAAGGATGGGCTCTTCCCTTCTCTCGATTTCTTCGCCACTTTGAGGGATTGCATGTTACACCCTCCGCGAGATATTTGGACATTAAAAATTTCGTCTCTCTCGTCCTTTGAGACGAGCTTTTGTGCTCCCGGTCCAAGACATACATCAATGTCGGGGCCGGATGGACATTACAAACATCGGCCTCGCTCAAAGTAACCCGTCCTATCAGAACATTGTAGGCGGACGAACCATCAATGACCACGAACTCGGATAAAACGTTCTTGGCCGCATCCGCCTCGCCCGAACATCACCGGCAACCTGATTGACCCCGGGGGCACCAGGCCCCCCGAAGAAGCTGTATAGTGGGTTGGTGCGGGGCTCGGTCCTCAATCTTGAGGCCGAGGTTGAGGAAGCATTCCCCGAACATGATGTTCGTGTAGGCGCCTGTATCAATTAGGCACCTCTTAACCAAGTGGTTGAATATGTCCGGTGGGACCACCAGCGGGTCATTTGTGCGGGGCTACGACTCCTTCGTAGTCTTTCTTTCCGATGGTTATATCGGGGACGGTGGAAGCGGGGATCGTTGTGGTGGGCACAAAGTTGATGGCTTGGTAAAGCTCATTTAGGTGCCGTTTGTGCCCATTAGCCGACCCTCCGTTCTCGTTTCCTCCGATAACCACCGGATCACTCCCATCCTCTGGAATACTTGATTTCTGTTCGCCCCGTCGGAGCTCGTTTACGGGGCCTCGGCTACGTACTTGCCGAGGGCCCCTTTGGGATCGGCTCCTCGATGGCGTTCTTGAGATCCGACGATCGTCGGTCTTATGGCCGGCCTGGCCGTGGTAATCGCAAAATTGGCTTGCGTCGCCCTCCGCCCTCGTCTTGGGGGTCTTGCCCACTTCGCCCTTCATTCTTGATCGGGGCAAAGACCTCGGCCGGTGATTTGACCGGGGGTGAGACCGTGGTACCGCTTCGGGTGTATGGTTCGAACTCCCCGGCGCCCGCCGAGCTCTCATTTCTGTTAGATCTTTCGGCCGTGACCGATTCACATCACGGCGACCTTCATCGACATTCTCCCGGGGCTCCTCCTTTCGGGTGCCCACTTCACCGTGGCCTACCCGGTGTCTTGTGGTAATCCTCCACCTTTACGGTTCGGTCCGCCATCTTTCCGGCGGAGTCCGAGGTGAGGTCCTCGCACTTGATTAGCTCGTTTTTGAGCTCGCCTTTCGGGAGGCCTTTCATCGTCGAAGGCCGCCGATTCGGTGTTCAGCTCACGGATCTGCTGAGCTTTCGCGTCGAACCTCTTCACATAGCTTCGTAGAGACTCGTCCTCCCCTTGTCGGATAGTGAGGAGATCCGATGTCTCGACGGCCCTTCTCTTGTTGCAGGCGTACTGGGCTATGAAGTTATCCCTTAGGTCGGCGTAGCAGTATACCGAACCATTAGGCAGTCCCTTGTACCAACTCTGGGCCATCCCATGCAGGGTTGTTGGGAAGACTCGGCACCATACCTCATCGGGCTGCTCCCATACCGACATGTACGATTCGAAAGCCTCGGCATGGTTGGTTGGGTCGCTATCCCCTTTGTATGATAGGGACGGCAGCTTCAGTTTGGTCGGCACGGAGACTCCGAGGACATAGGCACTGAGGGGCTGTCTGACCACGTGTCGAATGACACGTGGCGATCGGCTCCTCGCACCCCTAGTCCGGCTTCTCTCCTCGTGGCGGGAAGGGCTTCTTGTTGCCCGACTTTGGATAGTCGGACTTCTTTCTTCATTTCTTCGGGGCGGGCCTCGTTGTTGCCGTGGCGACGCTGTCCTCTCGCGCGTGGGGGAAGGACTTTGGTCTGCCACTAGCAGCACGGGCTCCGCCGGCGTCCTAGCATGCATGGCTCCTTGTATTGCTCCGGACAAGTTGTTCGGGGTCACTTTATGGGCCCTGGTCACCTGCGGGTGTGCTGCCGTCACCGTCGTTGCAACGGGGGTGATCGGCGTATTACCCATCAGGTCCAGGAATAGCTTCAATTTGGCTGCATCGACCACATGTCCCATGACAGTGACGTGGCCGGTAGGCAGAGGTGTTTCTGGTAGTATCGGCATCCCGTACGCCGGTTGAATTACTCGGCCGGTGGGGGACTGCCCAATCTCAGAATTAGGGACGACGTCATCTTGGTAGAATGCGGTTTCGTCACTCACAACTACCTCTTGTTGTTTTGACATCTTCTTAGCTTGCTGGGTGGGTTTTGTTTTGTGTTTTTTTTTTGTAAGGGATGTGACTAGTTTTTAGTATCCTTCCCCACAGACGGCGCCAATTGTTCCGGGTGTAATTCCGGAGCAGGATTTGTTACCACGTAAGCTTGTAGAATGATGACTTTGCTTGACTCTTCCTTTCGGCCTCTCATGAAACAATGAACAAACTGAGGGCTCGGCTTGGTACCGAGCGAACTCACTCCGACGCTCAAGTCAGTAAACTTAAAGAGATTAAGTTGTGTGTTACTTGGCAAAGTATATTGTAGAGAGATAAGGGAGTTTATACCAGATTAGTGTATTGTGAGATGAATTGTGGATTATTCGATTATTTTCGGATCCCTTTCTCAATGAGAGAAGTGGAGTATTTATAGACTTTCACCTTTTGTCACGTAGTGGCCAAGTGGCCAAGTGGCAGAGCAGGTGGAAAGACTGTTCTACCCTCGGCCGAGGGACCCATGGCTGGCCGGCTGGCCGAGTTGACTCCATGCCGAGGGGTCTTGGATGTGGGTACGCGGATATGTCTCCCGGTGGCTGGTTTCTAGCCGAGACCAGTGACAGTGACAGTCGCGCTTGCCAGTTAGGTCATCTAATACGTTGACTTGCTGTGGATATCTTTGACCTTGCTCAATATGTTGACTCGGTCAGCGGGTGCAGAATATGCCCCATCAATTATGTTCTCGGATCACCGTTTTGTAATTTAATAGATTTATTTTATTTTAATTACAAATGTATAATAGGAAATTATGTAATTTGTTATGTAATTTATTTATTCCGGAGTTCCTTGAAGACGGTGCCACTCGAGAAGGCGATCCATTAAAGAATTTGTTGCCTTGAAATGCGTGCCAAGACCGAAGTTCAAGGGACCAAAGGAGTTGGTTTCCGAATATGTAATAGTTAATTAGATTTACTTTTTTAGGAAGGCCATACTAGGATTTTATTTATGCTTTGCATTTTATTTATATGTTGCATGCATCGCTAAATCGCCATAACTAAAACATGCATTATCATTATATCGAGTTTATCGACCGTGTCAATTACAATTATCGTAGTTCACCGCTTTAGTTCACTTAAAACGTGATAGATAATAAATTGACATGACCTCTCGCTAAATAAACAATTGAGACTTAGCCTTACCAAAAAGTAGAAACCATGAAAACCTATTTCATGAGGGAGTGCACTCGGCCACACCGGGGTACAAACCTTGTTACGTAGGGGAAGTGGGTGATAAATGTCTATCCACCGAATTTATGTTAATGAAGGGTATTTCGGCACACCGTGCCCTAAGTTGATATGAGTTTAGATCATGGACACATTTATTCGAAATTTGGGTTGAACTCAACCAAAGTATTCACGACGATTTTCCTTATTATAATCACGAGTACAACGGGTTTGTGGCTCGTGAAGCTGTCTTTCTAAAATACAAGTTTATTTCTAGAAGACAGAGTGGGAGAAATTATTCAAGAGCCACAAAGAATGTTATGTCGCAAGAAACTGGTCTTTCTTGGCTACATGAGACGTTTTGTGTAAGACGTTGTTTATTCAAAACCTAGAAGGTTAAAGTCATCACTTGTTGAAAATGATGAATTATTGTTACTTTTAGAAAGTAAAGAGCTTGCAACTTACAAAGAAATTGTTTGATTCAAGTTGATTACTTCTGGAAAGTAATGAACATATGACTTACATGAGGGTGTTTAAGTCACAACTCAATACAAGGCTTATAGCCATGAAAATCTGAAATAAATTCCAAGTGAATTGTTAGATATCAAAGCTTGATTGGTGGCAAAAGGGTTTTGCACCAGTTGAAATGCTTAAGTCTATTTGGATCTTCTTAAGGATTGTGTTTCATTATGATGATATACATATAGCGAGTGAATCTAAAACCCACTTCTTCAATTAGAAGGAATGTATTCAATACATGTCTTGAGTTTTGTAGATTCTTGCAATCCTAAGATAATGTGAAACTTAAGAGAGGGTCTTAAGTAGGACATCAATGAGTTGGCATCAATGTTTTGATCATGTTATAAAACTTTTCTCGATAAGTCAAGAAGTTGTGTTTATACATGAAGTTTAGTGGGAGTTACGAAAATTTTAATTAGTTTAATATGTGGATGACATATTGATCATTGGGAATGATTTAAGACTTTTGGAGAAATATAGTACATCTTTAATATCCATATTTATGGAGATAAATCCACATGATATTAGCGTCGAATAAGAAGTCTTATGTTGATAAGATTCATGATTAGTTCAATCAAGTTGAACATGTTTGATTGATTCCATTTGCTTCCGCTGCCGGATCAATTAAATAGGAAATGATGTATAACACTTCATATACTTTGAGTATGATGAATTGTTTCAAATCAAATTTAAGTAATATTTACCATGTAAGCCATAAAGATTACCCTTAAGTGCTTGAAGAAGCATTAAGGATGTAAAGCAAAGTGTTTTTGATGCAATTTTGTGTAAGGGTGTTACACAAATGACAATTGACAATTGAGATTGCGCATGGTTTCCGACAAAACCATAATCAAAACACATTAGGATAGTTAAGATACCATTGTGGCTACGTTATTTAAGAAATAGATTTTCTAGAATCGTTCTAGGCAATAAAGAACAATGAGAAATATTTACAACGGAAATTGAGTACACTTGCAATCATGGGATGTGCAAGAGGGATGAGTTCCGCACACTGTGAAAACAGTGGGAGCTATTTTAAAGGCAAGAAAGCCTATGTCTAGATTGGATCTAGACACGTACTCAGAAAGTTTTGTAATGCAAATGTATACATTACGAAAGAAAAACAAGTATGTAGTAAGGTTGAGCAGGGAGTTGCTAAGACCTACTTAGCAAGGCCTATTCATAGGCTAAACATGATGAGTCATGTCATTTCAATTGAATTGAAATGAACAACTACATACAAGATCAAATTAGATTATAGAATACGAAATAGCAATCAGGCATTGAATATTAATATGTGATAATCGAATTTGTCGTTCGAGTTTTTACTTTAAAAACTCTTTTTCTTGTACTTTGTTAGATCCAAACGGGTTGTATGACAATGTTGAACCCCGTTAAAGTGAACCCGGATTAACATGGTATTTGCCCATAGTCACTTGTATGAGGTGGCGTCTCGAAGTGACTAGAGTGTGATGCGATTGATGGCAAGTTCAAGTGCCATAGAGTCATGTGAGATGACTAGTCGATCACATAGGCGGTATCAAGTTAGGAACGCTTTGTCGGGCCTTATGACCGCTTATAGAGTTCTGGCAAATTTATATAGCCTGGTCGTGGCGAGAGCTACTATAGTATTCTAATGAGTCGATTCTTTTGACTAAAGACTGTTCGCCTAAGGTGGCACAGTTTCAGATTAACTTTGATTTGTGTTACTACGACCTTCGTAAATGGGGTCAAATGGGCATATTTTGGGTTATGATGGCTGTGGCTAGTCGAAGGGAATAAGTGCGATAGGAATTGTCCACCCCCTTGTCAGGGTTAAAAGAATATCTTAGGGCCACTCGAGGAGTAATGAACTGGAAGTGCGTGACCACGCTCGGAAGGTATCCATGTTGGATAATTCCGGTCAATTAGTTATTCTCTAGATCGAGGAAACCACTCTCGATATGATCACTTGCAAGTACGACCTGAAAGACACCTTGCTTTGAGTGGGAGATAGTAATAGGATAAGAGAATTGGTGACGCACACTTGTCGAGGACAAGTGGGAGATTGTTGGAATATGTGTCCTCCGACAATAATGCAATCACAACTGTTGATCATGATGATCACATGTTTAAATCTCATTTTTAGAATACATGTGGGATGTAATATTTTTACAGTCAACTGGTCCACACATATCGGTAATGATTGGCTGACTAGAGTTTGACATTACTGTCGTGCGACGGTGGTGATCAGTTGATCCCCTTACGTCATACATATAGGGAAATACTCTTAATTGATTATTTAATTAATCGTATGCCGATACGAGTTAATTAAATTGCTTAAAATTGACGGATGATTTTGTGAGTAAAATTAACGTGTCTCATTGTAATTCGATTATATTAGATACGGTCTAAGTAATTGAATTGTTTTATTACTTAGATAAAATTATTGTTTACGAACAATTTGGAATTGAAATTGAATGAATAATTTATTATAAATAAAAGACGTTGTAATTTATAATTTGATAAACCGTTTTGGTACAAGTAATTACGAATTACTAGTCGATTTTGTAAATGACATATTTTATGAGTATGTTGATTTTTAATATGTTAAAAATACATTACAAATTCACATGTCAAGTAACATGTCACATTTGTCACAATTTGACAAATGACAAAAATGAAATGGATTCTCCATTTTATGCATGTACCGAAAATAAGGGTGGGAGTATATAGTTTATATTGTGTTGTTTATATTTATATGGAGACACAATCATAACCCTAGGTTGTAGGCATGCAAGACTAGACATCTTGAGAAGAACAAACCTATAACTAGGGTTGCATGCCTAGTCTCTTGTGAAGAGCAAAAATGAAAAATATTGGGCAACCTACCCAAGCCCCTTTTTCGGCCAACACAAAAGAAAAAGAGGAGGAGTTTTCTCTTTAATTAATTATTCATTCAAAATCTATAATTTCTAGAGTAAGAAAGAAATAGATAAAAACTCTCTACTATTTGTGAAAATCTTAGAGAAATAAAACTCACTAATCTCTTCTTCTATTAACCGAAATAGAGGACAACAAATTAATATTTTTGTGTCAAAATTTTAAGAAAGACTAATCCTAATATTAGATCATATTATTTTAGTCTTTAAGAGGTTTCCTTGGGTATATGCTTTTGGGAGAGATTCTAAACTTGAATCTTGTTCATCCATTGTTGGAAAGCTCAAGAACTAACAAGAAGGAGATCTTGTTGGTGCCCATCAAACCGAAATTATCATAGTAAGGGTTGATGATTTCTTCTCTTTTAATTTATGTTTGCATGCATAAGATCTAGAATTTATTTTATGACTAAATAAATTGATTCATATATGAATATGTAAATTAATGAGATTAATAATTTCTAAAAGATCGAGTGCCCCTCACTCGATCGAGTAACTACATGTGTGATTTAAGAATGCTCTCTGGACTCGACGTACTTGATCGAGTAGCTGATGAACTCCATCGAGTAACGTCAACTCGATCGAGTAACTTCTCAGCTCGTTCGAGTACCCCTGTGTGTTGGTTATTTCGTTCTAAATTTGGTTTGGGTCTTCATGCTTGTGTACGTTGTTGATAATATGATTCTTTATTATTGTTGGTGATCACGTTGTTGTATTTCAC
The DNA here is from genome assembly GCF_048544455.1 of Silene latifolia. Taxonomy (NCBI): domain Eukaryota; kingdom Viridiplantae; phylum Streptophyta; class Magnoliopsida; order Caryophyllales; family Caryophyllaceae; genus Silene; species Silene latifolia. Next base: position 77,791,868 of record NC_133537.1, on the reverse strand, counting down.
GTACGGCTTTACGATATAAACCTGGTTTTGTGCTTTCACCCTTGTTGAGTTCGTAAACTAAATTGCCTCAGGTAACATGTTTAACGGTGGTTTTAATTTTGTTGCATGTTTTACAATGCCGCATAAGCAATTAATTGATGTTGTGGATAATAATAGGATGACGGAATGTGTAATGGTGTCGTCCACTTATCGTATGGTCTTAGTATGCAAACTTCATATTTATGTAATGTCAATGAAGTACCAGGTTCGTTGTGAGTCTCAACGTACAGTACAATTTGTTCATAATGTCAATATGGCATAAAAGCTAACACCTCCTGTAATAGTTATAGTTCGTCTTAAAGGTGAACTCCGGGGACGAAGTTCCTTTTAAGAGGGGAAGAGTAATGTCGCATGGGAAAATGACAAAATTATGGCAATCTCTTAGTATTTTGAGTAGTTGTTTGAGTAATTGTTAGTGATTATTGTATAATTGTTGGCAAGTGTTGATTAAATTTATCATGTTGTTGTATTTCGTTTCCAGGTAATTGTTCACAAAGTGTTAAATGATTGAGTTATTGCTGCACGGTTAAGTAATAGAAATGATTTGAAGGAATTAATTTAAAATGAATGCTATTTGTTTATTGTGTAAGTGATCGATAATGTACTGCTTTTGGATGATTGATAACTAATGTTTGTTGACAAGTAATTGATGGAGGAATAAACAGATAGTCATGTTGGTTTACGCTTGAGTAATGACATGAGATAAGTGGAAGTAACGGTTGTGTGGGTTTGTTCTCGTATATAATGTATGCTTGACGACTTGTTAGGAAGTCGTGTTGAGTGATGTGTGCTAAGGTAGATGATGATGATGGTCGATGAGTATTCGTGTCGGGGCGTGGTATTCATGAACGGTTGTACTTGTCCTTGTCAGAATGGATAGTTGTAGGTTGCCTTAGTTCCTTTTTGCCTCGTGTCGTGGGGGAAGGTTGAGTTAAACTTCGGGGACGAAGTTCTTTTTAAGGGGGAAAGACTGTAATACCCGTCCTTTTAGAGACCCGTTAACCGACGTTGACTGACCTGAGACACCTATCTAGACCTTCGAAAACTTTACGAATTAAACCTTTTGACGTTGTGAGCCTTTGAGTTCGTGTTACTCGATCTAGCGGAGGCTACTCAATTGAGTAGCTTGAGAACTCGATCGAGTAGAGGCCACTCGATCAAGTAAGTGGGTTACTCGATCGAGTAACGTGAGTTCGGCGGGGAATTATAAATCGTAAAATCGTGAAACCCAAATCAATTCTCCACCTTTCTTCCTAAACCTAGATGCCGCCATTTCACTTCCCCTTCACCATGGTTCATCTCCTTGAGGCCTTTGAGAGTGGTTACACCATAGGGATGGGATGCTTGAGTCGGGTAGTGGTCTTGACGCCGGATTGCTTTGTATAGGTATGTTGTCATCATCATCATCATCGTCTCCCTTGGTTTCAGTTGTGATTATAGTAGTAGTAATAGATGGTTATGCTGGTTGTTATAGGTGGTTATGGTGGTTGCTTGGTATCTTATGGTCGTGCGCGAAATCGTTGCGAGTTGCTAAAGGTAGGTTTTCCTACTCAGTACTGTTGGCTGTCTAGTGTGTCGTTTTTATTGTATAGTTGGTTTTAGTATTGTTGATGGTGATGTGGATTGGTTGTGGTTGGTCATTGTGATTGTTTGTCTGTGATTCTCGAGGTGCGTCCTCGGCTGAGTGGAGTCACTTCCGGAAGTGGCTTCACGCCCTTGATCCGCCCTCTGTGGAACCCGCCACAGAACGGGATGTGCACATTAAGGAACATGGGTTATCGCTCGGATGAGATGAGCGGGGCTTACGTGGAATGGCTGCGGTCCCCCACTGGCAGTGTGGAATACTAGTTGCGATTGGTAACCTGGCAGGACTGGACCTTCGGGCAGTCAGAGGTGTGTGGGTTATTGGAGTTGGTGGCGTGTGTAATTTGTTATGTCTTGTTGTGTCTATTCTTGTATGTTCCTTCAGCTACTGACCTTGTGTGGTGTTGTTGTGTTGTCTTCTTGTGTTGTATCTGCCGTGATCTACTATGGTGAGCAGTCTGTCTTAGCAGGTTGATGTCTGGATCATAGCTGGGAGCTTGGAGGGACGAGTCTACCATGAGTCTTGGCAGAGATAGTTTCACATAGTTGATAGTAGTCACGAGTTGTATTTGTATTTTGTTTATATCACTTGTAATTTAATATAACTGTTCGTTAGTCGACATTTGATTATTACTGTCCTCGGGCAACCGAGATGGTCACGCCCTTATCTGCTAGGGAATGTCTTACTAAGGCTCCTTGGTAGATGGGGGTGTTACAGTACAACACATACTCGATCTAGTAACATCACCCACTCGATCGAGTAGAGGTCACTCGATCAAGTTGCCCACTTACTCGATCGAGTACCTGAACTCCAGAACCTGACCAGAACGTACAACAAAACGTACTCGATCGAGTCACTTACATACTCGATCGAGTAGCCCCCACTCGATCGAGTAGCCCCCACTCGATCGATTAGCCCCCACTTACTCGATCGAGTTCTCCAAAACAGCAGCTACTGCCCAACGTTGTCATATACCCACTCGATCGAGCTCAGCCCACTTGATCGAGTCCACCCTACTCGATCGAGTATTCCCCACTCGATCAAGTCATGCCGACTTATCTAGCTACCCGCATGCTTTAACTTAATAACTTTTCGCAACAAAATATATATATAGTTATATACATCAAAGGCAACATCCTATTCACATGTTACTATTAAGCCACATTATAAATCATCCATCATTCAACATTATTATCCCCAACATATTATCATATGATCTACTTCACCCTTTTCTACCATATCCTCCACTCTTCCACAATCATTCATCCAACATTTCCACATAACATATCATCCAACATATGCAATAGAACATTAGTAAACACATAGCGATCTCATGACACCACATAGTGACCGGTACAAAGTTGTAGGGCGAGTTCACGACTTTAGGACGTCTCCCAAGTCTTTGCATTAGCTCATAACAACTCCTACTCGGGTTCATTCTAGTTTGACTCCCTAGGTTCATTATGTTCATTATTACAGGTTCCAAAATCGTCGCTCTGATACCACTTTGTAACACCCCCATACACCAAGGTGCCTTACCAAGACCACCTAATACATGGAAGTGCTACCATCTTATTTACCCGAGGTAATGTATATCAAATTGACCATAAAAGAACACACTTTAGATAAATAAGTTTAAGCGATTACATAACAAAACCAAAACTGTCTAACGAAATACAAATGTTCCAAAACCAAAACCAAAACCAAAACCAACTAAAAGAAATACAAAGTTCAACGACACAGCGGAAGACTCTAGTGACACGTGGTGACTCGATCCCAGCTATCCCTCGCGCAATCCATCTCATACCTGCTCAATAACTTTTCACCATCCCCGAATGGATCACCACAGTTTTTGAAAAAATTAAACGGGGTCAGTTACTGATTACACAATATAAGATAAGCTATATGAACAATACATACAATCACCCAACTCCGTCACATCACCAATCACCTGACTAGCCTGAAGGTCTAGTCTTGCCAGATCACGGCCGCAACCAGTAATCCTCGCCGACAGTGGGGGACCGCAGCTGTTCCCACCTAAGCCCCGCTCATCAATACCGAGCCAAAACCCAAGTTCCTTATGTGCACATTCCCTTTGTGGCGGGTTCCACAAAGGGCGAATCAAGGGCGTGAAGCCACACGCGCAAGTGACTCCACTCAGCCGAGGACGCACCTCGCGAACCACAGGCAAACACAAACAACCAACTATATATACACCAACAATCACCAATTACCAATTCCAATACGATAAAGATCAACAACAGTAAACAACCAACATCAAATCAACCAAACATCTAATACAATGTAACCAATAACTGAGTAGGGAAATCCTACCTGGAAAAGCAATCACCAAGATCGTCACAGTCAGCTAATCAGAAACGTTCCTCTACGAAATCACCTCCTATCAATCACACAATCATACAATTACCATCTAACAATCACAATACTCCCAAAACCCCCAAAATACCCAATTAGGGTTTCAACTAAAATCAATGAAACGACATAAAAATCATACTAAAAGCTTACCCACAACGCGAAGGTCTCAATGGCGCAAAGAACTTATTAATCCGACGACACAAGCTGTGAGAATTGATAGCAATGAGAGAAGGGAATGCTACGTAACTTTTCTCTTGTGTAAAATATTTAGAATGAGTGAAAAAGTAAAATAAACTGATAAAAAGAACTTTATATAACATTCTCACGTTACTATAAAAAACCGGCGAATAACCCGTATAAACCGACTTACTCGATCGTGTAAGTCACTTACTCGATCGAGTGACACCTACTCGATCGAGTACCCATCAGATAGTACACAGTTTCGTAACCAAAACTCACTTACTCGACAGAGTAAGCCTTACTCGATAGAGTACCCAACAATAGAGAAAACCGTAGCATTACAAAGGGGCACCATTAAAAAGCACCTCGTATGAAACCGTTGAAACACATTGCATAATAAGAGAAATCAGGTTGAAGGAGAAACCGTGACACTTTAGAGTAGCATGCAAGAAATCCCCCTGGACAAGGTCATAAACCTTACTCATATCCGCTTTGAAGGCAAACCTCCCACATTTTCCCCAGGAGTGATTATTAATGTTATGAAGCACCTCATGAGCAATAAGGATGTTATCGCTAATATATCTTTCTGAAATGAAGGCATTATGAAAATCTCCCACGAGATACCTCATAACACGAGTAAGTCTATTAGTAATACATTTAGTAATAATCTTCATAAGCACGTTACGAAGACTAATCGGTCAAAAATCTTCAACACGCTTCGGGTTTTCATATTTTGGTATCAAGACAATAAAGGTTCTATTAAGCTCATTTAGCGCATGACCATTATTCAAAACCGCCAACACTGCCTCTGTGACAACATTTTTAACGGTATGCCAACAATTGTGGTAGAAAAGTACCAGAATCCCATTAGGGCCCGGAGACTTGAGAGACCCAAGTTGAAAACCGCCATTCTAACATCGTTAGGAGTAAAGGATTTCCTTAGAAAATCAACATCGTCTTCATAAACTTTTGAATTAACCCTTTGAAAAATTGCATCAGTTTCGTTAATACCACCGTCAACACCTTCACAGATAGGAGGAGGATTATACAGACCTTTAAAGTGCGACTAGAACATATCAGCCACAATCTTACTATCATATGACCATAAACCCGACGAATCCTTGATACAAGTAATGAAGTTGCTTCCAGAACGACCTTTAACCCAATTAAAGAAATACTCCGTACAAGTATCCCTATCAACCGTCCATCTATTTTTTGCTCGTTGTTTCCAATAAAGAGCCGCAGCTTTAGCAAAATCAGACACCTCCTCATTGACAGCCGAATAATCTGAATCATCACCAATATTAATGGTTTTTTCCATCGCGTTTAATAAACATAAATCAAAATTTTCCACGTTTAAAACCAAGTAGCTTTCTTCTCAATACACCATTTTTTCATGATACCTCTAATAAAGGAAAGGTTCCTGACCAGTCTGAAAGTCGGTGAGCCAAAGAAGTAAGTAGACTATTGAGAATGAATAAGAGAGAAACAATCTTCATTTGCCAGACTCCATGATTCTAGCTTATATGGTTTTGTTATGATTATTTGTAAGATTGAGATCAAGTTCAATAGGAGCATGATTCGATATTTGCGTTGGAAAACGATTGACGCCCGAATTCGGAAAAACCTGAAACCAATCCTTAGAACCTTAAGCCTTATCAATCCTCTCGTAAACACGGTCAATGCCCTTTCTATTATTACACCACGTGAAACGCGGTCCTTTAAACGGAATATCCAATAACTCATGCTCCATACGCCATTTATTAAAGCCAAAAGCACCCCGAATATACTTTTTATTCTTCCTTAATTGAAATATAAGTCCCCAATTCCTCAGAAACGGCAATTCTAAAGGACAACTTAGGATTACCATAGAACAAAACAAGGTACCAAGTTAAATTAACATACTTTTCATTCAAAAGGATGATAAAGTTATTACATATTACTACACATCTCATCATCAAACTCCTCTTCCAGCCAACCCAAAGCCCATCGGAGGCTCTATTAGCATCAACACCTACTAAGTCAGCAAAACCAAAGGCGCTAAACAGTGGGGAAACTTGACTAGCATTACATTTAGTCTTTAGTAAAAATAGAAAGTCATAATACTTATAACTAAGTAATGCTCTTATGTTCGAAATTATAAGGGACAGTGTATTATTAATACCCCTATAATTCCATGACAAACCAATCATATTGGTTGAGGAGGTTGCATATGGCCAACCTCCACAACACCCATTTCATCAGCAGCAGAAAAAGAACCCTTACTTGAGCACATAAAATTCACTTCACCTATCTTAAGGCGAAACCCACATCCTTCGTTATTAGCATCCTGATCATCAAATGCAGCATGAGCAAAGCAGGATCTTTTTGCCATTTAGGTAAGATAAGTTTTTGCATGCCCAACAGAGAGCAAAGCTACACCAGGAACATTAGCCCCATCAGCTTCAGAGCGGCATTTTCTTTTCCTTGTAATAGGTAACACAACATTTAGATCCCAAGGATTCTTAGAGATCAAACCCTTCAGAATGTAAGACTGGAAGCAGCCTTTTTCACTGGAACAACACGAGTTGTAAGCAAACCAGGCACCTCCAGATTAGTTTTAAGCGATAACATCACCCCTTGAAAGCCCCTCCTCCCCGGTCTGAACCTGAGTCACTTCTGTAATACCCACATGTTGTGAGTCTGTAGCAGCAGCAGAAATACCCATAACATGTAATATCTCGTACTTTTAGAATAAATAATTGTTCTAATAAATGTTATTAATAGAATTACTGCATGAGAAGTCGTATGATATAATGTAATAGAAGTCGTACCATATAATAATAAGTCAGTAATTAGTTCGCTATATAATAATAAGTTACTCCCTCCATCCCGGTCAATTGTTGTCCTTTGATTTTGGCACAAAAAACAAGGAAAGAGGATAGGGCCAATAACCAAATGACAAGTGGAACAAATTGAATGAGAATAATCAAATTACTCATCAAGTTCATTCTTAAAATTGGAAAAGGACAACAAATGACTGAGACACCCAAATATGGAAAAGGACAACAAATGACCGGGACAGAGGGAGTATTAATTAGTTCCCGTCGCGATTAGACGAAAAAGCGATAATGGATGAAATATATTATATTATATATCTTTATACTAATAGTAGGACTATATTATATATTGTTATCTTTATTATAAATATTATAATTATAATAATACGTTATTAAACCATGTGTCCATGTTACCATATAAACCCCCACTACCAGTATTTTAGCAAAAACTTATAAACCCTCTTATGTTCTACGACTTCTACCATAACGTTCGTTACCTATATTAAGCGTACCCTAGACCGTTTCCGCCTTTGGTCTCCAATTCAACCGTGTTCATTACCTTGCTTTTGACCACCATCATCGGCTGTCATAGGGTTAGTTGCTTCTCCTTATCTAAGCTACGCCAGGTCAATCTTTCATCTTGCCATCTTGTCAAGGTAACACCATCGTTCCTTTCGATTTCGTTTCGATGTCAATAATTCACAAAAAGTAGGAATTAAAGAAATTGCTGATGGCCTAAAATAGAAACGTTTGTAGTGAAACCAGACCTTGAGTGGCGTAATATGAATATGTGTAGCTACGGTTTAATTGTGTTGAGTTGAAAGCAGATTCATGGTGCGAATTCATGGTTGTGCTGGAGGGTGTTGTTAGGGCGTTTGTGGTGCGTTAGAGTTAGACGTAAAACCGAACAAAGCAGGTCGTGATGCCCTGTTTTCGCGCCGTTACGGCGATGTTTCACTAGCGTTTTTCTCGTCCTAGGGAGCGGGTTAAATTCTGATATTTGTACCATGTCTTAAGTTGAGTATGAGGAGTAAATGGGTAGCTTTTGCTAGTCGTTTCGACATCATCGCATCGGGGCGATATTTTTTTGGTGGAATGTTAATTTCATTAATTAAGCATGTAGCAATTACAAACTCATTTTCACCACCTTACAAAAGACTCCACCCCGTTACTCCTCCCAACATCACTCAGATATCAACTAACTCATCAATTAAATCTACTACACCAATCGTTATCTAAACTATGAGGGACAGAACAAATCTTCATTTTAGCTCTTACTTTGACCTGTTGCTGAACCCGTCTAAAAAGCACTCTTGGATGCCAAACCAGATGCTCCACTCGACAGTGATTTCTCATACTCCAAATCTGATAAATCAGAGCTACTACCACCATATGAATCAACTTCTTTTTCAGTAGAGACCTATACTTCAATCTGCACACTACTACAGATACAGCCTATAACAACGGGTACAAACCGTTGTAAAAACAAAAAGCGGACGTTGTTAAAGCGGCCGTTGTAGAAGGTATTTACAACGATTTGGTTATTTAATGAAACCGTTGTCTAAAGTATTCACCACGGTTAAAAGCCGTTGTTGTTGGGTGTTCTCCGTTGTGGAAAGTGTTTCAAAATTTTGGAGGGAATAATATAACAACGGTTGTCATATGTATAACCGTTGTTGTAACTTTCCCTCCAAAATTGTGAAGACTTTTGACAACGGGTTTATGGTACATACCCGTTGTTGAAATTGTTAGTAACAACGGTTCTTAGTTTAATATCCGTTGTTGTAATTTTACCTCCAAAATTGTGAAGACTTTTAACAACGGTTTTTCGATTAAAACCTGTTGTTGAGTATTATGCGCGGGTATTTGTGAATGTCATTCACAACGGTGTTATTTTTATTAACCGTTGTGAAAGGTATTCACAACGGTTTTTTTTAGTAACCGTTTTTATTACGAACTCCTAATGTTTTGAAAAATTAAATTTGTTTCATGCCATTCAAAACCCGCATATGTCGACACCATATACCAAAGACATAAAGATAAATCACGAGATGAGTTCATCGAACTCAATAGATTCAATTCAACCACAACAAAGAATTTGCATCATATATATATATATATATATATATATATATATATATATATATATATATATATATATATATATATATATATATATATATATATATATAAGTCGAGGTTCGAGATGAGTCCACAATTTTGGTTGAGTCCATAAGTCCTATTCTTAGCCAATCATTTCCTGACTGTAACTTTACTACTTGATAAGTGTAACTTTAGTCATTTATTACTTTATGAGGATATTTTTTACATCTTAAAGTCATTGTGTATATAAAATTTTGAATTTAGAAATTTGATTTATGTAATTTTAACAAAAGAATATGTAATTTTATTGTTTTACGAGTGTAATTTTAGCCGTTTAAGTTAACTTTAGTCGTATGGTTGTTTCTATGTATAAATTTTAATTTATATACTTTGACGACTGTAACTTTACCCTTGTTAAGTGTAACTTTAGTCGTTAGAGACGTAACTTTAGTCGTATGTTGGTTTATACGTAAAAATAATTTATATACTTTTACGAGTGGAACTTTACCCCTTGCAAGTGTAACTTTAATCGTTAAAGTTGTAACTTTAGTTGTATGGTGGATTCTATGTAAAAATTTGAATTGAGATAGTTTATTATTGTATTTTTAGTCCTTTTAAGTGTAATTTTATTCCATATCAGTGTAATTTCAGTTTTTTACGAATGTAACTTTAGTCCATATAAGTGTAACTTCAGTTTTGTAAGGGTGTAACTTTAGTCCATGTTACGAGTGTAACTTTAGTTTGGTGTAATTTTCAAGGGTGTAACCTAAAAGTTCAGACTCACTTTAGAAATATCTATTTCCAATTTATTTATACAAACAGCAGAACTTATTTATACAAACAGCTACTCGTCTACATGAGGGTAAATATTTCCGCCGAGAAACTCCAATGCAGATAACATGTTCCCACATTCTGAAACAGGCCTTAAATAATTTAATAACAAATTTGTAGAATTTTCAAATGCATGATTCGAGGATCCTTTGCACCCATCCTTGCCATTGACAAACCAGTGGACACCTTCAATAACCCGCCACCGCACCAAACATCTCAGATTTGAAAAAAAAAAAGAGAAGGGGAGAGTGGCGGCGATCGTGGAGGGTAGGCAGGAGAAGAGGAAGAGAGGGAGAGAGGTGGCAGTGCGGTGGAAGAAGGAAAAGAGGCGCGGTGGTGAGGAGAAGAAGGGGCGACGGTGGTGGTGCGAATTGAGAGAGGGGGAAGGAAGAGGCGACAGTCTTGGTCGGGGTCTGGCGGCGGCGAGGTTGGGTTGGGGGTGGCAGCGGCATTTGCTGGCTGGTGGCGTCGGCATGGTGTGGGCTGGGCAGGTAGTGGGAGGCGGCGGTGGAAGTTTACAGAGAAAATGGAAGAGTGAAGAGAGAGAGAGAAGAGAGAGAGAAGAGGTAGGGTATGTGAGGGTGATTAGGGTTTGGGTGTTTTTATATGCAGTTTTTTTTTTGTCTTTTAATCTTAGCCCTTCATTTCTCTTGATCTAATGGCTTAGATTGAGACTTATGGACTCAACCTAAAATGGTGGACTTACATGATCCCTTCTCTCTCTCTCTCTCTATATATATATATATATATATATATATATATATATATATATATATATATATATATATATATATATATATATATATATACTTACAAGGAGTTGAATTTACATGAACTAATCATTCCCTAACTTCAACAAAAAATTTACTAATAAGTTGATCTAAACTCTGAGTATCATGCATTTCTATATTCTAAGACGTAGTTGCCCCACATGTCTCTTACCTCGTCTATATCTATACTTGAGTACTTGCTCAATCTGTGTGACGGGTTGATTGCATACTGCGGAAAAAACAAAGAGAAGACATTATGGTATATATAGCAGAAAGCAAGACAACATTAGCAACATCATGGTATATATAGCGAAAAAGCAAGACAACATTAGCTCTAATTTAAAAAAAAGTAATAAACACATGTTTAAATTATTACTAACCTTTTCTGGAATAACGAGATATCTTCGCCTAATAATCTCCAACATGAACCGACAAGCGTAGTATCCACATTGTATGCTATCCGGTCAAGCGAGGGGCCTATTATTACATAAAAAAACGGACGAGAGAAGGCTCACATCAGAATCTTGAACTTTAGGTATTGTATTAGTATTAAACACAGATTTTGCACTTAATGTTATTGTATTTGAGCACGTACCCACTGTTATCGTAATAAAATCGGGGCCAACATCGAATCTTTCGTGGGTTGATCCCGCTCGTTTTCTTTTTTTCTTCTCAAAGGCCCTTTTTTTAAAAAATAAAAAGGAGGCGAAACTAATTTTTTAGGGGCAAAAATATGAAAGAGCTTTTTTCTATAAATAAAAATTGAAAATGTTATTATAAATAAATCAGTATTATAAACTTACATATTAATCAAGTGCTTAAAAGTCTCGCTTGGTTGATGATGTAAAGAGTCCAACCAGAAAACTTTATTCCTTGTCGGCATGATGGCTGCTAGCACCCAATGAGTCCTACATCAAGAGACATCATCATTATTAACAAGTACATATATTAGTTATGAAAATGCAATTGTAGGGGGAAACGTAATATTAATTTGTTTATTACCCTTTTTCATTATAAGCACCAAAAATCAGCTTCTTGGTTGTCGCCAATTGCTGAGCAATATAATCTACCCGTTGTTCGAACGAGAAATCCGGAATAAATAAAGATAAAACATAGGGGCACAAGAATCCGTATTGATCAGATGGAATATTCTTCTCGGGGATCACTCTCAATTTCAATATCCTACATTATTACGGTATTAATTCCGGTATTTAAAACACTATCTAGTAGTCAGAATATTAGATTATGAAATTATTTATTAAGAAACTTACTTCATCCAAACAAATATGTGTGCTATATCAATCTGGTCTAGGCCAGCCCATACGGCTAGCAGATCCCATGATATAAGCGCTTGGCGCTCAGCCCCTAGAATATCCTCCTCAAGCGGAATAACTATCACTTGCTCGGTGGCTATGCGATGACCAGCCTCCTCATGCAGTCTCATCATCGTCACCGTTCTTACTTTTTGCATGTAATCCTTCCCTTTATATTGTGTGGAGTTTAAACTCCTAACTTTCGAGCCCGGAAAGAATGAGTCTTTGATTTTGTGCTACTACCACCAGCCTACACATGTAGTAGATAATTAAAATAATAAAAAATCCAAAGGTAACATATCCTAGTTGGAGTAATAAAAATAAAAGCGTACTTAATTAAATACCTCGTCAACTGCTCCTTCAATGATGAGGTAGTAGTAGCGAGTAAGACCGGGACTTAGGCTTATCAGTCTTTTTGTCCCCTACACAAAATTACCATGCTTTTTATAAATACAGACAAAATATAAATAAAGGGAGCGAGGTTAATTTTTTAAAAAATGGAGAAGTTAATTAAATACCTCATCAAGTTGTTGTCTCGACGAGGTCGTTGGCATGTCTGTGGACTTAGGCTTATCCGCCAAAGCCGCCTTTTTGTTCCCTACAAAAAAAAATAACATATAAATTTAACATATAAAAACATTCAACAATTAAAAATGTAACATATATATAAAAGTATTTCTTCTAACCCCAACTCGCTTTCCCTTTCGAGGCGGCGGAGATATCTTCGCCAAGTAGATGTGAGTTTCGAGGCCATTGGATGAAACTTCCAAGCGCATCTCCCGAGAATGGTAATGTCGTCACGAACTGGGACAGGCGATTTGCAAGTTTTCATGGCCTGGTAAGACTGTAGTTATCTCTACTTTGGTATGATTCAACAAAAGTTTTTCGCCATGAACTACGCATTCACTGCAGATTTGGTGTGCATTTCTACTAGACCCCGGCCAACACGCACATGTGGCTTTTCGGTTCTATTAGGGTCGCAAGAATAATCGGCCTCTTGTTTACGGCTTGAAGAATATACACATACATTATTATATCTTTGCAAAAACGCTTGAATTCAAAAGATTTTGCAAAACCGCTTTACTCTCGGCCGATTTTTGCACAAACTTCAAAGATTCATATAAATTTAACTAATTAAACACTTCATGCATACCTTACTGAAAACAGGAACTGACTTGAAAGGGATGTATCTTTCGTTTTCCATCACCGCCTTCTCAAGTTGCATCTCCTTTTCAGACCCATTATTTACCTAATAAAATTAACCAATTCAATGGCACCATGTCAGAAGTTATAGCATTAGAGCTGGCAGTGAACACACCCCCGATCTTACCCAAAAAAAAGAAAAGAAAAATAAGGAAGTATTAGGTACCTGATCGGCTTTAGTTGTTACAACTTCAGAAGCATTATTAGGTACCTGATCTTTCTGAATCTCGTTGACCGATACTTCCTTCTCATGTATTGCCAAGGTAGTAGCGGCCTCTTGACCAATCTGTTGTACCTTATTATTACCCCCTTTAGAAATGACATCCTCCATCATCTTCACTTCTTGTTCGGAAAAGCTTACCTCCGGCATTCACTTTAGTAGTACGGATGCCATTAATCAAGTCGCTTGCCAAGAATGTAATGTGTCGGCAATTTTTATCCCAACAATAACATGTGAATTGAACTTAAATGAAAATAATAGAATAAATGTTACCATGTCGGCCTTCTCGGACTTAGTCTTCCTTTTCTTCTTTATCTGGGCAGTTTTCCCATAATATTTCGTTACTCCAACCTGTAACGGGATGCCCCTCAAAAGACCTAGATGTTCGGGTCGGCCGATCGCTCTAGCAAGAACGTCATTACGACCACTGGGAGTGAATTTCCCTTCTTCTACCTCTTTCAATACGTTATCCTATAATATATTAAATAAACTTCAAATTATATTTGTGACTAAAATAATAAAGTTAGTAATGAACTCGTCTTAATAAAATAATGCTTACTATGTTGGCCAAAACTTCCTCATCATATTTGTCACGCGACGATCGGGATCCTTTAGGCGTGTGCCCTTCTTTATAAGTTACATGCCGATCCACCTCTTTCACTCCCTTTGCCACCTACACATTAACATGGTAACATTTATACACGTAAATGAGTATCAATGCAAGTCCAAGTGTGATTAAAAAAATAAAGTCTCACAGGGGAATAATGCATGCTACTTACGAGGTCCTCTTCTATCTTTCTCAGAATCACTCGAGAACCATACCATTTCCCCTTCTTGCATGAAATGTTAGCACGATTTCTTCTGCTAACGGCCTTCAAATAATTATATAAAAGCGCAAGTAGATGAGATAATAAAAAGATTATATAAAGGACTCATTAATTAAAAAAATGATAGGTAAATCGTTAAAAGGCGAGGATATTTAACCTGAAACTTCTCCGTAGTTCTCATCTTTTTGAAAAGATCCCAATGTTCTTGCTTGATGGTGGGACACTTGTTTTCCGGTGGGCTCTTACGCATTTCCCCCGTTGCCTTGTCCACATACAACCAATCCCTAGCAACGCCACACCTCCACTGCCTGTGGACATCCGCTGCCTTATGCATTAAATACTCATCATGACTTTTATCGGGTATAATAAAGCCTTCCTTTACACGAGCCAAGTATAACTCCGCCAATTTTGGATTCAAATTTCTAAAATCATCTAAATGGATAGGCACAAACTGTCTTGTGCAAGTACCAATCCAACGGAGAAAAGACCCGCATTTGGACCAAGAGGGAAACCCATCTCACTCCATGTTATTTGGGCAGCTTTTTAGCGGCTATAGTCAAGGGACTTTCTCGCACTTCGTAGCACCCCTCTCACCAGGCTTATTATCACCAGGCTCATTATTCTTTTGACTTCTTTTACGTTTTTCACCCATGATAATCCTAAAACCCAAATATGAATGATATAGCTAGAAATGAACAACTTAACAACGTACATGCAGAGTATTATCTAAAACCCTAAACCCTAATAGGAATGAAAATTTAAAACAACAGATTGAGCTTCTAAAATCCTAAACCCTAATAAGAGGAGTGAAGTAGATGATGCGGGATGATAAAGATAACAAAGAAGACGAAAAACAAACAGATGCATGAAAAAGAAACAAGATGATCGTCTTAAAACCCTAATGACGAAACACAAAATTAAAGTGAACATACCTGTTGATGATGATGATAAAGAGAACGAGCAGGATGATAAGGGAAGGCAACGGAATCGGGCGTCGGAAATCGGGGCGGCACGCGGCGAGAATGTAAAAAGCGAGGAAGAGAGAAGAATTAACACAGGATACCAACGGTTGAACTAATAATGTTGTGTGTGTTTGTGTATGGCATGTTGTATGGGTTTCTAAATTAGTTTTTTATTAAGACAAACTATTGACAACGGGTGCTCAAAGAAGAACCGTTGTTATATGTTAATAACAACGGGTCAATAAAAGTCAACCGTTGTCAAAAGTTTATTACAACGGTTAAAATATACCCGTTGTAATATATTTTCCCAAATTTGCGCCAAAATGAAATATGTCAAAAAATCATTGACAACGGGTAGAGGTACTACACCCGTTGTTGAAAGTATTAACAACGGGTAATTTAAATATAACCGTTGTTATTGTTGAACCTTTTTTTTTTAAAATTTATCTTTGTAATTCCATTACGGTCCAAACTGTAACAATACATACTTTAACAGTAGAAGCACCATATCTTTGCAACATTATTCAGCAATTTCAACACCAAAGATCCACATCTAATAATAAGATCAAGAAAATAAGACAACACCAAAGATGCATGCATACCGCATATCTAAGCTACGGGATTTACCATGCCATGCAAATTTGGGAATTTTTATTTAACAATATAATGACCATTATTGATTTACCAATAAATTAAACCATCAAATTATTGGTCTGAAAATGACTCAAAATGTTGGTCGTCCATATCACTGTGTCCTGATGAACTATCTCGGGATCGGGGCGTTTCTTGGATGTCATAGTTTCTTCGTTAACCCAAATACCTTCACCATGGTCATCACGCATATAGATGCTTTCAGTGTCCTCATGATCAGTGTCAACATCGTCGAAATAAGATACAGTGGTAGAGTGATCCATTCCCTCAAAAACGACATCATGATCATCATCACCATTATCGGATGGACTACTCCTTCTACTCCTTATAGACAGTACAACAGACCACTTCTTATCCATAGGATCGGTGACATAGAACACTTGTTTAGCTTGGGATGCCATTATGAAAGGATCATCCTTATTATTGCCAACCTTACCCAGATTGACCAACGTAAATCCCATCTTATCCTTTCGGACACAATGGATGTTGTTATCAACCCAGTTACATCGAAACAAAGGCATTGTGAAATCAATGTAATCTAGTACCAATATTTCTTGAATAACACCATAATAAAGGCATTTTCCCCAAATAGGCTTTTTATCTTTTGAAGTAGCAAAGTGCATTGCCTCAAATTCAGAACTCACACCACTATTTTGCATTGTGCTCAACTCATCTTGCTCGCCGGTGTAAAAAGTATATCCATTAATGGCAAAACTGTTGTAAAAGGTGACCCTGGCATTTGGACCTAAACCAAGACGTAGTAACCTAGGAGAGATGTCATCACCAGTTTGATCAGTACACTGTAAGACAATATTCCTAAACCACTCTGGAAACGTCTTCGTATGCTCGTTCGCAATCCACTTCTCGGTCTTGTTTTGGTGATCGTATTTGAGCTCATCTTTGTGTTGTTGAATATAAGGTTGCACCTCATCTTCGTTGTTTAGCACATACATGTGTGCTAAATGCAATATTTCACGTGTCACAATTTTTTCAACCCGGCCCTAATACCTTTTCCGGTCATCCAGTCACTATGACGATTCTTAGGAACGCCAATCAACTCCTTCGGGGAGAGATGAGCGTAACAATATGAAAGAGCTTCGTCTAAAATAGCGCGTTCAAAGAATACAACCTTCCTGGACGATACCGATTAGATGTATAGTCCTTGTAGACTTTCATCAATCTTTCGAAAGGATCCTGGTATCTCAAGTACACGGGCCCAAGGTACAAAATCTCCCTAACCAAGTGAATGGTCGGATGAATCATGATAGTGAAGAAAGAGGGTGGAAAATACATTTCCAACTGACAAAAGAGAGTTACAACGAGGTCCTGCAATGAATCCGCGTCATCGGGATCGATGACTTTCTCGCATATGGACTGGAAGAAGAGACAGAATCTAGTTATAGCATATCTTACCTTTTCAGGTAAAATGGAACGAATAGCCACAAGTAGTAATTGTTGCATCAAAGTGTGACAATCATGTGACTTTAACCCGGTGAGTTTTAGGTCTTGCATCGACACTAGGCTTTTGATGTTCGACGAATAACCATGTGGCACTTTAATTCCATTCAAGCATGCACATAACTCTTTTCTCTCATTCCGTGAAAGGGTAAAAGCTGCTGGCGGTAAAAATGTACGATTACCTCTCTTCTGTGGTGCCAACTCTAGCCTAATACCCATCATTTTCATATCTTCCCTAGCTGCGGCGTTATCCTTTGTTTTACTAGGAACATTCAGAAGGGTATTGATAATATTATCACAGACATTTTTCTCAATGTGCATGAAATCGAGGCAATGCGACCTCCAGTCGAGGCTAATATGGAAGTTTATCAAAAAATATGGATCTTTTCTTATACCCACGAGTAGACAATTTAGAGCCTTTTTCTTCCCATAATCTATCTCAATATGCTTTACTTTCTGATAAACTTCATGCCCACTCAAAATTCTAGGAGGTTGACGAAGTTCTTGTCTTCCATTGAATGCTTTCTGCATCTTGCGATAACAATGCTCATGATACAAGAACCTCCTATTTCCCATATACACATACTTACGAGAAGACTTCAAGTATTCAGACTCGATATCCTCCCCACACAATGGACAAGCCTCTTTCCCATGAACTGTGTGCCCAGAAAGGTCGCCATAAGCCGGATAGTCAGTTATTGTACACAATAACATCGCTCTCAAATTGAAAGTTTCGTCTTATATGCATCAAATACTTCTATCCCACTATCCCACAACAATCGCAAATCATCTAGAAGAGGTTCCAAATATACATCTATATCATTTCCAGGTTGTTTAGGGCCGGAAATTAACAACGACAACATCAAATACTTTCTTTTCATGCACACATATGGAGGTAAGTTATAAATAGCCAACACTACTGGCCAAGTACTATGTTGGCTACTTTCCGTGTGGGTTCATTCCATCGTGGACGCGCTAGACGTAAGTTTCTAGGTTCATTCTTGAACTCGGGATACTTAGCGTCGAACGATTTCCAATGCTTACCATCTGCCGGGTGTCTTAGCTTTCCATCATTTATTCTTCCTGTTTCATGCCAAGTTAACATTTTTGCATCATCGGGATTCGCATAAATCCTTATGACTCTTGGTATCAATGGAAAATACCACAACACCTTAGCCGGATCCCTTCCTTATCCTTATAACGCCACTCCAAACATTTAGGGCAATTGGTTAAGTTTTGATATAATTTCCGATACAATATGCAATCATTTGGACATGCATGTATTTTCTCATATTTCATACCCACTCCTCTTATTAGTTTTTTCGCCTCATATGTCTTAACAGGTAGAACATTACCATCAGGAAGCAACTCCTTTATCAAGGCTAAAAAACTAGTGAAACACGTGTCACTCACCCCATTTGCCCCCTTGATATTATACAACTTCACCACAACCGACATTTTTGTGAACTTACAACCAGGATACAGAGGTGCTTCAGACTCACACAACTTCTCATACATGTTGTTAAGGTCATCCCAATTACTAGTGTCATCACCTACATCTTCAAAACCAATCGACTCATCATCATTCTCTTTATTATCTATAGACCCAACATTCAACTTCTCTACTTTCAACTCTTCCAACTCAAAAAACTCGGCAAACTCAGGATCATCAGTTAGCCTTTCGTGTACCTCAATATCATCTTCTTCAGAGTTATTCTCTTCCTCTAATGATTCCCAATGAAAAATCCAACGTGTATAGGATCGACTAAATCTCCACTTTTCTAGGTGTATTTTAACGTCCGGAAAAGCCATATAGCTAATATTACCACATCTTTCACAAGGACATGCAATACTAGAAGAACCTTTCAAATTGTTCGAAACGAATTCATAAAATTCAGCTAAACCATCCTTGTAGGTGCGGTCACTCATATTTGCATCAATCATCCAAGTTCGAGTCATTATTCTACATTCGTAATAATAGGCAACTAATTCAGAAAATACAATAATAGGCAAACAAATAAACGAAATTCAGGAAATCAATTAAGCTAAATTATCAACAAATTAGATAATAACCCAAAAAATCCTATATCTAGTTATAAGCGTTGCTAAGAAACATATATATAACTGATTGATAAACACGATGAGGAGAGAAAGACGTGACAACAAAGTGACGGAGATGAAGACGAGAGACGATCGAGGGAGGAATGGAGGATGATATAGTAGCAGTATTAGCTTGTGTTTGTGTTTGTAGCGTATAGCGGAATAAAGCAATATGTTGTTCTTAAGATTTTCATAATATTAATAACAACGGTTATTGAGTCTACAACCGTTGTTAAAAGGTATTGAAAACGGGTTCTAATATAACCGTTGTGATTACTTTTCACTAATTTGGCGCCAAACCATTAACAACGGTTAAAATTTAACCGTTGTTATTAGTTTTTATATTAACAACGGTTGTTCAAGTATGACCCGTTGTTAAAACCAATAACAACGGTTAACAACACATAACCGTTGTAATTAAGTTTGGTAAAATTCGCGGAATAAATTCTACAACGTGTTTTGATGATTTTCGTGAATAAGCGTTGTTAAAGGGCCGTTGTGGTTGCCTATATTTGTAGTAGTGGCAACACCACAGAATACAGTCCCTAACTGGTATTGGACTTTCCAGCCAGTCATTTATCAAAGCCAAACACATCTGACTATATTTGCATTCAAAAAATAAATGCTCTACAGTCTCAGATTCCTCACCACACAACTCGCAATCTCCATCAGTGATTACTCCAAACCTCACCAATCTATCTTTTGTAAGTAACCTGCCCAGGACAAACAACCATGCAATGAAAGAATGTTTAGGCCAATTCATTCTATTCCATATCACAGGGTACCACTCCACCTTCTCATGCTCACCCACCAACCATCTATATCCTGCATCAGGCCTATAAGCATTTTCAGTAGGCTCCCAGATGCCTGCCTCATAACCTGGCTTCAACTTCTCCTTCACTTTACAAATTTACCTCCAAGTCCAGCTGGTATTTGCATTAGGAATATACTCAAACCAATCCTGTTGTTTCATATATATATGATGCACCCAACGTATCCATAAATGGTCTTCTTTACATGCCATCCACCATGTATATTTGCCTATTAAAGCAGTATTCCAAGCCAAACAATTAATAACCCCCAAACCACCTTGCTTCTGATCCTGACAAACTTTCTCCCAAGACACAGTAGGAGCTTTATGGTAATGGTCAACACCCTCCCATACGTAATTTCTACAAATGCTCTCTATCTTCCTGATAATACCCTTAGGTATAATAAAAATCCTTGCCCAGTAGGAATGTAACTGTGACAGGACAGACTTAACTAGAATTAGCCTTCCTGCATAGCTAAGCTTCCTAGACCCCCATCCTCTGATTCTATCCACCATCCTTTCAACCAGTTTAGAGCAATCCCCAATAGATATTCTCTTGTATGAGATAGGAATTCCAAGATACCTAAAAGGAAAACTGCCCACCCTGAAGCCAGACATCTGCATAATCATCTGTAACTCCTCCCCTTTGATCCCATTACAATAAATTTCAGACTTGTCCCTATTCATCTCAAGTCCTGATGCAACTGAAAATGTAAGAAAAGCTCTCAGAATAACCTGCACATATTCCTTATCTCCCCTACAGAATAAGAGCAGATCATCTGCAAAACATAGGTGACAAAGTTTAAGCTACCTGCACAAGGGATGAAACCTGAACTCCCTCCTGTCCACAACCACATACAGTATACGAGAGAAGTACTCCATACAAATTGTGAAGATTAAAGGAGACATAGGGTCCCCTTGTCTAATGCCTCTTTTACCCTCAAAGTACCCAAATGTATTTCCATTCAGTGCTAGAGTATACATAGGGGTAGAAATACACTCCATGATTAACACAACCATTTTCTCAGGGAAACCCAAAGCACATAGCATTTGCTCAATGAACGTCCATTCAATTGAGTCATATGCTTTCCTCAAATCAACCTTCATAAGACACCTAGGGGAGCATGCCTTTCTGTTGTATAGCCTTACAAGATCCTGACATATCAAAATATTGTCCACAATTTCTCTCCCTTTAATAAAAGCACTCTGGTTAGGACTGATGATATCAGGGAGCACATCAGCCACCCTATTACAGATGAGTTTTGTAATGCACTTATAAAGCACATTACAACACGCTATTGGCCTAAAATCAACCACAGATTCAGGTCTAGTCTTCTTTGGAATCAAAGTTATCACAGTAGCATTAACTTGTCTGAGTAACTTGCCAGTCCTAAACACCTCCTTCACTGCCTTTTACACATCAGCCCCCACAATATCATAAGCATCACGAAAAAAACTGGCTCGTGTACCCATCAAGGCCTGGGGATTTAGTAGCAGGTATAGAAAACAATGCTGCTTTAATTTCCTCATCAGTTACCTCTTGCATCTGTAATACCCGCCCTTTTTGGGACCCTTTGACCAGCGTTGACTGACCTTAGGAGCGGGATTAGTCTTAGAATTGTGTGCCAAAACCATCTTGTGTTGTGAGTCATGAGTGGTACTCGATAGAGTAGAGGCTACTCGATCGAGTAGCTAGGTTACTCGATCGAGTAGGGGGTCACTCGATCGAGTATGTTGGGTACTCGATCGAGTACCTAGTTTTCAGTGAGGGTTTTATATCGCGTTTTGTTAAATCCGCAAATCACTTCCGCCAGTTTCCTCCTATCCTTCAGTCGCCTCTTTCCCTTCCCTTTACCTCAAAACCTCCATAGAAGCCTTTGGAAGATCCTTGTGCCTTAGGAGAGCGTCACTTGTGTCGGGTAGCGGTCTCTTGCTGAGTTTTCTCCCTAATAGGTATGTCATAATCATCATCCGTGTCCTTGTTCTTTTAGTTAGGGTTTGCTTGTTAGTAATAGATAATTGTATTGTGGTTATAGGCATTGCTTGGTCGCTGGACATGTTGTCTGTCGGCATGGATTGGTTGCGGTTGCTTAAAGGTAGGTTCGCCTACTCAGTTTCTGTAGATGGTCTAGTGTGTCGGTCGTTGTAGTTGTGTTGTGATTGTTTAATAACGTAATTGTATTGTGACGGCTGTGGTTGTGATGGTGGTTGTTGTCTCTGGTTCTCGAGATATGTCTCGGCTGAGTGGGGTCACTTGCGGGAGTGGCTTCACGCCCTAGTTTCGCCCTTCGTGGAACCCGCCACGGAAGGGGATGTGCACATTAATGGACAGGGTTATCGCTCGGTATGATGAGCGGGGATTTGGTGGGTACGGCTGCGGTCCCCCACTGGAAGGACCGGTCCAGTGGACAGTCAGTGACAGAGGTTGGTTGGATTATCGTGATTGTGTGTGTGAGACTAATAGCATCGTACTGTGTTGATAGTTGTAGTTGTTATTGCTGTGTCTTATCTCAGTACTGACCTTGTGTGGTTTTTGTTTGTTATGTGTCTGCCGTGATCCCTTATGGTGAGCAGTCGGTCTTAGCAGGTGTTGATGTTGTTGATAGCTGGAGTCCGGGCAGGGATGAGTCCTCACGAGATATGATGGTCATAGCGAGTAGTCTTCGAGTTGTATCTTTATATCGTTTATTGGTTTAAATCGCTTGTAATATAACTTAATAGTTCTTTTATCGACATTTGATTATTACTATCCTCGGGCAACCGAGATGGTAATGCCCTTATATCCTAAGGTAGGCCTAGTTAAGGCTCCTCTGAATATGGGGGTGTTACAAAGTGGTATCAGAGCGACGATTTTGGAACCTGTAACAAATGATTTTAATGAACGTAACGAGTCTAATAAAATGAACCTGGTGTATGTATAGTGGGAGCCCCAGCTGATGCTAGGGTTTGGGTGAGTAGGCGCCCTCATTTCAAAATCTTGGCCCCATGACACTTAAGCCAGTCACATGGTATGGGAATGTGGAGTCCGTGTGTCTATGTGTGATATGTATGTTAATTGTGCCGGAGCTACCTCCGGTTAAGTCTTTGTTAGAGTTAATAGGGGTGTGATAGTGGTATTTGGGCCGCATTTAGTAATCATTGGTGAAATTAGTGGAGTTTTTAGAATGATTAGTGAGTTTATACGATGGTTATGAGATATGTGACGGAAGTTTACGTAATAGAGATGCGTGAAAAGGTGGAATTGAATGCCGTGACATGAAGAGTGACCATGTAGGTGTTTGCCATAAGTTAATAATGACAGGAGTCATATACGAGTTTATAAATCCTACAGTAATTTTTATGGTAATACTTATAGTATGGTTGAGTTATAATTCGAGTCATAGCATATAGTAATGCATTTATGCCTTATTCGTTGGTTGGAATTTTTCCGCTGCGTAATATTTGATTCGTGCAAGATGAATTGCTTATGATAGAAGGTAAGACTTGATTGAATAAGTTGTTTGAAAAGTATGTAATTATGTGATAAGTGAAAGAAAGAATTGATGTTAATTATATGTTTCAAATTGAAGTGAACACGAGTTTAGTAGTAACAAGTAAAGTAAGTTTAAGTGTAATATGATGGCATGATTATGTTTATAAATAATTCGGTGGCAGGTAAACCGAGTTGGGTAACTTGTATAGCGTAATGTGACGTGTCTCTTAGTTGTTGAAGGATTGCATTTTGCGCGATAATGGTTGTAATACGTGATGGAGTACGACAATTCATGCCAAATTCCGAACTAAGTTTGGAATCGACACACAATGTTGTTTTGCAGGAATCTTCAAGTTACTTAGTATTTCTGACCGAGTACTTAACTATACTTGACCGAGTGCGAGTGCGTACTAGACCGAGTAGGCCTCACTCGATCTAGTTAGGAAGCTATGATGTCGGGATGTGGGAAAAATTCCTGCAGATACTCGATTGAATTAGCTCCTACTCGATCGAGTAGGGTGGTACTCGATCGAGTACCCTGGGCACTCGATCGAGTAGGTTACTGTACAGTAAATCCTACGGGTTTCTTAAAACCCCTAATCTTTCTATTTCTTCTTCTTATTCCCCTATATTTCGAAACACCTAAACTACTCTCAAACCCATATTTCCTCTCAAATCCTCTCATACTCTTGGGTTAGTGGTGATTCTTGGGTTAATTTCTTTGCATAATTCGTTTCTTTACTTTGTTAATCAATCAAGGTATGCTTTTCTTCCTAATTTACACGATTTATTGCTTTGAATGTGTTAGAATAGTGAAATAATCTGAAATTTTCGATTCACATGGGTAGGTTGTTGCTTTTGATAGTTGAAATATGATTCACATGCCTCCTTTAATTTCCATGTTTGTTGGTGACTAGTTGCTGTAAATTAGATTAGAAATTGCAAAATTTGAAACCGAAATTTCTAGGGTTTCCAAAAATTGAAATTGATTTTTGGTTGTTTTACAATGGTTAGATGGTAGAATTGAGCCCTATGTATCGTTTATATCATGTAGAAGGATAGATTTTGATGATTTTACCTTAGAAAGTTGCCTTAAAACTCCGTCTTAAAAGTGCCTCAAGTGGAAATTCGTGATTTATAATTGGAATTTGGTGTGGTACATGACTGTTTAAGTGAAGATTTAACTTCAATATGATAATAGAGATGATAATTGATGAAAATATGCCCAAATTATCACAGCTGTAAAGACCGTCTGAAAATTTTAGTTGAGTTGTTGGACATAGTATTATGAAAGGTGATGATGATATGTTATAAGTTATTCTTTTCATGAACTAGTAAGAATGCCTCACATGTGATTAGAAGTGTGTTTGGAATAACCTTAGAATCATGCTAGGATATTCAAATTTGTTGAGCATATGTAATCACCATGATAATTTCTTTCACAACTATGGCATATGAGTAGTAGTAATCGAGCTTGTATGTCAAATTTTGGAAACTAACTTTGAATGTGTGTACCTAGCTAAGTGTTCAATGTTAATGGCATGAATTATGTGCTTCACATGTCGAATTTGTTGGTGAAATTTGTGTACCTAGCTGAGCATGTAAAGACCGAATTACGTGAAGTA
Source organism: Silene latifolia (assembly GCF_048544455.1). Taxonomy (NCBI): domain Eukaryota; kingdom Viridiplantae; phylum Streptophyta; class Magnoliopsida; order Caryophyllales; family Caryophyllaceae; genus Silene; species Silene latifolia. The sequence continues at coordinate 77,766,523 of NC_133537.1, read as the reverse complement.
TATGTTTACATGTTTATACAAGTTTGTTTGAACTTATGCCGAAACAGATGCCGAGACTGAACCTAGGAATCCGCCAAAGTAAACGGGGGAGGGGTAATCCACCTGAGATGGGGAAGGGAGTGGACTGTGGTACCCGCAGTTCAGTACCCTTCATGGTTTTTGTTGATTTCAAGCAGAGGGAGCGTTTTGTAGCCTTACAAAAACGCAAAATGAGACCTACGAGGTGTATAGACACTACTTTGTTGGAGGAGTTGGAGATAGAGACGGATGTTCGTCACATTTTTGAGACCTTGGGTCTTATGGGTTTGTATAGGCTGAGGAAACACTCTTATCCTTTTCTCACCTTGGAGTTTATGAGCTCCTTTATCTATGACCCCGCTGGCCAGACCGTTGAATTTCGGTTGATGAACACTAGTTTCTTGCTTTCTATGGACCAATTTGCTTCTCACCTTGGGTTGGCCAAGCCTCCCAAGGACTCCATCACCGATATCCCAGCTGAGTGCGGTGTATGCCGCCTAATGCCTTGTCTGACCGGGAAACCAGCTCCTACCTCAAGCAACATGCTGATTAATGACGTTCATCATGTTACTTTGAGGGTCTTTCTTCGTTCTCTTTCAAACCTCCTTTATGACAGAAAGGATATCAGTAAGCTGAACAACCATGAGGTGTTACTTCTGATGTCTTACTTGAACCCGGAGCGGACCAGGAAAGTGGTCTTTAATGCTCCTTCCATGGTTTGTGCCGCCCTTGCCTTGATGGCCACTGCCTCTACCCGGTACTTGAGTTGTGGCGCTATCGCCACTCGGTTAGCTGAAAAGCTAACCTCTTTCGAGGCTTCTTCAGAGTACGTGCCTCTAGTTACCCCAGTGCCCACTATGGTCCGTGAATACTATCTCGACCTGAAATGGTTGAGGACTTTGGCTGACGGTAGCCTAGCTTGGAGGGTGTGGGGCATGAGTTGGATGAAGATTCCAGCTCCTGAGCACCTCCCACCCACGGAGCCCTTGGAGCCGACGGTAGTGACGGTGGACTTCGATGATGATGAGGAGGATGATAGACCCCGCCATCTGCAGACCTACCTCATCGACGACACCATTCTCGAGGTGATGCCGGAGCCGACAAAGGGCGAGAATGCATCGGTCGTGGCAGTGGAGAGACCTAGGTTGGGGAGAGGACCCCGTCGAGTGAGGGAGAGGACCTCAGAGACTAGACCACGGCCGGTGGCACCACAGCAGCATCTGCCTTTTCCGTGCTACCCGTACCTCGACACCCCGGAGACGCGATCCAGCTACTTGGCAGAGAGAGTGTCATCTACCTTGACACTCCGGAACATGCACGAGATGGCGTATGCTCAAGGGATAGGGACCGAGGGACCGCATCCGGTGTGGTGGAGTGGAGTTGGGGACTACTCTGGGGTTTTCCATTCCTACGGGGTGAATCAATCGACGTGGGGGACACCTCAGTCCTTTGCCTACTGTGGCTTGACTCCATGAAACATGGGCCCAGGAGCAGGAGCAGGAGCAGGAGTGGATGCGGGGATTGGGTCATCGAGAGCACTTCTGGCGGTGGTGGTGATGATGAGGTGATGTTTGAGCAGCAGCAGGAGTGATACTCCTTGATTTATCCTTATTTATAGTGGTTGGTAGTAGGCGTTGGTAGTATGGTTAGACTTTGGTAGTCGTTTTCATTAAAACCTTAGTTATGAACTTGTATTGTTGGCCATAAGGCCGGATTAGATATTTTAACTTGTTGCAGGATGTTAGAAGTCGGGGAGTCGTCCCGGCTTGATTTATATGACAAATATGGGCTTGTATGTCGGCTTATGACAGGTTGTATAGAGGAACTTGGCCTGTAGGTACTCGACAGAGTACCCCGTACTCTATCGAGTAGCTGCAGGAAGATGGGATAAAAAGCATTCTGACCTGTAGGCTACTCGATCGAGTAGCCAAGGCACTCGATCGAGTAGCATGGCACTCGATCGAGTACCGCTACATACTCGATCGAGTAGCACGGTTACAGGAGGTTTTCAAAAATTAAAAATGTTCAACTGTTTTATAAATGCAAGTTTGATGTTTAATATGGTTATTAGTGGGTAGTAACACCTTTGAACCGTTAATTTCATATGTTGGAAGCCGTGTTTTAAGTTTTATAAGCGTGTTTGTCACAATTAGTGAAGCGGTAATAGTTTCTTGTTACTTTAATGTTGCATACGACCTATTACGAACTATTTATTGGAGTTATAACTTCTTATATACTTGTGCATACCATATTAACAAGTGTTGTCGACGGTGACTAGACATTCCGGAGGTTTGTGTATGAATTCTAATTTAACGAGTATATAGTTAGTGAGTAATGTCCATAAAAAATAATATGGTTTCTTTAAAGTTATGATGCAAATAATAGGTAATATGTGTTGTAATTTTGGTAGTGAACTTCGGGGACGAAGTTCCTTTTTAGAGGGGAAGAGTAATGTCGCGAAAATTATCGCGAAATAAAAGGCTGATATCGAAATTATGTTTTGTCTGCTTATAAGGTTTTGTTGTTTAATTGTAAAATTTTCTAGTACCTTGGTTACTTTACTTGTATGAAGTGCAATTGGTTACCTCGTTTGTGGAGTAATTCATGCGTTGTAGTGAAAATGATAGAATGAATTGTAAAGGACCGTCATAAAGAGTTTTACCTCGGCACGCTGCGTCGTAATAGAATGAATCGAGTAACACGGTGATGTTAATTGTGCAGTATGAGGTTGATATGAGATACGTTTCGGGTTGATAAATTGTTGTCAACGGTGATAATGCTTGCATGATAGTGGTAAGAGTCGGTAGGTATAAAGTGTAGACGGTGATGATAATGACATGGGGGGGAATGATATTTCCAAGGAGTTATGGTTTGAGCGACAAGATGGGTGAGGTCGGGTTATTTCCGTGTCATGAGTGGGAGATAGTTGAGTTGAACTTCGGGGACGAAGTTCTTTTTAAGGGGGGAAGACTGTAATACCCGCCCTTTTTGGGACCCTTTGACCAGCGTTGACTGACCTTGGGAGCGGGATTAGTCTTAGAATTGTGTGCCAAAACCATCTTGTGTTGCGAGTCATGAGTGGTACTCGATAGAGTAGAGGCTACTCGATCGAGTAGCTAGGTTACTCGATCGAGTAGGAGGTCACTCGATCGAGTATGTTGGGTACTCAATCGAGTACCTAGTTTTCAGCGAGGGTTTTATATCGCATTTTGTTAAATCCGCAAATCACTTCCGCCACTTTCCTCCTATCCTTCAGTCGCCTCTTTCCCTTCCCTTCACCTCAAAACCTCCATGGAAGCCTTTGGAAGATCCTTGTGCCTTAGGAGAGCGTCACTTGTGTCGGGTAGCGGTCTCTTGCTGAGTTTTCTCCCTAATAGGTATGTCATAATCATCATCCGTGTCCTTGTTCTTTTAGTTAGGGTTTTCTTGTTAGTAATAGATAATTGTATTGTGGTTATAGGCGTTGCTTGGTCGCTGGACATGTTGTCTGTTGGCATGGATTGGTTGCGGTTGCTTAAAGGTAGGTTCGCCTACTCAGTTTCTGTAGATGGTCTAGTGTGTCGGTCGTTGTAGTTGTGTTGTGATCATTTAATAACGTAATTGTATTGTGACTGCTGTGGTTGTGATGGTGGTTGTTGTCTCTGGTTCTCGAGATATGTCTCGGCTGAGTGGGGTCACTTGCGGGAGTGGCTTCACGCCCTAGTTTCGCCCTTCGTGGAACCCGCCACGGAAGGGGATGTGCACATTAATGGACAGGGTTATCGCTCGGTATGATGAGCGGGGATTTGGTGGGTACGGCTGCGGTCCCCCACTGGAAGGACCGGTCCAGTGGACGGTCAGTGACAGAGGTTGGTTGGATTATCGTGATTGTGTGTGTGAGACTGATAGCATCGTACTTTGTTGATAGTTGTAGTTGTTATTGCTGTGTCTTATCTCACTACTGACCTTGTGTGGTTGTTGTTTGTTATGTGTCTGCCGTGATCCCTTATGGTGAGCAGTCGGTCTTAGCAGGTGTTGATGTTGTTGATAGCTGGAGTCCGGGCAGGGATGAGTCCTCACGAGATATGATGGTCATAGCGAGTAGTCTTCGAGTTGTATCTTTATATCGTTTATTGGTTTAAATCGCTTGTAATATAACTTAATAGTTCTTTTATCGACATTTGATTATTACTATCCTCGGGCAACCGAGATGGTAACGCCCTTATATCCTAAGGAAGGCCTAGTAAAGGCTCCTCTGAATATGGGGGTGTTACAGCATCAGTCTTTGTTTCTGCACATCATTGAGTACCCTCCCACGTTGGACAGTAGGAAAATGAACCCTCTTCACAGCTTTATTAGTCCCCAAGAGCTTCTTGTAATAGTCTAAGAAAGCCCCTTCAATCCCTCTTTCATCCACACACTGATTCCCATCAGTGTCCCTAATAGCATAGACCTTGTTTAAAATCCTTCTACTTTTAATAGCACTATGAAAGTAGTGAGTATTAGCATCTCCTTCTTCCATCCATTGAGTTTTGGCCTTGTGAGCTAAATACGCATTCCTAGCCTTATCCATAGCTTGAAACAAGAGACCAGCTTCCATTTCTTGCCTCAAAAGTTCTCTATTATTCACATCCTGTTGCAAGGCAAGCTGAATATTTTCCAGATTCACTTTAGCAATCCTGGCAGATGCTTCAACATTTGCAAAAGCTTCCCTATTAATAGACTTCAAACCCTGCTTCAACATCTTCATTTTCCTAACTACTTGAAACATGGTAATACCACTGATATTCTGCTCCCATACTTGTGCCACAGTAGTTAGGAACTTCTCATCACTGCCCCACATATTGAAATACTTAAAACTCATTTTCCTCCTATTTTGCTGCCTCCATATATCCAAAACACAAGGGTTATGATCAAACAATCCCTCAGGCAAAAAGGTAGTGCTAGTATCTGGAAATGCCATAAGCCATTCCAAATTAACCAAAACCCTATTGATACGTGCCTAATGTATAGTCTTTTTAGCCTATTTCTGCACGTATTTCTCTGCATTTTCATATTGTTTTTATGGTATTTTGCCCCGAATTGGCTACTTTGGTTCGTTTTTTCCATTTTGTAGAAATGAACGCGAAAGTAGTGGAATCGTACCCTTTTTCGTCCTTTTTGCATGCATTTAGAGGAGACGGGATTTTCCTGAGTGAGATACTGTGTTTGGAAGCGTCGTGGCACGTAATACGAGGCACTTAGACGTGGACTTGAGCTAAAATGAAGATGAAGTACTCGATCGAGGAGTTTTACCACTCGATCGAGTGGTTTTCACGTCCTCTGATGGTCGATCGAGTGGTTTTTCACTCGATCCTTAAGCTGCACAAAGACCTGTCACTCGATCGAGCACCTTTCCGATCGATCGAGTAGAAATTGTCAAGAGTTGGTCGATCGAGTGGTTTTAATCCACTCGATCGAGTGGTTTCGTTGGTTTTGGGCTTTAAACAGCCCGTGAGTTGTTTATTTTCGCTAAACTTATTTTCTTTTACTATTTAAGCATGCTTTACTAGGTTAATTAGGATAATCTTTCATATTATCAAACACTCTACTGTTAACATTATCATGTACCTCATTCCTCTTCACTGTAACTTTATCTCTGGATTGTTTTTACTCGGATCTTGTGTTCTTTACGCCGGATTCGCTTGGATTGTAATTCCTTCTCTCCCTTTAATAATAATTAATCATTTGTTTGCTTTTATTACTTGTTTCGTTGCATTTACTTTTTGCCCTAATCTTCCTTATTGCGATCTATTGTTATTTCATTATGTTTTTTGCTGGAATTTTAATTGCTGTTAGTTTAATTAGCGATATGAGTAACTAAATCCCTTTCATGTTGGGATTAGGGAATCTGCGGTAGAATTATGACGGCGTAGTAAATGAGTTAGATGAATTAATTGTGAGACCCTGTCTCCATAGCAATTTAACTGTATTTATCCGACCTAGTTGAGTGCACGCTTCTATGTCACACTTTAATCTGGCTAAAATTAATCCTGGATCGAAAGATTGGACTAAATAGGCCTGCTATGAACAGTAGACTACCCTAATGAGGACGAAAGTTAAGTTAGTGGTATTTTAGGATAGAAAGTGGACCGAAAGTACCTTTCAACATCCGTCTCACATTAGTTCGTCTGAATCATTTACAGCTGAGTTATTGGACTACCGTAGTGAACCGAAATCCCGACATGTCCCTCTCTTCTTGATAGTTTAAACCGATTTTCTACCCTTATTGCTTTTGTTTTTAATTCTCTTTCCTTTAAATCTCGTAGTTTAGAAATCAATTCAACAAAACCCCCTTTGTTACTTTAGGACTAGAATTAGGCAACTGTTAATTACATTACCTCCCTGTGGATTCGATACTCGACTGCCTCTGCTATATTTTAGTTGAGACCGTTAGGTTTTATCTTTGATAGGGTTGCGATAGCCGTGTCAAATTTTGGCGCCGTTACCGGGGAGGCAATTGTTCTAATTTTTGGTTGTCTTTATTTTTGTCTGTTTTTCAGTTTAAGGGACATCCGTTCCTTAGACTATTCTTATATCCTATTTGTAGTTTCTTCTTATGCGTAGGTCACATGGTGGTGAATTATTGCCTTATAATCCTGAGCTTGAGAAATCTTTGCGCGAGTTGAGACGATCACAAAGGGTATTACCGACAGAGGAAGAGCTGAGTACTCTGTCAAGCTTTCACGAGAACGAGCTGTTCGAGGAAGATCCACCTTCATCTCCAGTTTCCAATTCATCAGCTGAAACAGTCACTTCTCCCGACTTTCAAGAAATGGCCGAAGAAGCAACCAACGCCAGTCACTCTGAACCGACAGCTGCGAATCTCTATAAGGGATTTGTATTACCAGGGGAGGCAAGAAAATTCGAACCAAAGCCTTCTTATATCAACTTGGTTGAAAGGAACCAGTTCGGGGGAGCTGCAAATGAAGATGCAGCTAAGCACATGGAGACCTTTATCGATTATTGCTGCTCCATACCCCCACCAACTGGCGTGACACCGGATCAGATAAAAGAAACCATGTTTATCTTCTCACTCCGCGATGCTGCAAGGGAGTGGTATAGGGATTTGGACCGGGCTGCTCACGGTATAATCGATCGGAATTCACGGCTTTAGCATTTTATAAGAAGAACCTTTCTGCATCGAAGACTATTGCCATTAGAGCTCAGATCACGAGCTTTAATCAAGGGCCTGACGAGAACTTTCACGAGGCATGGGTCCGCTTCAAGAAGTTGGTGCGAACCATTCCGCACCATGGGTTCGAAAAGTGGAGTCTATGCAATCAGTTCTATAATGGGTTGTATGACGATCAGAGGGCTATTTTGGATGCTGCAGCCAATGGCCGATTTGCTGAGAATATGGGAGAGACTAAGGGGTGGAAGATCATTGATGATTTGGCCACCCATAAGGCTGAATATGGGAACTCCGAGAGGCAATCAAAGAAGAGTCTGCTTTGAATCTTCTTCTCAGAGCGCACTTGAAGCTCTCACCGCAAGATTTGATAAATATGAGTTGGGAGGAGCTTCCAAAGGAGGGATGTATCGGGTGAATGTTGTGTCGAGACGGTCCTTTCGTCCTCAGAAGATGTGGAGGAGAGGGGCATGTCTCGGATCATTGTCCCAACTCCTATGAGTCTTGTCTTTGCCTTTCAACATTACAGGCAGAACAACACTTATTACGAGCCGAACGTCCATCCCAATTTGAGGTGGAGCAGTCAGAATGTGCTCAATCCCACTGCTCCTCCGAACCAGCAGCAGCCGTATATTCCTCCACACAAGAATCAACAAGGCTTTCGAAGCCTCCTTCACAATCCTCCTAACCATGGTGCATCATCTTCCGATGGGGTGAATGAAATAGGAGAGATAAAGTCTATGTTGCAATCCATTTCAAAGCATTTGCAAATTTGAATGATCAACAAAATCAACAGAAGGACGCGTCATTTAAGGCACTTGAGACTCAAGTTGCCCAACTTGCTTTCAAATCAATCCTCGAGAAAGGGGTCATTTACCGACTCAAAATGAGAAGAATCCACATGAGACGGTAAATCTGATAGAATTGAGAAGCGGTCTTTCTTATGAGGGACCATAAATGCAAAAATCAGACCCTAGGGAAGCTCATACTGATGATGAACAGTGTTCTGTTGAGAAAAGAGGGCTCACGACAAAGCAGTTACTCGATCGACTGAAATCTGGTGTTCGATCGAGTAAACAATAAGAGCAGACTGCTCGATCGAGTAGTTTATCTACTCGATCGAGTGAAGCAGAAAGTGGAGTTGGTCGATCGAGTGGAAATTGTACTCGATCGACTGACAATGATGAAGGAACTGCTCGATCGAGTGAGCAAATTGGTCGATCGAGTAGTATTGATGACGGGAACCTTATTCGAGAGCCTGCTAGTGCTCGTTTAAGTGAGATATCACCGGAAAGACCTCGTTCGAGAGGTAAGAAGCGTCCAAAGGATACAGAACTTGCTCCGGAAGACACTTTGGAAGAGAGAAACAAGGGACTCGAGATACCAATCACGGTTCCCTTCCCGAGGCGGCTGCAGAATACAAAGGCTAATCAACAATTCGGCAAATTTGTCGAACTTTTGAAGAGCTTGGAAGTCACCGTGCCGTTCACTGAATTGCTGACTAAGGTACCCTCTTATTTAAAGTTTATGAAAGAAATTTTAGCGCGTAAGAGGACTATTAATGACAGTGAGACCGTAGCTTTGACTGAGGTGGGGTCACCCTATTTCAAAATAAGTTACCCCTAAGCAATCGGACCGGGTAGTTTTTCAATTCCGTGTCATATCGGTATGCATTTGATTGATAATGCGCTATGCGATTTAGGCGCTAGCGTGAGTGTCTTACCTTTATCTCTGGCCAAGAGATTTGGTTTGACAAAGCTGAGTTGTACCAACATGACTGATCAGATGGCCGACCGTAGCTTATCACGGCCACTAGGTGTAGTAGAAGACGTACCTGTTCAGATCGGGAAGTTCATTATTCCCGTTGATTTTGTTGTCTTAGACATCCCCGAAGATGCACACACCCCTATTATTTTAGGGAGACCATTTTTGTCCACTGCCCGTGCAGTAATAGACGTCGGAGGGAAGACTTTGACCTTTTAGGTAGGGGATGAGGAGCTGATTTTTCATCAGCCTAAGTTCCCGAGAGCTCCCATGCAAGCCCAGCCTTGCAATGCTCTCTCTTCTATTGATCCTATTATTGACACTCCAAATGAAAATTTGGAGAATTGTGCCGCTATTGTTAACCCTCCGCCTCAGACTGAGAGCAAAAAGGAGGAAAGTTCGTCTGTTTTCCTTGCTATAGGTACAGATGAAAGCAAAGGGGAAGCTGTCAAAGGACATGGTGCAATTATTATCAATCAAACTGGAGATGTTGACGCTAAAGCTGGTGATAAAGGAGCAAGGACGAGGAAGGTTCACGCTTATGTGGATGTGAACTACTCCCCTCCTACCGTTTTAAGTGATTACTCATGCTCATGGAAGTTGAAGAGGACAGTCAATGTTGCTGAGGTGACGTCCTCCAGTCTGAAGCCCACCAAGGGGCTACTGAAATTTGATGGGAATTAAACGGGGAAATGCTCCGTGTAACACTTTGTAATAGATAATTTTTGAATTTCTTTTGAATTTGTTTTATTGCATTTTAATTAGGACAATTAGTTTTAGACAGTTTTTAGCATAGACGTAAGACTATAGACTGTTCTTATGCGTATTTGGTATATTGGGAAATTTTTGCGTGTGTTTTTATGCAGGTTTGGGGAAGTTTCACGCAACCCGAGGAGGAAATGACGAAAATTAAAGAGCTTACACGAGAAAAGAACTCGAAGTATTCGATCGAGCAAACATATGGTCGATCGAGCAGTTTTACAAGTCGATCGAGTAAAGCAAAAAGAGGGATTTGTCGATCGAGTAAAAATTTTACTCGACCAAGCTGCTGGACCATCAAAGTGCTCGATCGAGTGGTTTAAAACCACTCGATCGAGCGAAATGAACAGAACACGGGAGTTTTTCTACCTTAAACTCTTATTTTTGTTTTCTAATTCATTTCATCCCCTAATTCCGTCTAACCCTTCCCCTAATTGCGATTTAAACTCCCCCAAATCCCCATTTTCTTGCCCAAATCACCAAACCCGCTTCCTACATTTCATTGTTTGCATCTTAATCTTCAAAAGCCCCTTAAATTCACCCTTGTTTGTATTCGTTTGCACGGTTTTAAAAGGGTTTTCGGGTATGCGGTTTTAAGCTCGAAAAATCGCCATTGTTGCTTGTTTATTTGAAGATTACTTGCATTTGTAGGTTCATCATCATCAAGTAAGTGATTTCCATAACCTCTTGAATTTTAATTTCGATTATTTCGAATTTTATGAGGTGAAATTGAATTAGGGTTTCGAAAATCCCTGTTTAGTCGAATTTTTCGACTTGATTGTGTTTGTATGCCCTTAATTAGCTTGCTTGATGATCCTAATTCCCCTTCCTCGCTGTTTGTTACATGTTAATTCGAATTTTCCATGATTTTTATGATATGGGTTCAAGACGGTCGGATTTTTCGACTGTCACTTTGATTTTTGCTGTTGTAATCTGTCTAGCTAGCATCTCTGTTGCGATTTTGCTGCTGATTGTTGACTAAAATCGAACCCCTGTCGATGTTTAGACATGTTTACTCTGGACCTTGCACAGAAATTGCGATTAGGGCTGCTCAAGTCGAACTTTTCGACTGTCAGACGGTTTATTTACTGCATTGTCTTAATTAACTTCAGTTGTTGCTACCTGCTACTGCTGTTAATTGCTATCCCCGTCTCCTTATCGCCATTTGCATTCTGCAATTCGAAACTTTTGAGGATTGTTGGGTTTTATTTGCTGTAAAGTCGAATTTTTCGACTGATAGGGCATTCACATGCTGTCACATGCTGGTTTTACGTGTTGTTTTAGCCACGGTTAGCAGCTATTTTCTCATCATGCCCTTTACCTTGTCGCAGGATGGAGTCCAGTACCTTGCCTTCTACCAGTACTACCTCCAGTCCGTCCTTGAGTGAGTCAGTGGCCCCTGCTCTTGCCACTACCACCTCCTTAGTCACCACTGCAGCCCCTGTGTTCCTTGTTTCAGCTGTAGGGACGGTTTTTACTCCAGTGAGCTCAGCTGCGAGCTCAGTTCAGGCTACCACTTCCTCCACGGTCACCACCACAGCTAGCACTGATGCTAGTTCCTCTTCAGCGGTGACCACAGTAGCCACTACCTGTACACCAGCCACCACTTTTACACCTGTGGCGAACTCACCAGCAGCCGCAGCCGCCTTCAGAACTGCCCTGGTTCCTTACACCGTCCGAGAGTGAGCTGCTGCCTTGCGTTCCAGAGGCCGGGGTCGTAGACAGTCTCGAGCTATGCCAGCTCCTTCTACCTCTACTTCCGCCCCTAGCACTTCTACAGCTGTTGCTCCTGCTTCTACTTCTGGGACAGTTACAGTTCGAGGGGACACTTCCCTCGATTCGCACCCAGATTATCCATAGGTACTCTTTATTAATGCTTTACACCGTGATAAATTTTATAACTTGCTGAAGTGTATACATGTGCCAACCCGATTTTTGGATAAATCGGCATTAGATAAATTCGGCATTTACGAGTCAGTCTGTACTTTACTACGGGTCACGGGGATGCCTGGGCTCATTACTATGAGAGGGCACACCTTCTTAGAGCTGAGTCTCGAGTTTCTCAGCTCTTTTACCTTCTCCCCAGATGCACATAAGACTTACCCTGACAGTCTTTCAGTCTCCTTCCGGTTGTTTAACCGGACTTTTCCGATGCCTCTAGCGGAGTTTGGTAGGTTGCTTGACCTTACCTCCTCGGGTGTGACATCAGACTCGAGGAAGGTTTACCGTCAGGTTTGGCGATGCCTGGCCTGGACCGTTTCCGGAGCGAAAGCTCCACCAGTCCACCATCCCCCCGTCCGTTGTTTTCTTAGGCGATGGGGGGCTCTATTTTCGGCCGAAAGGAGCCGAACAACATTACCAACACCGAGCTCTCCATCCTGGGCGGTTATCGAACGTCGGCGAGGGTCCTTTTACCTTCAACATAGCCTACTTGACCGCCCAAGACCTCCATGACCGGGGAAGAAGGAGGCGGGAACCATTGCCTGCGGTGGCATAGCCACCATTCTTGCCCACCGCCTTTTCCTCACCTGGCCACGTGACTTGCAGGTACCTCCCCGGAGAGAGGTTACGAGTCCGGGCGCTTATGCTCGCTCAAAGATTGGGCGACCCCAGACCACCGGACTTGGAAGATTGACGGCTCCTTGTCTGTTGATTTACCTTGTGACAATCTCCCCCGTCTTGAGCCCTTACCTACTGTTGTAAAGGGCCACCGTCTGCCTGCTTTGCCTCTACTTCACCTTCCACTTCAGTCTCGTCCACCTCCTGCTGCACCCGCCGCAAAGAAGCGGCGACTTGAGACTGGAGAGGGGTCCACACCTTCAGGGAGTACCCAGCCTTCCACGGCTACTCCCGATCCAACCCCTACTCCCACTACTACTACCACTCCTACTCCCGCTCCACCTCCCACCGACTGACACGACGAGCCGGCCGGTTTTCCGGCTACTTTTAGACCAACTCCTCCCTTTGTAGCGCCCGTGGTCCAGACCAAGGGGCGCGATTCTGATTTGTTGATCGAGCTTGCGAGCGTCGAGCTCGTATGGAGAGGGACTTAGCTTTGACCCTACACCCTCTGTACGAGTACCACTTGCGGCGACACAGACCGATCCCGGAGGGTTGGCCACACCCTTCCTTCTTCCAGTACCCAGCTGAGGGGTACCCGACGTCAGAGGAGGAGGAGGAGGACGAGGACCCCGAGGTTGCAGTGGAGAGAGCTCGCGCTGAGGAGCGGAGGAGGCGAGAGGAGGAGGAGGACCCGGAGTACAAGGTGGATGGAGACGACGACGACGACGAGTAGCTACTGGTCTACTCACTTCCCCAGTTTTCTGGCTGGTTTGGGGAAGTTCGTATTTTGTATGTATCTCTTACTCTTTTATTTTGTCTCCTTTATTTTATTATTTTTATTTTGTTGGTAGTATATTCCCGTTCCCATATATATATCTGCTGGTGTATGCTGGAGGACAACAAGGGCGTTGTCCGTTTTGGTTTGGGGAGGGTATTGCATCCTTTTGAGTCTGCATCTGCATTTGTTTTGCATCCACGTTTATTTTTCAGCCTTGCATTGTTTTAATTCATTGAAAAATCCAAAAAAAAATTGAAAAATTTCAAAAATTCAAAAAAATATTCACGTTTATTTCTGCATATAGGTTCAGTTGGAACGGTAGATTCCCATGATGACAATGCACTATAACTTGTCTTTCTGCTTGAGCCTTGCACTTTTATTGATAGTTATTAGCTTTGTCATACGCATAGTCTAAGAATTTCTTTTCAAATATAGCTGACTGTTTAGACTTGACCGATAAATTGGCAAACTACTTAAAAATTCTGAGTTTTAGAGCCATAACTGGTGACATTCATGACCAGTTCATTAGGAATTGAGAGTATTACTCCTTGCATAGCATGTTCATCACTTTGCACATTCATGACATTCAATTTCTTGTTAAATGCACATATTCGGGTTTGTGGTTGGTGTCACATGCAGGGAGGTGTTTGCAAAATCCCCTTTCCTTATACTTTTCACCCATTTAGCTCCAAATTAGCCAAAACTTGCCTTTTTGACCCATTAGCTACATTCCAAATTAAGCCTGCCTAGTCAAGCTAGTTTAGTATGTTCTTTTGTGGTATGAGTTTTCGTCTGCAGTTTGGCCGTATCCCTTTTGTATGGAGTTGTTGGAAAGTTGAGGAGAAGGAGAAAGAAAAAAAAGAAGTAAAGAAAAAAAAAAGAGGAAACGTGAAAGAAAGAAAAAAAGAAAAAAAATGAAAAAGAAAAGAAGGCTGGAACGTTTAAGAAAGAAAGAAAAGAAATAGAGAATGTGAAAATGGAGGAAACAGACGTGCTCCTCTTGTCTGAGTTGGGAAGATGTTCGAAGATGTACAATCGAAAAAGGTTGATTTGGTTCAGTTAGTTATTTCAGACGGTGTTTAAAAAAAGGAAGTTTGTGACCGTCTGACTCCTCCGTTCTATCCCATATTTTTTTGAGGAGATTGTGTTTTGAGTCTAGTGAGTTTTGTGCCAAATGAAGGGCACCTGTACTTAGTCTTTTAGTCAGTTGAGATTCGGATGGTTTCATTATGGTTCTGTTAGGAACTAGCTTGACGCTTTTACCTCCACATTTCCATAACATGTTTTGCCTTTTCTCACCTGAACCTTACTATTCCCAAATCATTTGCAAACCCTCGGCTGTGACGGACATTATTGGTTGGAATGTGTGCATTAGTACTTGAATTGTCTTTCATTTTTGTTGCATGCATGCTATGTAGGTCGCAGTTAGGTGAGTGACTGTCTTTCCTTCTCTCTTTTACATATAACATTCACCCTTTGCTTCATGAGAGAAGAGTGACCACGAGAGAGTCCGATTTTGTTGGTCTTGCAAGGTCGAAAGGTTGGCTATATTTCTGAACAGCTTATAATTCGTTTGCGTATTGACTTAGCTTTAACTGTTAATTTTTGTTGCATTAAATTGGTTCAAGTAGACAAGTTAAGCTAGCTCTGAGTTATCATTTCTGTTCCATTAGTGTATAGTTTTGAGTTTACTCGAGGACGAGTAAAGGTTCGGTTTGGGGAGATTTGATACGTGCCTAATGTATAGTCTTTTTAGCCTATTTTAGCACGTATTTCTATGCATTTTCATATTGTTTTTATGGTATTTTGCCCCGAATTGGCTACTTTGGTTCGTTTTGTCCATTTTGTAGAAATGAACGCGAAAGTAGTGGAATCGTACCCTTTTTCGTCCTTTTTGCATTCATTTAGAAGAGACGGGATTTTCCTGAGTGAGATACTGTGTTTGGAAGCGTCGTGGCACGCAATACGAGGCACTTAGACGTGGACTTGAGCTGAAATGAAGATGAAGTACTCGATCGAGGAGTTTTACCACTCGATCGAGTGGTTTTCACGTCCTCTGATGGTCGATCGAGTGGTTTTTCACTCGATCCTTAAGTTGCAAAAAGACCTGTCACTCGATCGAGCACCTTTCCAGTCGATCGAGTAGAAATTGCTGAAGAGTTGGTCGATCGAGTGGTTTTAATCCACTCGATCGAGTGGTTTCGTTGGTTTTGGGCTTTAAACAGCCCGTGAGTTGTTTATTTTCGCTAAACTTATTTTCTTTTGTTATTTAAGCATGCTTTACTAGGTTAATTAGGATCATCTTTCATATTATCAAACACTCTACTGTTAACATTATCACGTACCTCATTCCTCTTCACTGTAACTTTATCTCTGGATTGCTTTTACTCGGATCTTGTGTTCTTTACGCCGGATTCGCTTGGATTGTAATTCCTTCTCTCCCTTTAATAATAATTAATCATTTGTTTGCTTTTATTTCTTGTTTCGTTGCATTTACTTTTTGCCCTAATCTTCCTTATTGCGATCTATTGTTATTTCATTATGTTTTTTGCTGGAATTTTAATTGCTGTTAGTTTAATTAGCGATATGAGTAACTAAATCCCTTTCATGTTGGGATTAGGGAATCTGCGGTAGAATTATGACGACGTAGTAAATGAGTTAGATGAATTAATTGTGAGACCCTGTCTCCATAGCAATTTAACTGTATTTATCCGACCTAGTTGAGTGCACGCTTCTATGTCACACTTTAATCTGGCTAAAATTAATCCTGGATCAAAAGATTGGACTAAATAGGCCTGCTATGAACAGTAGACTACCCTAATGAGGACGAAAGTTAAGTTAGTGGTATTTTAGGATAGAAAGTGGACCGAAAGGACCTTTCAACATCCGTCTCACATTAGTTCGTCTGAATCATTTACAGCTGAGTTATTGGATTACCGTAGTGAACCGAAATCACGACATGTCCCTCTCTTCTTGATAGTTTAAACCGATTTTCTGCCCTTATTGCTTTTGTTTTTAATTCTCTTTCCTTTAAATCTCGTAGTTTAGAAATCAATTCAACAAAACCTCCTTTGTTAATTTAGGACTAGAATTAGGCAACTGTTAATTACATTACCTCCCTGTGGATTCGATACTCGACTGCCTCTGCTACATTTTAGTTGAGACCGTTAGGTTTTATCTTTGATAGGGTTGAGATAGCCGTGTCAAACCCTATCAATTCTACTAAACCTTCTCTTATCCTCCTCTTGCTTATTACTCCAAGTATAGAACGCCCCATGTGCAGGAATATCAGCAATCCCACACTTCTCAGTACACTCCAGAAATCTTCTAACTTCTCCCTCAGTCACAACTGAACCAATTCTCTCATCATAGGCAAGGACATTATTAAAGTCTCCACATACCATCCATGGCTCAGAAATGGACTTGTGCATATTCTCTAGAGATTCCCATTAAGAAATTCTTTCCCTAATTCTATTAAATCCATAGACAAAAGACGTAAACCAACAACTCCCAGTAGGCCTATAACCAATCCTGCAGTGAATGACCTGTGCTTCAGTCCTAACAACATCCACCTGAAACACATTGTCATCCCAAATCACCCAAATTCTCCCCCCCCCCCCCCCTTCACAAATACTATTATTAGTGACTAAAGACCATTTATTACCAAGTCCCTCATGAACTTTATTAATTGAACAACTACGCACCCTAGTTTCCATCAAACCAGCTAAACCTATATTATTATTGTGCAGATACCACCTAATGTCTCTCTGGTTTTTCAGGCTATTACACCTCCTTACATTCCAAAAACCTAGGTTAGCCATGATCCAATGAAACTTCAGTAGAGCTCTCTCCCCCACCACCTTCAGGAGATTTAAGTGCAGCAATAAACGTTTTCTGTATCCCTTCCCTAGCAGTAGCAGCCTCTTGCCTATTCAGTCTAGTGAGCAACCTAGTGGAAGTAGAGAAAACTCTGTTACCCCCTGGATTTGGAGTAACCAAAGAGACCCCTATCCCAGTGTGAGCAGGAGTATTCACTACCTCAACAGTAACAACAGTCTGCACTGTAGGAATCTCAGGGAATTCTTGGGGATTCAATATGAAACCAGTTTCTGCCATCGGGGCGATATTGCCTTGTTCAACTCGTGCGTTATGGCCAAAGGTTTCCTATGGTGTGGGTGGTCATTTTTGGATGTGGGTTGTGTCACGGTGGTCAGGTCGTATAGGTAGTCAGGTTATGATGTCGAGTATAGTGGATATGGGTGTTGTGCGGGGCTGTCCATGGAGGGCGTTGTGACGGACTTGACGGTAAGGTAAGTAGTGAATGGATGGGGTTGATGATGACCGTATAATAGTTAGAGGTTCGCTTTTGTTTCTTTGATAGTTGGTAATATTTTACGGGGATTAGTGGATACTGTGGACATGGGCCACCCGCGCCGCGCGCACTTGTGCGTTGGTTTCGAGGCGGCGACACTTCTCCCACGGAACCTTGGTTTGCCAAAGCACGTCATGGGCCGTTAACGATTGGTGAGGCATTGAAACCGGTGAGAGGTTGAATAAGTCTGCATTTGTGGAGTTTCCACCAATTTATTGTGGAAAAATTGGAAAGTGTTCGAATACCTCGTATCATGTCAAGACACAAAGTAATGAAATGAACACTAGGAACTCGTTATCCTTAGAATTCTATGTCTAGAATGACTCTCGAAGATGCAAATGGACACGGATAGCGGCCTCGATTGCGGAGTAAGTGGCGAGGGTACGTATTAGGAAGTTCTTTAATTCGAACACCTAATCCCGCCCGCCTCGATAGCGGCCTCTACTAATGATTAGGGAAATCGTTCATATTTGATATGTCGTCGATGTAATGCATGCAATGCAACAAACATAGATTAATCCTAGCAAGTGAAATTAGACTATGTCGGTTAACAAACAATTTAGCACACAATTGGGTCGAAGTTGGAAGTTAGATTAATTACATGTGAATGCCATACAATTAAATCATACATAATAATAATTACGATAAATAAATTAAAATTACAAATAATTACAAAGCCTTATTTTATCTACGTCAAAAGCACGCTCGAAATGAGATTTTGAAGAGGAAAATAAAAAGAAAATAAAATTGGAATAAAAAATATGAAAATACGGCAGACTAGAGGTGATAATAGGATTAATAGTGGATTTAAACCGTAATTAGAAGCTACGTCAAAGCGAGAAAGAGTTCTGGGACAGAAACCAACCCAGAACAGGCGCAGCATCTGCTGCGTCCCTTGGAAGAGGCGCAGCTTTTCCTGCCTCTGTTTTAGAGCTGGGTTGTGGCTGTGAAGTCAGAACCGCGGATTGTTATCGTTCATTGGTAATTTGAAGATTGATTATTGATATTAGACTCAAGTAGAAGTGATTTAACAGGTTATATACATCTGGAACCGTCATAAAACGAATTAAAGACGAGAATTTACAGCGATTTATGTAATTGCGATGAACTCGTGTCGGAAATACAAAAGAACAAAACTTTGAACTTGAAAACAGAATTGAATTTGATAAATTGAAATCAAACAAAGAAAACTATGTACAAAAGACGAATTCCAGATAATTGATATGAGAAAATCGAACCTCTAAAATCAGGGTTTGAAATAGATGACGAAAACCCGCAAATATTGAATTATAAGGGATTTGTGTCGAATTATGCGTTATAGTTTAGAAAGGAATATTAAAAAACATGCTTTATGTACTGAAACTAACAAAAGAAACGAAAGAAATAAGAGAAATAGAAAATTGCAGAAGGTCGAGAAAGAAGAAGAAGAGCAGGAGCAGCGGCAACCTCTAGAAGAGACGCAGCTGCTGCTGCGTTTCTTCTCGACATCAGACCTCCACTGTTTAATAAAAACGGTTTTAAAAGATGGTTTTTAAGACGGTTTCGAGCGTGTTTTTGATATAGACCTTACATTAGACGATACAAATAAAAGGTACAATAAATAAATGGATTTTACACCCTCAGACTTACATGTTTGACGAAACGAGATTGACTTTGTTAACGTTTAGTGATTACTCGACTCGAATATGAGAATATGAAAGTGCTCTTGTTAAAGGATTTAAAAGATTGATTAGATTGATTAAGTGGAGTTGGTCAAATTGGTCGGTCTGTGCAACGTGACTGGGACTCAGAATGATCTGATCTTACGTGGTCGATTGATCAAGCACGTAGGCGTCGAAAACAAAAGCGTAGTCTAGAATGCAAAGAGAGAGAAATAAGGGGCGGAACACTCACGTGCCAAATATGGAGGCCGAAGGTCTCTATTTATACTAAACACACGAAGGAGTTTAGGTATGACACGGATACAGAAACAAATCACGAAAATATTCTGGAAAACATGGAAAGAGGGCTGGGGAAGAGGCGCAGCAACCACTGCGACTCTTGTATGAGGCGCAGTACCTGCTGTGTTATTTCCCCAGAGGTTTCCTCCTCAGCAAGAAAAATTTCCGCGTTTTTTATGGAATTTTCGTAGATATACACTTCCTTATTCCGTAAAACACAATATACGGAAGATATTTCCTTAAAAATATTTAATTTAATTAGGAATAAATATCCAGACAATTCTAGAACGTTCCGGAACATTCCAACTCGGCATTTAAACGGTCTTTAGAAAATGAAGCGGTTTTTGACCCGGACTCCAAATGAACTCTAATTACTGTCAAAACGACCGTATCGGCGCGTAGATGACGACCATGAGGTTGACTCAAGGGTTTTAGCTATCACTTGTTGATGAACTTACGAACTGTCATAAAATCGTTCTGCGTATCAAACATGCGGCCCAATCATCACCGGGTGGTTGGCGGGAGGTGCAAAAATGAGGTATCTACAGAGCCCCCACTTTGACCGAGGTCTGAACAAGGAGAAAGTCAAACCCTCAGGTCAATCGAAGATTACAACCTGACGACTGTGGCGACGCGAGGCGGCTCAAGGGGTCTGAGCCAAGGACCTGTCGTCGGGAACATTTTAGAGTCTGTCGACTATCAGGGAGGGTCGTTTAAAATCCTTTAGACTACGTAAGGAAGCTCGCCAGCCATAAGAAGAAACCATACATGGGGAATCTGCTTGCGTCGGTCTCATGCGAACTCTGTTTTTTTGAGAATTACGTGGGCTATGAGCGGCAACGAACTCTCGCTGGGAAACATATTGATAACTCTACTGGGGAAGAATCATACATTGGGTCGACAACGGCGCGCCCTTGGCACCGCTGGGGAAAAAGATAATAAATGAGTCGACAATAACACGCCCTTGGCATTGTTGAGGAAGCAATAAATAGATCGACAACGACACGCCCTTGGCATCGTTGAGGAAGATAAAGGTGTAAATCGACAATGGCACTCCCTTGGCACCGCTGAGGAGAAAATAGTAGGTTGACAATGACGTGCCCTTGGCATCATTGAAGTAAAGTGTAAATTTACAACGGCACGCCCTTGGCACCGCTAAGTAGAAAATCGACAACGACGCGTCCTTAGCATCGTTGAGGAAAAAATCGCCAACGACGCGTCCTTAGCATCGCAGAGGAAAATAAAGGTATTGACAACGACGCGCCCTTGGCATCGCTGAGGAAAATAAAGGGTTTAATCGACAAAGGCACGCCCTTGGCACCGCTGAGGAGAAAATCGACAACGACGCGTCCTTAGCATCGCTGAGGAAAAAATCTGCTCGGGTCATCGCAAGCGAAATTCCGATAAATAAGAGAAGCCCATGAACTGTATTTACTGATCATGAATTCTTTCGGGAAATAAAATGTCATGGTCGTCTATAGTCTGTTGAAGAAAATGCTGATCCGGACAAAGAGAACGCCAAAACAGAGCCATATGTTGAGGAAAAGCCGCATAAAGTCTGGCCCACAAATAACGAACTTATAACGAATTTTAACGAATTTTAAGGAAGCTTATTGCAGAAAAGGCGCAGCAAAAGCCGCGACCTTTGGAAAAGGCGCAGCTAGTACTGCGTCCTTTCCCAAGCTCGTCCCTGTCTGAGTAAAAACCCGACTTAAGTCGTGTTTTATTTTCATTTCAAAACACAAATATTTCGTTTCTTCATAAAAACTCAACCACATTCTGTCAAAAGGTTGATCAAATCTTGCCATAAATTATGACTAATCAAGGTATGTGTCTTGTACTTGCTTTAATTCGCATTTGAGCTTGATTTTTAGGTCGAAAATTAGGGTTTATTTTCCCATTTATGTCGAAAATTTGGGGTTTTCTTCCCAAATGAATTTGCCTCATGAAATTAACATTAGAAATGAGTAATTGGCCATGCTAGGAACACAACCATATATCCCTTTCGAATTTTCATCAAGTATTAAGGATTTGAGGACGAAATGTGACGGTTTCTCTACGAAACCGTAAAACCCTTCGAAAATGGCCCTATACTAACCCATTTTTGATGAAACTTGGTGTTTTAGAACCCTTAAGTAGCGGATAAACTTGCTATCATACTGGATTTTTGATTTGTGACAGCTCCTCCGGGACACTTTTATATGGCATAATTGACATTGTAGCGAAATACTGCCGAATTTTCGGCTCAAACCCGCAATTAGGCTCGAACATAGACTCTTCTTGACTCATACTGCCACATGAGTGGTTGGACTTTGGAAAGCGTGGCCGAAAACGCAGCTTTAAAATGTAGAAAAGCTCAAAAATGCTTGAAAATACGCTTAGCACTACTTTATTTGCTTTGATTGTAGAGGATATTACTTCTACGTTGGGGAGAGACTTCATGGAGACCAACGTTGAGCCTTTTACCATTCAGGAGATGGAGGAGGACCTAAAGGAGGAGGCCCCACGTGGGACGAGGCGGCCACCAGCTCGCAGGAGCGCCTGAGTGGGCCGAGAAATGGAATGGGAGACATCTCATTTGGGCAGCGGAGAGCCACTTGTCGTACAGGACGACGAGGATTATGGTAAGCCTTCAACTTGTTATTTCTTTTATTTACTTATTGCACATTTCCTTATCATTTTCTTGTTTGTTTGCGCTTTTCTATGCTTAAGAAAGCTTTCCTTTTGAATTGACATAGGAGGCTGGGAACATGAGATCCTTCTCTGGTTACACGACGATGATGGACGCCTTCGGGAAGCTGACATAAGAGGAGCAGGCCATCATCGAGCAGGGAGCTTTCGGCGCCTTGCTGCGAGGTTGGAGAGAGATCAAGGAAAGGAAGATTCGGGCTAACCTTTGCCTGATTCGAGCCATTCTTGATCGGTTCTGGCTCACGACCTCGACTTTCCATATACCTTTTGGAGAGATCGGGGTCACTCTGGAGGACTACGACATGATCTCGGGTCTGCCGCGTGGAGAGGAGCTGGTGGTGTGGCCGTAGACAGCCATGAGAGTAGACTCGGCTAAGGCGAGGAGTCTGATCGGCTGGAACCTGGCTACGAGTGCGGCCCAGGTTCCTGGTTTCGTGCCGAGTACCTACGTGAGGGACTACTTCGGAGGTAGGGTTCCAGCGAGGGTGAGGATGGATGGACGCATGGTGCCTCCACCTCCTTGTACAGCTGAGCAACGGGCTCGCTTGTGGCGGTGGTGGTTCTTGTCTTCGATTTCCTCGGAGACAAGGAGGAGAGGCTGTCGACGAAGCTTCTTCCGTTTCTTGCTGACTTGAGTAGCCTAGCTCGTTGGGACTGGGTTACTCCTAGCTTTGCGGTCCTCACACATTACATGAGGGCCATGGTTCATCCGGAGTTGATGGAGAAGGGGACTTCTCCTGCCACTGTCGGTCCTGGACTTCTGTTGGAGGTATGAACCTTCCTTACAAATATGAAAGAACATTTTGTCATTATTCTTTTCTCTTTTGAAAACATGAAAGATCATTTTTGTAGAGAATAAGCTGTAATTATTATCTTGTCTGCAGGCGTGGGTGTACTCCTACTTTCCTAGTTTCGCGCCCACGAGGGCGGCGGACATACCGAGGGAGTACCCCGTCGTGAGGGACTGGATCGTGTGTCGTCGGAAGAGCCAGCGATCTTTTTACGACGTTTATCCGAGGGGCGTGAATGCCCTGAGCTTAGACAGCGTTAGCATATTTGATTTTAATTTACATATCTTTTCTTTGCTTAGAGACGATCATAGGAATGACCCCCCGTTTCCCTGCCTTAGTAGGTGCCTAGGCCTTGGGAGAGCTACACTGGAGCTCCTGCTTTTGTGGCTAAGGTTCTCCGCCCTCGGAGTTCGCGTCGGTTACTGTTGACGACGCCCATGGGGCCAGTGTGGTACTTGGGCGAGCGTTTCGCTTGGCAGTGCTCCCAGGACGCTTTTACGGTTCTCATCGATCCTCCACGGACGATGTTTAGGGAGCCCTCAGAGGCTGAGAGGATGACTGACCTGGCTGGTGCGAGTGGTGACACTCTCCTTCTTCCTGGCGAGGAGTAAGCCGAGTTTGTTCGCCGGAGGCTAGCGTACTGACCGATCGTGGTAAGCATATTCACTTGTTGTTTTTGATAAAACTGATAAATGATGAATGATCACCAAGATAAAGAATCACTTTAGCTTTGTAGGAGATCGAGGTGGCGGGCATCGAGCCCCTAGCTTTTCTAGAGACACTGGAGTACACCGACTCGACAGGCATGACGACAATCTCAGAGATCCGGGAGTTCAGCGAGGCGGTGACCGACGCTGGTCTGGACGAGTGACAGCACATTGTGAGGAGGATAAGCCCTCAGTTTTGGTTGTCTTTTGTATTTTTATGCTTTATTACATATGAATGCATTTGCTTGAACCTTTTCTGTATTTGAATGAAGGTGGCACCGTCTAGGCACGTGGACCTGAGGAGGATGGCCAACCGGTTACGAGCTACAACCATTGAGGCCCTTGCAGGTGGCTTCGGGTGTAATACCCGTCCTTTTAGGGACCCGTTTACCGACGTTGACTGACCTTAGACACCTACTTTGACCTTCGGAAACCTTACGAGTGATGACTTGTGAAGATGTGAGCCTTGGAGTATGTGGTACTCGATCTAGCGGAGGCTACTCAATCGAGTAGCTTGGGAACTCAATCGAGTAGATGCCACTCGATTGAGTAAGTGCGCTACTCGATCGAGTAATAGGATTTCAGCGGGGAATTATAAATCGTATAATCGTGAAACCCAAATCATTTCTCCTTTCTTCCTAAACCTAAATGCCGTCATTCCACTTCTTCTCCACCATAGTTCCTCTCCTTGAGGCCTTTGAGATTGGTTATACCATAGGGATGGGATGCTTGAGTCGGGTAGCGGTCTTGACGCCGGATTGCTTTATATAGGTATGTTGTCATCATCATCCACGTCATCTTTGATTTCAATTATGATTATGGTAGTAGTAATAGATGGTTATGATGGTTGTTATAGGTGGTTTTGCTGGTTGATTGTTATCTTGTGATCGGACGCGAAATCGCCGTAGTTTGCTAAAGGTAGGTTCGCCTACTCAGTACTGTTGGTTGTCTAGAGTGTCTATTGTTATTGTATAGTTGGTTTAGTGTCTTTGTGGATGATTGGTTGCGGTTGATTGATTAACGTAGTATTGGTTTAAGGGTTGGTGAATGTTGATTGTACAGTTGGTTGTGATTGTTTGTCTGTGGTTCTCGAGGTGTGTCCTCGGCTGAGTGGAGTCACTTGCGGGAGTGGTTTCAACGCCATTGATTCGCCTTCTGTGGAACCCACCACAGAAGGGATGTGCACATTAAGGAACATGGGTTATCACTCGGATAAGATGAGCGGGGCTTAGGTGGGAACGGCTACGGTCCCCCACTGGCAGGACTGGACCTTCGGGCAGTTCGTGATGTGTGGTTTGTTGGAGGAGGTGATGTGTGTGTATGTTACTGTATTTCCTTGGGTCTGCCTTTGTATTTGTACCTCAGTTACTGGCCTTGTGTGGTGTTGTTGTGTTGTCTTCTTGTGTTATGTCTATCGTGATCCACTATGGTGATGATGTGACTCATATTTGAGCACATTTAGTCCCTGAATTAACCTCGTTCCCATGCTTTCTAGCATATATTAGGGTCATTTCTTATCTTTAGTTTCGCATTTTCATATTCTTTGAGGTTTTGTGTCCTTGGTAGGAGAGGATTGCTAGCCTTTCATTTATGGAGCAAAATAGACCTAAATGGATCGCATCTAATAACCAAGCATCGAAGAGGAGACCGACACTAGCAGCCTAAGTAAATAAATGAAGATAAATGGGCAATGATGAAAGATCCGTGCATCCCCAAGACAATCCCCACGGATTGTTAGGAAGCCAAAATAAGAGAAGAACCCTGTGCCAGAATCCGAGCGTCCTGAGCTCGTGACGAGCGTCCCAGAGCTAGGATTCGAGCATCTCCAAGCTAGCCCGAGCGGATCTTCTTACATGACCAACCGTGCTTCAGGCAAGGATGCGCGAATTCCCCTGGGAGTTGCTGCATGATCCGCGCATGTCCCCCGGGATTAGCAAAATTGTCAAGCTTCTCTTAGGGTCTTAATCGTCATTTAAGCCCTTAGTAGCCCTAATCCTTGTACTTAATTTTAGTATAAATACCCTATTGTACTACCTAGATTATCATCTTAGAACATCTAATCTCATCTTATCATAATCATTCTCTTAATTTAGTCTTACTCAATGTTATAATACACATTTCAATATTAATCACATCTTCATCTTTCCTTATTCTCTCAATTGTTCTTAGTTTAGTTGGGTAATTAGAAGATTATTTGGGGTTTATTGGAGGATTGACAACCTTCCATCAATCATCAAGTTTACTTCTATTATTCTTTGCTTTATTATTTGGATCATCTCAATAGGTATAATCTCTTTTTACCTTTGCTTAATTATTGTTAATCACATCATTTATTCATCATGTTTTGCTTTGTTAGTATGATTGACAACCTTATTAGCATGCTAAACTTGATCATGAGTGAGTAGTCCTTTAGCTAGGGTTAATGGGAAATTAGGGGAAATAATCGTGGGAATTAATCTATGCTTAATCTAATATGTTTTCATAATTAATTGCTTGCTTGTTGTGATTTCAACCTATGCACATGTTATGTTTGATGAAATGCTAGACTATGAAACCTTTCATTTTTTACCCATCTCTTATCTTTTCAATGAGGCTTGTAAGACATAAACCAACTCGAGCCTCATTAGACCATGCATAGAGTTGAATAGGAGGAGACTAAGTCGACTTGTAGGTGTTGTAAAGTCTTGATCGACTCGGCTCCGGGACCCAAATCTTCCTAGGGATTGTAAGATATTGTTGGAATATGTGTCCTCAACAATAGTGAGATCACAAGTTTAAATCTCATATTAAGAATACGTAAGGGATGATTCATTATATAATCAACTGATCATCATTAATCGGTAATGATTAGCTAAGTAGAGTTTGACATTACTGTCGTTTGACGGTGGTGATCAGTTGATCCCTTAAGGTCACACCTAAAGGACAATTCCCTTATTAGGCAAATTGATTAATTGTATGACGATACAAGTTAATCAATTCCTTAAAATTGAACAATTCAATTGTGAGAGAGAATGTTAATATCTTATTGTAATAGGATTAAATAAGATTTATTTTAGTAATTAAAATGCTTTGTTACTAAAGTTGTTTATTGTTTGTGAAACAACAAAGATAAGAATGAATGGTTAATTATAATTACAAGATGTTGTGAATTATAATTATATGACCCATTTTATTTATGTGATCAAGTATCACTAGTCAATTTGTTGTATGTAATTTAATTAATTCATAAAATGATATTTATGTGATAAATATGCATTAAATTAATTAATAACATGTAACATACTACACGTGACATATTGTGTGACAAATGACAAATTGACAAAATAAAATGGTTGTCCATTTTATATGATATGGAACGAATGGAGGGAGTAGTGATGGATTATGGTTGTTTTATTTTATTTGATAAAATAGCATAATAATGCCTACCTACGTCTAGCCTTACAAACCTATATCATGGATAAGAGAAAAAGAAAAAGGAAGATGCCTTCCTTGGCCTTATATGAGCCGGCCATACTACTTTATTAAGAGTAGTTTTGGCTTTTTCATTTCCATTCTTACACATTCAACATTCATTCAATAATCTTACATGCAAAAATACTTCATCTCTCCCACATCTCTCTAAACATGTTTTAGAAAATAAGAGATTGTTCATAAATTCTAATATCAAAAGAAGGTTACTAGTGTAGTAATAATAACAATATTAGAATTAATTTTAAGTGTACTAGTGTATTAATCTAGTTAATTAGTATACTAGTTTAAGGGATTAGTCTTGGGTGCAATCAAAGGAGGATCTCTACATTGGGATTTTTGAGGTTCATCCATCATTTTAAGCTCAGGAACAAATAAGGAAGGTGACCTTATTTGTGCCCACATTTTCGAACCATCTTACAATGTAAGGGACATTGTTTTTCTTATAAATCCTTTATTTTGTTATGCATGCACTAGATCTTAAGAACAAATAAATAAGAAGTTAATTAGTTCACTATTAGAGGAGTCTAATAAAAGGTGTATGAACCTAACAAGTGGTATCAGAGCACAGGATGTTGCATGCATAATCGGTTATTGTTTTTCCGAGTTAAAATGTTAACATATAAAACTAAAAATTAGTGATTTATTTGATAAAGGCACGAAAACATAATGCATGTTATATATTATGGTCCTAAATTATTTTTAGGTCATTTTTATGATTTATGGTAATTTATTATTCATTTTTATAATTTTTAGTGAAATAATTAAATTTTTATGAGTAAAATGAACTTTTATTCACTAAAATAAGTTAACCTTCACTAATGGCCATGATTTTTTAGTACGACCTCACATGAATATTTTATGTATTGTATGTAAAAGTTTATATTAATTTGATTAATATTTCATGATATATGATTTTTATGTGATAAAAATGGCATAAATGTAGGTTAAATGACTAAAAATGGTTAAACTTACTCTCTGACCTTGAAAATTATATATGACCTCAAATGCATATTTTACAAGTTGTGTGTAAAATCTCGTATTAATTTGATTAATATTGCATGTTTTATTATTTTTATGAGATAAAAATGGATTAAAAGAGGTAAAATGGTTAAAAATAGTTAAATTGCGAACCAAGACATGAAACTTTAATATAATGTCACATGCATGATTTAAACAGTGTATGTAAATGTCGAGATGAAATTATTTCATTTTGCATGATTTATGAATTTTTAGAGTAAAAATGGCATAAATAGTTACTATTTTAGCATGAATGGCTACAACGAATTACATGGCATGAGAAAATTGTTTTAGGTTGCATAAATATCCCACTTAACATATCTAAACTTGTAAAATTGATTGGATTAATTTTTGGATACTTTAGATGTTTATGAGATAAAATCGATAAATTGCAACTATATTTTTTCAAAATTAATTGGAAAATTTTAACCATGATTTTTTATATTATGAGTGTCATAAAATTATTGTAGAATGTTCAAAAATTTAAAATTCAAATTTTGAAATTATTGTAATTTAATTTGGATTTATTTCATAAATGTTATGATTTTAAGGTAAAAAAATGAGCATAAGATTAAATCAAGTTGAATTATTGTCAAAAACTGAGTGATGACGAATTTTTGAGGCCTAAGAGTGTTAGGATAATTAACTTGACCTTAAATGTGATTTGAGTGTTGATTTGTGATTTTAAGAAGTTATGATCACGCATTTCCATAAAACCGGGTTATATAAACAATACAAGTTAAATAAGGCGATTTGGCACATAATTTGGCACGATAGACACATATTATAATGCTGCATATTTAAATTGTTGAATGTCTTTTTATTTATATAATTTTGAATTATGTAATTTTATCTTAGTATGGCCTTAGTTTTAATCGATATTACCCGTAATGAAAGGGAATACTGATTCGGTTGTAATTTAATATGATCTCGTATCACTCTTATTTTTACTAGTTTTTCATATTAAAAATGTATAATAGGATTAGCTTGTATTTTTATTATTATTTGTAATTATGGAGCTTCTTCAAGACGGTGCCATTCGGGAAGGCATTCCGACAACGACGGTGTTCTTGGGAAGCGTACCACTTGAAGATTCAAGGGACCAAAGGAGTTGGTTTCCGAATATGTAATAGATTATTTGATTTTCTATTTTAGGAAGGCCATACTAGGAATTTATTATTATTGCTTTGCATTTATTTTAATAAGTTGCATGCATTGCCAAATTTCCATAACAACACATGCATATCAAATCGAGTCATCGACCGTGTCAATTATAATTATCGTAGTTCACTTAAAACGTGATAGATAATAAATTGACAAGACCTCTCACTTATAATAATTGAGAATTAGCCTTACCAAATAGTAGAAGCCATGAGTCTCAATTTTATGAGGAAGTAGGCTCGGCTCACCGGGGTACTAAACTTGTTACGTTGGGTAAGTGGGTAATAAAATGTTATTACATCGAAATTTGGATTGAGCTCAACGAAAGTATTCGTGACCGTAGTCGCATGTGTTCCGGGCTAAAGATAAATATTAGAGTAATTTTTATCGACCGAGAGTTCTAGAAGTAGAATCGATTAAGAGGTTAATCCACCGAGTTATATTAATATGGGATGAATCGGCTCACCGTGCCCGAATTAATATGAATTTGGATCTCGGGATCATTTATAATAGTTGGGTAGAAGTCACTATATAAATGCTTAAAACTTGTTTAAAATGTTTACAAGTATTGTTAAAAACGATAGATGTTTATTGATTCCTTCACTTTCCATTATGTAGTCAAAATCGTTTTCACAATTGCAATGACAACTCCAATTTCATCCGCGACCACTAGCTCCAACACTCTCACTAATGTTTCATGGCTACGATCCTTCATGGATCGTTGTAAGTTAGAAAAGAATGGGTCCAATTTCGCCGATTGGGACGCGCGACTTCGCTTGGCCGTGGAGGGTGACGACAAGCTTCGTTACTGATCGGAGCCATTTGGTGTTCACAATTAAGCATATGTGGTCGTTGTTCAATGGTCGATACAAAACACAATTTATACTTCACAAACAACTCTACAATTAGTAAAGAGGCAAGTAAAGGTCGGATCCCAAGGGACGGGTATTGAAATGAAGATTCTATTGTAACTAGTGGTGTCTAGGGGTGTCACAAATTGGGTTGATGTAGAAGGTTACTAAACTAAAATAGCAATGAAAATAAACTAACAAGGTAGATGAAATTAGGGTGTAAACAATTGATTAAAAGTACTAGGGTGTCATGGGTTCATAGGGGAATCATGGGATATGATCATACAAACATGTTCTCAAATTATAAGCAAGCAATTATTGTTGTGATGGATTGAGTTGGGTTATATCTTACAATCCTAGGAAAGTTTGGGTCCCGGAGCCGAATCTCTTGGATTGTACAACACCTACAAGTCGACTTAATCTTCCCTACTTAACACATGCATGGTCTAACAAGACTCGAGTTGGGTTATGTCTTACAAGTCAAGTTGAAAGGATAGAAGATGATAGTAAATGCAAGGATTCATAGGCTTAGCATTTCATCAAATATAACATGTGCATGTATTAAGATCAAAACAAGCAAGCAAATAAGATATGAAAGCATATTAATTTAAGCATGAATCATTCCCCATGTTGGTTTCCCCTAATCACCCATTAAACCCTAGCTAAGAGACTACTCACTCATTATCATATTGATCATGCTAGGAAGGTTGTCAATCATACTAACATAATGAAATATGATGAATAAATGAAAGTAATTAGCAATAATTAAAAAGGGATTAAGAGATTATACCTACTAATGATTCCAATAATAAAGCAAGAATAATAG
Source organism: Silene latifolia (assembly GCF_048544455.1). Classification (NCBI taxonomy): domain Eukaryota; kingdom Viridiplantae; phylum Streptophyta; class Magnoliopsida; order Caryophyllales; family Caryophyllaceae; genus Silene; species Silene latifolia. The sequence continues at coordinate 77,735,665 of NC_133537.1, read as the reverse complement.
AAGTACTTGAATCCTAGATTGAGAGGTTGTCAATCTCCCAATAATAACCCAAATAATCTTCAATTACCCAAAATAAAGTAAGAACAAGAGAGAGATTAAAGAACTAAAACTTGGATTAAAACTTGATTAATATTTGATTACAATATTGAAGAGAGATTTGATTGATATTAACTACACTAATTATTGATAAGAAGAACATGCTCCTCTAATTAGACTAATGGGGTTTTTATAGTGAAAATTATGGAGGATGCATTAGGGTTAACTAAGGGCTAAACTAGTAATTACACTTTTAAGTTGAGCAAGGAGCCTCCAGGATTATCCGAGAGAAGGGCTTCTCCATTTCGTAGCTTGAAGAACGAAATCGTCTTTGTCTTTGTGATCCGTGCGGCCGGGAGTCGGGACGGCGGATCTGGATGGACGATCCGAGCGGATCAAGGAACAAGACGCTCGGACCGGGCATGGGGAATCCGAGCGGATTCCTGGTGAGGACGCTCGGATTGGCGAGGACGGACGGATTCTCTACAATCCGTTCGGATTGTAGTTCAAAGAACTTTCCTTCTTCTTTTTCTTCCCTTTTCTTCATGAATTCCTTGGGGATTTCCTTGGGGACTCAAGGATCCTTTTCTCAACAATGCTCTTCTACTATGCTATGTACAAAGGCCTTCTAGTCTTGTCTCTCCTTGATGCTTGGTCATTGAATATGATCAATTTAGCCTTGTTTTGCCATGAAAATGCAAGATTCTTACTCCTTTCCTACCAAGGGATCAAAATCTCAAAGAATATGCAAAACAAAGAACTAAAGATAAGAAATGACCCAAATAGGCACTAAAAAGCATAGAAACAATGGTAATTCGGGGGCTAAATATGCGCCAATTATGGTCGCATCAGTTACCTTACCGAGGCCTCTCCCGCCGAACCTAATGCTAGGTCTACCACCGCCGCTAGGCAAGCCTATGAGGTTTACCAAAAGGAGTCGGCCGCGATCAAAAATGTGTTGATCTTCTCAATGGAGGCCGAACTCCAAAAAAGTGCTATAAAGATTAGCACCACTCATGAGAGCTATACGAAACATGTGACCATGTTTTCACGAGCTCCGAGGATCATTCAATATGAGGCGGCATCCGCATTCTTTGATCTCAACATTAAGGAGGGCCAAAAGGTTAGCCCTCACGTGCTCAAGTTGATGGAGCATGTTGAGACTCTAAAAATGCATAAGGTAGAGATTCTCGAGGAACTCTTCATTGATCGAATTCTTCACTCCTTAAACAAAGTTAAGGCATATGTTCAATTCAGGGTGAATTTTAATATGCAAAACAAGAAAGTTTCCCTTGATGAGTTGCACAAAATGCTTGTGCAAGCCGAGAGAGACATGGGGCTAAGTGTTAGCACCACCAAGGATGTGCTCAATGTTAATCATAAGAGCAAAGGGAAGTTTAAGAAAAGTGGCAATAAGGGAAAGAAGAAAACTCCCTACAAGTACAAAGAGAAGACTTGTGAAGCTAGTTCCTCCAAGCCCAAGTACAGTGCCCCATCCGAGGACAAGTGCCACTATTGTAGTGGTTTTGGGCATTGGAAAAGAATTGTTCAAAATATCTTGGCGATATTAAAGCTGGAAAGGTTATTCCAGTAGGTAAATAACTATCCCTATCTTTTATGTTTCGATCTCAACTTTGGTATTTTTATACAAGTTGTGATGATTACCCTTTTTATTGTAATTAGGGCATCCTAGCAAGGATAAAGGCAAGGATAAGCAATCCTAGAAGATCTTGAGGGAAGCTAGATGTAGCCGACCATGGTGCTAGATCTATGGAAGCTTGGCTTTATGTTGCTTTGTCTTTATTTTCATGTTGTATTTTGAGATTTTAGAACTATTTTGATTTCCTTGTTCGCTTGGAAATTTGATTGTATCCTTTAAACAAGGGTTGTATTTTGGATATTGGTGACTTGGTTTGCAACCCAAGTCACTTGCTTTATCGTATCGTTTGTTCTAAAATTTATCTTCATACACTACTTGCATAGAGAAACGTAATATTATCGACTTAAATTGATCAAAATAGACAATTATGATGATTGGATCATTATAAGTCCATAAGCTATGAATTTGATTCTCCTTATGCTATTGTTACTGAAAATGACAACTTACTTATGTAAAATCAATTATAAAGTCATGATGAGCTATTGAACTCTATATAGGATAATTTAATCTACCAATTGGTTACACCATTTATAAGACTCCATACGAGTTATGGGAAGGCTTAAGACTTCTAGTTTGTTCATTACATGGACATGAGTCGATTTGAGTGGTCAAACTCAATTTTGGGAATTAGCAATCCAAAATGGACACGCTATTTTGGAAGGTCACCCAGGAGATACCTAAAATAGAGAGTCTATTCAACAAATAACATGGATCAGACTCGCATATTACATGAATCAAACTGCCATGAAAGAGCTGGTCTTTTATGAGCTAATGCGTTAGTCTAAAGAAACTTCTAATACTCCACCATATATATGTTTGTAACTCACAAAGCTATCTCTTAAGAAGATAGAGGTATTTCTAAGAGATAGAGTGGGAGTAGATTAGATCGTCGCAAACATGTCTTATTGTTAATATGCTACTTTGTAAAAGTAATGAAACTATAATCTATAAAGATAGAGTGGGAGTATAATTTAGTGGGAGTTTAGCACACATGTCTTGCTGTTAAAATATTGCTTTGTGAAAGTAATGGTATTGTCCTAAATCGACTTTGTTACATACGAGCCATAGCATTACAATCCAAAGATTGTTACTCAAAGAGTAGATTTACTTTAAGGCGAGGGTCTCCTTAAAGTGAATAAAGCTTTAGAGTAAATAAGAGCATAGATTAACTTGAAGATGTTGATCAAGATAAATGATGTTAGGAATTGCCGCATTTCATTTTAATGTATGGCAAATGATAATTAAAATTCACTTTTCTAAAATGGGAATTTAGAGAAAGATGTGTTTGGAACACAAAACCTTAGATAAAGATCTAAGAATCCTAACACATTATGCGCAGCTTTCTTAATTGATTCCAGAATGGTCTTAAGCAAGCATGAAAGGATTATACGTTTCGTTCATGTGATAATTGAGAATGGAATCCTTCACATGATTGAAGAATCATGATTTTACATGAAGTTAAGTGGGAGCAAGAATTATTTTTCCCATGTCTTATATGTTGATAACATATTACTTATTGAGAATAATGTACCAATGCTCTTTTCTGTGAAAGAGTGATTGGGAGACTAGGAAAAGGTGCGATATATTCTAAGATTTCTGAATCTATGTGAGAGAATATTGGCATGGGGTTAAGTGTCTTACGAGGATAAAATATTTCGTATCTGTTGTACATCAACAAGGTTGAATAGGTTATTCATATTGATGGAAGTGGAATTACTATGATGGAATCATAGTACTTCACTGAACCTATTAAGTTGTTGATTACATGAAATCGATTTCTAATGTTTTCGCCATTAGAATGATCATGTATGCCAACAGACGCACATAACATGATGTGACATATCTCTAGAGCATGATAAGTCAATAAAAAGATAATTCCCATGATATGGCTTGTGAAAACATTAAAGAACATCCTTGAGATTCTTGAGAAGAATTAAGGATTCGTTCATATGTTTGGATGATAAACTAAGTTATGTGTTGAAGGGTTGCACAAACTTTAGTTTCCAAACCAAAAGGGATTTGTTGAAATCCTAGGATGTTGTATTGACTTAGGAGTAAGAAACTAGAAAGGTGTTTTAGTTTCACGCATTGCAAATTCTACAATAGGAATCTAAGTAAATTGTGATAAAATGGTCAACGTAAGGATTAAGGGTGAAACCCTCAACAAATGACTTTATCACAAGTTATGCGATAACAGTGGGAGCATCTTTCAAGTTAAAGAGTCCAAGTCTAGTAAGAAGACTAGACAAATACTTAGAGATAAATTCAAGTTATTAGAAATAACATTGAATAGAAGGAAATAGCAATTGACAAAGTTGGAATACATGGATATCTGGTATATCCACTTGCCAAGCTTTTATTGCATTTCAACAAGTGTAAAAGGTACACTATAGATTATAAGATATGAAGTAGTAATAGAGTATTGACTATTCATATATGATAATCACAATTATCGTTTGAGTTTCTTTAAACTCACCCTTTACTTTGTTATATCCAAATGGGTTGTAGAGACAAATTGAACCCCATTAAAGTGAACTGGATTGACATAGTACTCACCCCTAGTCACTTCTAGTCACTTGAAGAGGTGACGTCTCGAAGTGACTAGAGTGTGATGCGATTGATGGCAAGTTCAAGTGCCATAGAGTCATATGGGATGACTAGTCGATCACATATGCAGACTGTATGGGACACTCTGTCGGGCAGTGACCGCTTATAGATTATGGTAATTCATAAAGCCTGGTCGTGGCAAGAGCTACTATAATATTCTTATGAGTCAACTCTTTTGACTAGAGACTATTCGCCCAAGTTGGCACAAATTTCTGATTGGCTTTGATTTATGCTCTACGACTGTCGTAAATGAGGTCAAATGAGTATATTTTGGGTTATGATGAACTGTGGCTAAACAAAGGGAATAGTGCGATAGGAATTGTCCACCCCCTTATCAAGGTTGTTTGAAATCTCAAGGCCAGGCCACTTGAGGAGTAGTGAACTGGAAATGCGTGGCCACGCTCGGAAGGTATCTACGGTAGATAATTCCGGTCAGACAGTTACACTCCAGATCGAGAAAACCACTCAAGATATGATCAAGAGCAAGTATGACCTGCGAGAGACCTTGCATTGAGTGGGAGATTGTAATAGGACAAGAGAATTGGTGACGCACACTTGTCTCGGACCAGTGGGAGATTGTTGGAATATGTGTCCTCAACAATAGTGCGATCACAAGTTTAAATCTCATATTAAGAATACATAAGGTATGATTCATTATATAGTCAACTGATCATCATTAATTGGTAATGATTGGCTAACTAGAGTTTGACATTACTGTCGTTTGACGGTTCTGATCAGTTGATCCCATAAGGTCACACCTAAAGGACAATTCCCTTAATAGATAAATTGATTAATTGTATGACGATACAAGTTAATCAATTCCATAAAATTGAACAATTCAATTGTGAGAGAGAATGTTAATATCTTATTGTAATAGGGTTAAATAAGATTTATTTTAGTAATTAAAATGCGTGTTACTAAAATTATTTATTGTTTGTGAAACAACAGAGATAAGAATGAATGGTTAATTATAATTACAAGATGTTGTGAATTATAATTATATGACCCATTTTATTTATGTGATCAAGTATCACTAGTCAATTTGTTGTATGTAATTTAATTAATTCATAAAATCATATTTATGTGATAAATATGCATTAAATTAATTAATAACATGTAACATACTACATGTGATATATTGTGTGACAAATGACAAATTGACAAAAAAAATTGGTAGTCCATTTTATATGATATGGACCGAATGAAGGGAGTAGTGATGGATTATGATTGTTTTATTTTATTTAATAAAATAGCATAATGATGCCTACCTACATCTAGCCTTACATACATACCTATATCATGGATAAGAGAAAAAGAAAAAGGAAGATGCCTTCCTTGGCCTTATATGAGCCGACCATACTACTCTATTAAGAGTAGTTTTGGCTTTTTCATTTCCATTTTTACACATTCAACATTCATTCAATAATCTTACATGCAAAAATGCTTCATCTCTCCCACATCTCTCTAAACAAGTTTTAGAAAACAAGAGATTGTTCATAAATTCTAATATCAAAATAAGGTTACTAGTGTAGTAATAATAACAATATTAGAATTAATTTTAAGGGTACTAGTGTATTAATCTAGTTAATTAGTATACTAGTTTAAGGGATTAGTCTTGGGTGCAATCAAAGGAGGATCTCTACATTGGGATTTTGGAGGATCATCCATCATTTTAAGCTCAAGAACAAATAAGGAAGGTGACCTTATTTGTGCCCACATTTTCGAACTATCCTACAATGTAAGGGACATTGTTTTTCTTATAAATCCTTTATTTTGTTATGCATGCACTAGATCTAAAGAAAAAATAATTAAGAAGTTAAGTAGTTAACTATTAGAGGAGTCTAATAAGAGGTATATAAACCTAACAGATATACACTAACTCGATCCCATCACAACAATAAGTGCTTGCTTCTAATTGAGAACATATTTGTATGATCTATTTCCATGAATCCCCTATGAACCCATGACACCCTAGTGCCTTTAATCAATTGTTTACAAACCCCTTTAATTACTTTACTTTGTTTTCATTAGTTTACATTCATCTTGTTGATTAGTTTAGACCACACCTCATCTCAACCCAATTTATGACACCCTAAGACATAACTACTTGCAATTAAAATCTTAAATCGATACCCGTCCCTTGGGATCCAACCTTTACTTACCTCTTTACTAAGAGTATTTTGTGAAGTTATAAATATTTTTTTGGTTAGGTAGTGACAACGACTAGGCACTAAGCACAAAAACCCCCGCCCAAAAATTGATTTTCAAACCATTGATTTGTGATATAATGCAAAAATACCAATGAGGCTCGCATTGGTTTGTGAGTTTACAACGACACGCTCATCAAAACGCTAACCACTTTAACCCGGAGTTCAACAAGGATAACACCTACAAACCGGTTAAGGGGAGCAACCTTCTTGATTTGAGCACTATGATCAACAAGTTTCATTGGGTCGAGAATGACAATCTTGACCATAAATATTAGTGGCTCATCAAAGAAGCCAAGTCCATTGTCTTGCCCACCAAGATTTGCCGTATCTATGTCCGTAGACCAAACTACCTATTACCCATCTCCAAAGAAGCGGAGTTGATAATAAAGCAACATAGGGATCCAATTGCCAAGCCCTCCTCCTCTACCATTGTGACTCCACCCTATCTTTTTGCCTATCAAGAATTCAAACCAAGTGGCTCTAATGTCATGGTAGGCAATGACTATTTGACCCAATTAATGCAACAAATGCATAAAGAAGCTCACGATAACCGGGTGAATGCTTATCGTGCCCAATATCCACCCCTACTACATCTAGCTAGGCAAGGACTCCTTAATCTTTTATGTCCTTTTTCTAGTTGGGCGGATAAGAAGGTTTTCTTCCCCAGTGCTTCTCAAGATGCCAAAAAGGATAGTCGGGTGGCTAATGGAAAGGAGGTTGTTGTTGTTGAAGATGGGGAAGGTATTGGTTCATGCCAAGAAGAAGAAGAGCAAGGTTCAAGTTCCAATGATGAAGATGAAAATGGTGAATCCTCCGAGTCAATGGAGGTGGATGATGAAGAAGATAATGAAGAAATTGATGATGAAAGTGATGATGATGATGGCGGCGATAAGGCCAGTTATGATGACGTCGTAATGAGCGACAATTGAGGGTTGACAAGGCTTATTGGAGGATACCACAAGTGCGGGGTTGATTACTTGACTTCAACCTATTCCATTGTGAGTTTCCTACACCTCTTTTAGCTTTGTCTCTATATCATGTTTTTAATCTTTATTTTGAGTATTTGTTTTGAGTCCTAGCATCATTTAAAGGACTCCCACCTCGGCTCTATTAAGGTGTCTCATATTTTGTTCCCATTTGTAAAATCCAAAATGACAATTAGAATTCATGCATTGAACTCTTACCTTGTGCATGAACTTTCCCTCTTTTTACACTAGAAATAGTGTCTTGTTTGGTTTGGGGAAGTTCACTCACAAGGGATGCAAGTTAATTCAAATTAGCTCTCCGAACAATCGAAAGCATGCATCTTATAGGATAGATTAGATTGCATTCACTTGTTTTATATGTCATATAGTTTGCATATTAGTTTAGAAATCATGCATATTCATATAGATTGCTTTGCATAATTTTCTATCGTATTGGCCATTGAGGACAATGCCCATACTAGTGCGGAGATGGGAAATTCTAACTTAACCTTGCATTCAAAAATGATAAAAATGATAAAAATTGAAAAATTCTTGAAAAATTCATAAAAATTGAAAAATTTCTCAAAAATACAACAACATGTTCATTCCTTTGTAGTATAGAGTTGTATATATTGTATATATTTGTGTTTGTTTGTCACTCTTATCATATTGGATCGACTACTCCACATCCGAGGCATGAGGAATATGAAGACCGCATGGTATGATCTTTCCAAATCTCATTTTTCCTCTCTATGTTAATGACTATGTGGCTTTATTTTGGTTGATGCGGTACAAACCAATGTGATTCTAGGAGTTGCATTTAGCTTATATGGCATACTGGTTGATAGAAGCATTTGCATTAGAGTTGTATATATGTTAGTTGCATCATGGCATGTAGTTGCATTTTAGGAAAATTTTTGTGAAAATATCTATTTGGGAAGCTTGATAAGTGTATATAAGGCCCTTGTAGATACTTTTTCTTTTTGAGACTTTGCTCATTATAATACCTCTAAAACACCCTAGGATGTGTCATGCTAGTATCTTTTGACCCATGGACTAAGGCCTAGTCAAGAGTACCTTGTGGTGTGATAACTCCTTGGCTACCGTTTATTCCAAGGTGACCTTTGAAGCCATGCAACCATTCTTATATTTCTATCATTAATTTTTCCAACAAAAAGGGAATGGGCACAAAAATCACCAAATTGAGTTCAAGTACCAAAATCAAAAACAAAAAGTTTTCAAATTGCATCAAATGAAAAGAGGAGCAAAAATAGACTCCTATGCTTCAATAAAAGTACCGTTGCTACAAAATGGGGTTACTTTGAAAAATGTTCAAAAAATGCAAAGATTGAAAAATTTGCCAAGTATAAAAATGCCAAACATCAAAGAAATGGCAAGAAATTGTTCTCAAAAATGTCAAATGCCACAAGAAATTGGGGGGAATAACAAAATCAAAAGCAAACTCCCATTATGTAACTCGAAATCTTATTGATCCCTTTATCCATTGATTCCACTTTTGTGCAAGGTAGAGAGGGGACGACCCTTCTTCTTGTCTAGGCAAGAAAGGGAATTCCGTGATCCTACAGTGTTTCTAACATCATAGGGAGTCTACTCTTGACAAAAGCATTTAGTAATTGAGGACAAAGGTACCCTAGATTGACACAACTTGGAGGTGATTTGTTGGTATCCTGCTAAGCTTAGTAATTTGAAGAAACCATATCTATAATGGAGTGCTTACCCTTGCACTACTACAAATACAGGCTATAACAACGGTCAAAAACCGTTGTTATATAAAAAAGCGGACGTTGTTAAAGCGTCCGTTGTAGAAGGTTTTAACAATGGTTGGTTTTCTTAAGGAAACCGTTGTTAAAACTATTAATAACGGTTTTATGTATAAAAACCCATTGTGGAAAGTGTGACTCAATTTTGGGGGAAAAGTTATAACAACGGGTTTTAATATACAAAACCGTTGTTATAACTAAAGACAACGGGTTGCTTGTAAATAACCGTTGTTGTTTGTTCTTAAAATATAAAAAAAATTAAATTAAATATTACTAGATGCATGCATAATTACGGCCCGTTAGAATTCCGATGCATGCATTATTACTGACATCACTGTGCATATGAACGGACAATATGGAATGAGAAGAGTTAGTAATAAGATTTGAAGCAGCATTGAGAGATATGATGATTATGGCACAACTTACTAACATATATATTAATTAAAAAACAACTCAACCCACACATTGCTTAGTATAAATACATTGCATTATCTCAACTAACATTTCCATTATCTCAATATATACATCTCCAAACCCTAACTGCTAAAACAAACTCCAAATAAATAACTCTACTTAATCTTTCAAAACAAACTCCAAACTCCAACAAAATGAATGATTTCATCCTTAAGACTCTTATTATGATCGAGAACAACAACAGCTTCATCCGCCGGTTCCTCCATATTGAGGAAAGTTTCAGGAGCTACCTTGCGGATGCTCGATCCGCACTGAAGCACGCCAAAGAAGATGGCTTGACGGAGCAGCAGCAGTTGCAGCTATATGACGATATAGCAATCACTGAACGGAACCTCCAAATAGCCAAGGAGGAGAGGACGGATACGATAGAGGAGAATAAGATCCTCTATGAAAATATAAGAATTGCATTTTTATATATGTAATTTTTTTTTAATTTATGTATTTATAAATATATATATATATATATATATATATATATATATATATATATATTAATTATGTTTATCTTGCTTCTTCATCTTGCTTCTTCATTGTTTTACTAACTAATTATGCGAACAATACTTAAACCAATAACATAATGGTCGATAAAAACACATACATGCAAAAGAAATAAATAGAAAAAGAAAATAATGACGATGAAACTAACAGTGACGGCGAGATTTACCTGATAAATACAGAACGTAAGAGATGATGAAATCAACAGTGACGGCGAGAAGAAAAAGCGACAATGAGAAAGAGAGAAAGACAAAGTGTGTGTTTTATGTTTGTTTGTCTGCTGTGTTTGTGTTTGTATTTGTGTATGTGTATTAAGGGTTGTGTTTTGTGGCTGCAGCAGACTTGTATTTGTGTGGTTTATAGTATGGAAGGTATTGACAACGGTTATTAAACAACAACCGTTGTGAAATATGTTTTAACAACGGTTGTAAAAAACACCCGTTGTGATTACTTTTCACTAACTTTGCGCCAATTTTGCGCCAAATTATTAACAACGGTTGTTCATGTGTGACCCGTTGTTAAAACTAATAACAACGGTTTTTATAACCATACCCGTTGTAATTAATTTTAGTAAAATTCGCGCCATACATTCTACAACGTCTATTGTGATTTTCGTGAATAATCATTGTTAAAGGGGCGTTGTAGTTGCCTGGATTTGTAGTAGTGTTGGATTGCTTCCCGCTTAGATAATTTCCGCCACTTAAATGAGGAAAGTGGCTATTCTTTTGTAGATGCATCCATTAACTGCTTTTGTGTGCTTAATGATTGGATGTATCGCCATTTTGGCAAGCCCCGCCTTGCCTTGCAAGAAGGCATCTTACCTCATGGGTGTCTTGTTGTGAGTTGAAGGGGCGGAGTGAGACCCGCTAATTGTCTCATATCGGCTATGTTAGTAGGTTAGTTTAAATAAATGTCATAGTTTTAGTCACCTCTTTACTTAGAACGAGCAAAGGTTCGGTTTGGGGATGTTTGATGTGACTCATATTTGAGCACATTTAATCCCCGAATTAATCTCGTTTCCATGCTTTGTAGCATATATTAGGGTCATTTCTTATCTTTTGTTTCCCATTTTGCATATTCTTTGAGGTTTTCTTGTTAGGATTCATTAATCTCATAAGTTATGCATAAGATCTTATGCATGCAAACTAAAACAAGATAAGAGAAGAAATCGTCAATCTTACTAATATGTTTCGGATATTAGGGCACCAACAAGATCTCCTTCTTGTTAGTTCTTGAGCTTTCCAACAATGGATGAACAAGGTTCAAATTAGAACCTCTCCCAAAAGCATATACCCAAGGAATACCTTTAATAACCGATATTATTATGAACTAGTAATAATATTAGTCTTACTTAAAAATGATACAAAAATATATTTTTGTCTCTCTACTATTTCGGTAGAGAGGAGGAGTTATTTGGAGTATTTTCTCTCTAAAACTTCACAAGGTTTTAGAATAATATGAATGAATAATTATCTCTTCTCAAGAGTAGTGTATCTCTCAAAAATAAGACAAAGCCTTTGCTTGTGTAGGTGGGAAAAACCGGGTAGGGGAAGGGAGAAAGGCCAATGCATGATCCTCTATTCTTCCCAAGAAAAAGACTAGGCATGCATGGCTAGGAGACTAGGATATAATTGTGTTTTCCACTAAAAATATTTAACACAATAACACCCTAACCCATCCCCAAAATTTCGGTACACTTAGGATAAAATGGGTAGTCTATTTTATTTTGTCATTTGTCAATTTTGTTATGTGTCACATGTTACATGTCATGTTACACTATAATGTATTTTTAACATATTAAAAATCAACATATTAATAAAATATGTGACATACAAAATTTAACTAGTAATTCATAATTACTTGTACCAAAATGGGTCATACAATTATAAACTACAACAACTTGTATTTATAATAAATTATTCATTCTAATTTTTAATTGTTTCATAAACAATAAATTAATCTAAGTAATAAAACAATTCGATTACTTAGTACGTATCTTATTTAATCAAATTACAATGAGACACGTTAATTTTACTCACAAAATCATCCGTCAATTTTAAGCAATTTAATTAACTCGTATCGGCATACGATTAATTAAATAATCAATTAAGAGTATTTCCCTATAGGTATGACCTAAGGAGATCAACTGATCACAACCGTCGCACGACAGTAATGTCAAACGCTAGTCAGCCAATCATTACCGATATGTGTGGACCAGTTGACTGTAAAATATTACATCCCACATGTATTCTTAAAATGAGATTTAAACATGTGATCATCATGATTGACAATTGTGATCGCATTATTATCGGAGGACACTTATTCCAACAATCTCCCACTTGTCCTCGACAAGTGTGCGTCACCAATTCTCTTGTCCTATAACTATCTCCCACTCAATGCAAGGTGTCTTTCAGGTCGTACTTGCAAGTGATCATATCGAGAATGGTTTCCTCGATCTGGAGAATGAGTGATTGACCGGAACTATCTACCATAGATACCTTCCGAGCGTGGACACGCATTTCCAGTTCATTACTCCTCGAGTGGCCCTAAGATATTTTTATAACCCTGACAAGGGAGTGGACAGTTCCTATCGCACTATTCCCTTCGACCAGCCACATCCATCATAACCCAAAATATGCCCATTTGACCCCATTTACGAAGGTCGTAGTAACATAAATCAAAGGTAATCTGAAACTGTGCCACCTTAGGCGAACAGTCTTTAGTCAAAATAATCGACTCATTAGAATACTATAGTAGCTCTTGCCACGACCAAGCTACATCAATTTTCCAGAACTCTATAAGCGGTCATTAGGCCCGACAAAGTGTTCCTAACAGTCTGCCTATGTGATTGATTAGTCATCTCATATGACTCTATGGCACTTGAACTTGCCATCAATCGCATTACACTCTAGTCACTTCGAGACGTCACCTCATACAAGTGACTATGGGCAAATACCATGTTAATCCGGGTTCACTTTAACGGGGTTCAATATTGTCTCTACAACCCGTTTGGATGTAACAAAGTATAAAAGGAGTTTTTAGATTTAAAAACTCGAATGACAAATGTGATTATCACATATGAATAGTCAATACCTGATTACTACTTCATATTTTTATAATCCATTTTCATCTTATATGTAGTTGTTCATCTCAATGCAATTGAAATGACATATGACATGACTCATCATGTTAAGCCTATGAGAAGGCTTTGGTTAGTAGGTTTTATCAACTTCTCGTACCTTACTAAACCTTACTACATACTCGTTTTCCTTTGTAATGTATACATTTGCTTTACAAAACTTTCTGAGTACATGTCTAGATCCAATTTAGACATAAGCTCTCTAGTCATAGAACAGCTCCCACTTTGTTTTCACGATTAAAAGGGACCCATCCCTCTCGCACATCTCATGATTGCAAGTGTACTCAATTTCCATTGTAAGCATCTCTCATTGTTCTTTATTGCCTAGAACAATTTTAGCAAATCCATTTCTTAAACAACATAGCCACAATGGTTCCTTAACCATCTTTAGGTGTTTTGAATACGGTTTTTGTCTGAAACCTTATATAATCTCAACAGTCATTAGTGTAAGCCCTTACACAAATTTGTGAATTGCATCAAAAACACTTAACTTTACATCCTTAACGCTTCCTCAAGCACATAAGGATAATCTATATGGCTACTAGGTAACTATTACTTAAATTCGCTTTGAAACAATTCATCATACTCAAAGCATATGAAGTGTTATACATCATTACTCATTTAATTGATCCGGCAGCGGAAGCAAATGGAATCAATCAAATATGTTCAACTCGATTGAACTAATCATGAATCTTATCAACATAAGACTTCTTATTTGACGCTAATATCACGTGAATTTATATTCATAAAACGGGATATTAAAGATGTATTATATTACTCCAAAGTCTTAAATCATTCTCAATGATCAATATGTCATCCACATACAAGACTAATTAAAATTACCGTAACTCCCACTAAACTCCATATATAAACACAACTTATCGACTTATTGAAAAAAAAAATTATAACATGATCAAAACATTGATTCCAACTCATTGATGTCCTACTTAAGATCCTCTCTTAAGTTTAACATTATCTTAGGATTGCAAGAATCTACAAAACTCATGACATGTATTGAATACATTCCTTCTAATTGAAGAAGTGGGTTTTTGGATTCACTCGTTATATGTATATCATCATAATGAAACACAATCCCCAAGAAGATCCAAATAGACTTAAGCGTTTCAACTAGTGCAAAACCCTTTGCCACCAATCAAGCTTTGATATCTAACAATTCACATGGAATTTATTTCGGATTTTCATGGCTCTAAGCCTTGTATTGAGTTGTGACTTAAACACTATCATGTAAGTCATATGTTCATTACTTTCCAGAAGTAATTAACTTGAATCAAATAATTTCTTTATAAGTTGCAAGCTCTTTACTTTCTAAAAGTAACACTAATTCATCATCTTCAACAAGTGATGACTTTAACCTCCTAGGTTTTGAAGAAACAACGTCTTACACAAAACGTCTCATGTAGCCAAGAAAGACCAGTTTCTTTCGGCATAACATTCTTTGTGGCTCTTGAATAATTCTTTGTGGCTCTTGAAATAATTCTCCCACTCTGTCTTCTAGAAATAAACTTGAATTCTAGAAAGACAGCTTCACGAGCCACAAACCCGTCGTACTCGTGATTATAGTAAGGAAAAATAAGCATTTGTTTCTTTTGAAAACTTACAAACATGGTACCCTACCATTTCATATCTCATATGATTCGTTTTAGATTTAGTGGAAAAATAATTTAGACAAAATGGTAAAATCCCCAAAAGGATCAAGTAACTCAAAGTAACTTGATTGAAGTCCAAACCATATCGAATAGCGTTTGATTTCTTTATTCAACCACACATTATCCCATGATGCGTGCTAAGAGAGATTAATTTGTGATACTATATCACATTTCCTTTGGCTTATATCAAAGTCTTCACTTTGATAATCCCATCACGACTAAATCGTGATTCTTTGACTCTTTGAACTTCTTCAAAGATTTCTCTATTTACCTTATTAAGTGAACACATTAGCGTCAACTTAAATCGTTGGTAAAATAAAATGATCAACCTATTTTGGATCAATGATTTATAACCTCGATCTCCTTTTCAACCAAAAGGCACGAGACATCTTGCTTTGAATACAAGATACGCATATGCCATAAGATTAACAATCTAATGGTTTCAAGAGTACTCGATAACTCTTTGCATTCATCATTCCAGAATTTTAGGTTTAATCTTGGGATACCAATTTGAGTCTTGTATCATCTACATGATGTATCATTCTAGTTTGGTTTAGAATATATTTACCTTGATAATGGGCTAGCCATACATCAAATCGTGGTGTATAGGGTCACAAAAGTGAAACCTCTTTTGTATCTTAACAAGATTATATTCTTATTCAAAGTTTATGTACTTAATTGTCATAATTAAGTACAACTTTAAACCCAAAACTAGATTGAGTACACAATGACTCTATTTCTCAACATCATTTGTTGCTAGTCGTCATATTCTAATCATCCTATGTATCAAATACAATGATAAAAGCCACCACCGGTTTCTAATATTGACGGAGTAGTACTAGCAAAATTTATGTCAATCAAATAAACATTTAAAGAAGAAGGTCCCATTAGATGTCCCACAACTAACTTGTTGATTCTTCAATAATTTGGGGTAGTTTCCTTTCTAGCGTCCAACAATTAAGACAATGGAAACTTTATTGGTCGGGATTGATACTTTGATAGGTTTAGTATCGTTATTCATAATAACTTAACTTTTACCATTACCTTGTATCAATTCCATTCTAATTTTACTTCTTAGAACCTCGTTTTTTTCTTAACGGTTTAAGAGAATGCTCCCACTCATTTCAATGAGTCTTTGCTAAGCAAAATTGAAATTCATGAAGAGTACTCTTCAATTTATTCGTTTAGTCTTAAAACTTTTATTGAAGTGGTTGCGGTATTTTGGTCAATTATGATTTCTAACAAATCTAGTCACCAAAATGATTTAACGTACTTAACTCAATTAAGAACATGAGAAACAACTCATTGTAAGTAGATATGTTAGTCAAAAATCAAAAACCCTTTTTATCATGAATAACTTTCATCTATACTCTTCATAAGAGATCCTTCCAATGGATAACACGAGGTTTTTTAGAAGAAAATTCATATTTGTCTTTAGTTACGACGTTTTAATGGAGATTTGAATCGAAATGATATCGTATATAAATTGTGGTCAAGAAATAGAATGATGCAAACGATGCGACAACGGAATGATGAAAAACTAACATTTATCGTCATAATAACACTTGTAAATAATTTAACAAGTTATGAGCATTTATATAGTGACCTCTACCGAATTATTATAAATGATTCCAAGATCCAAATTCATATTAACTTGGGCACGGTGTAGCCGATTCATCCCTTATCAATATAACTAGGTGGATTAACTCTTTAATCGATTCTACTTTTAGAACTCTTGGTCGATAAAATTACATTAATATTTATCTTTAGCCCAAAACACATCCGGCTATGGTCGAGAATACTTTTGTTGAGTTCAACCCAAATTTCGAATAAATGTGTCCATGATCCAAATTCACATTAACTTGGGCACGGTGTAGCCGATTCATCCCTTATCAACATGAATTCGGTGGATAGACATTTATCACCGACTTCCCCTACGTAACAAGGTTTGTACCCCGGTGTGGCCTGAAGGAAATGTAGATCTATATACATACTAACATACTCCTATATGTCTTAATTAATTTGTCATAAAATTAAATACGGACTTTATGCATGCAAACAATATAATAAAATAGAGGAGAAATCATGTTCTTACATTGGTGATTTCGGTTTAATGGGCACAAAAGAAATCTCCTTTTCTTTTGTTCTTGAGCTTTCCTTTAATGGATGAACAAGGTTCAAATTAGAACCTCTCCCAAAAGCATATACCCAAGATAACCCCTTAATAGATTAATATTATTAGATCTAGAATAATAATAATCTTACTAAAAATTGACCCAAAAATAATTATTTTGTACTCTATAATTTCGGTATATAGAGGAAGGATTTTTGGAGTTTTTATCTCTCTAATTTCATATGATGTAGAGAGCATTTTTTTTATTTCTCACACTAGAAAAATATTATGCTAAAAGTGTGTATGAATAAATGGTAGAGAAAACTCTCTATTAGCCCCTTGGAAAACCGGTGGGAAGGAGTGAGAGGGAGCCAATGCATGGTGAAGTTTTTCTATCCAAGAAAACATAGGCTTGCATGGCTATGGCTAGGTGTAATTATGTTGTTTTCCACTCAAAAATAACACAATTTAAACACCATACTCCCTCCTAATTTTCGGTCCAAATGAGAAAAAATGGATTCCATTTTATCTTTGTCAATTTGTCATATGTCACATGTCACATGTCACATAAAATTGTTATGTATTTTTAACATATTAAAAATCAACGTATTAACAAAAATACGTCATAAACAAAAATCGACTTAGTAATTCATAATTACTTGTACCAAAAATTTTACCAATTTATAAATCACAACATCTTGTATTTATAATAATTTATTCATTCAAATGCAATTGTTTCCTTAAACAATAATTTCATCTAAGTAATGAAACAATTCGATTACTTAGACCGTATCTCATTTAATCATACTATAATGAAATACGTAAATTTTACTTCCAAAATCGTCCGTCAATTTTAAGTAATTTAATTAACCCGTATCGTCATACGATCAATTAAATAATCAATTAAGAGTGTTACCCTTTAGGTATGACCTAAGGGGATCAACTGATCACCACCGTCGCACGACAGTAATGTCAAACTCTAGTCAGCCAATCATTACCGATATGTGTGGACCAGTTGACTGTAAAATATTACATCCCACATGTATTCTTAAAATGAGATTTAATAATGATATTTAAATCATGTGATCGCACTGTTGTTGAGGACACATTTCCCAACAATCTCCCACTTGTCCTCGACAAGTGTGCGTCACCAATTCTCTTGTCCTATTACTATCTCCCACTCAATGCAAGGTGTCTTTCGGGTCGTACTTGCAAGTGATCATATCGAGAGTGGTTTCCTCGATATGGAGAATTACTGATTGACCGGATTTATCCACTCTGGATACCTTCCGAGCGTGGCCACGCATTTCCAGTTTATTACTCCTCGAGTGGCCCTGAGATATTGTTTTAACCCTGACAAGGGGGTGGACAATTCCTATCGCACTCATTCCCTTCGACTAGCCACAACCATCATAACCCAAAATATGCCCATTTGACCCCATTTACGAAGGTCGTAGTAACACAAATCAAAGTTAATCTGAAACTGAGCCATCTTAGGTGAATAGTCTTTAGTCAAAAGAATCGACTCATTTGAATACTATAGCAGCTCTCGCCACGACCAGGCTATATAAATTTGCCAGAACTCTATATGCGGTCATTAGGCCCGACAAAACGTTCCTAACAGTCTGCCTATGTGATCGACTAGTCATCTCACATGACTCTATGGCACTTGAACTTGCCATGAATCGCATCACACTCTAGTCACTTCGAGACGTCACCTCATACAAGTGACTATGGGCGAATACCATGCTAATCCGTGTTCACTTTAACGGGGTTCAATTGTCTCTACAACCCGTTTGGATGTAACAAGGTATAATAAAAGAGTTTTAAAGTAAAACTCGAACGACAAATGCGATTATCACACATGAATAGTCAATGCCTGATTACTATTCCATGTTCTATAATCTAATTTGATCTTGTATGTAGTTGTTCATTTCAATTCAATTGAAATGACATGACTCATCATGTTTAGCCTATGATAAGGCTTTGGTTAGTAGGTTTTATCAACTTCTTGTACCTTACTCAACCTTACTACATACTCGTTTTCCTTTGTAATGTATACATTTGCATTACAAAACTTTCTGAGTACGTGTCGAGATCCAATCAAGACATAGGCCCTCTAGCCTAAGAATAGCTTCCACTGTTTTCACAGTGTGCGGGACTCATCCTTCTTGCACATCTCATGTTTGCAAGTGTACTCAATTTCCGTTATAAATATCTCTCATTGTTCTTTATTGCCTAGAACGATTCTAGAAAATCTACTTCTTAATTAACATTGCCACAATGGTGTCTTAACCATCCTAATGTGTTTCGATTATGGTTTTGTCGGAAACCATGCGCAATCTCAATTGTCACTTGTGTAACACCCTTACACAATATTGCATCATAAACACTTTGCTTTACTTCCTTAATGCTTCTGTAAGCACTTAAGGGTAATCTTTATAGCTTACTTGGTAAAGATTACTTAAATTCAATTTTGAAAACAATTCATCATACTCAAGGCATATGAAGTGTTATACATCATTTCCTTTTAATTGATTTGGCAGCGGAAGCAAATGAAATCAATCAAATATGTTCAATTTAATTGAACCAGTCATGAATCTTATCAACATAAGACTTTTTACTGACGCTAATATCATGTGGATTTATCTTCATAAATCCGGATAATAAAGATGTATTATAATACTCCAAAAGTCTTATATCATTCGCAATGATCAATATGTCATCCACATATAAGACTAATTAAAACTTCTGTAACTCCCACTAAACTCCATGTATAAACACAACTTTTTGACTTATCGAGAAAAGTTTTATCACATGAACAAAATGTTGACTCCAACTCATTGATGTCCTACTTAAGATTCTCTCTTAAGTTTCACATTATCTTAGGATTGCAAGAATCTATAAAACTCATGACATGTATTGAATACATTCCTTCTATTGAAGAAGTGGGTTTTAGATTCACTCGCTATGTATTTCATAATAATGAAACACAATCCCTAAGAAGATCCAAATAGACTTAATCATTTCAATTAGTGCAAAACCCTTTGCAACCAATCTTGCTTTGAAATATCTCTTTATTAGTGCAAAACCCTTTGTCACTAATCAAGCCTTTTATTTCGGATTTTCATGGCTCTAAGCCTTGTATTGAGTTGTGACTTAAACACTCTTATGTAAGTCATTTGTTGATTACTTTCCAGAAGTAATCAACTTGAATCAAACAATTTCTTTTGTAAGTTATAAGCTCTTTACTTTCCATCATTTTTAACAAGTGACGAATTTAACCTCCTAGGTTTCGAAGAAACAACGTCTTACACAAAACGTCTCATGTAGCCAAGAAAGACCAGTTTCTTGCGACATAACATTCTTTGTGGCTCTTGAATAATTTCTCCCACTCTGTCTTCTAGAAATAAACTTGTATTTTAGAAAGACAGCTTCACGAGCCGCAAAACCCGTCGTACTCATGACAATTGAAGGGGAAAAATGAGCATTTGTTTCTTGTGAAAACTTACAAACATGGTACCCTTACCATTTCATATCTCATATGATTCGATTTAGTGGAAAAATAATTTAGACAAAAATGATAAAATCCCCAAAAGGATCAAGTAACTCAAAGTAACTTGATTGAAGTTCAAACCATATCGAATAGCGTTTGATATTTTATCTAATCACACATTATTCCATAATGCGTGCTAAGAGAGATTAACTTGTGATACTATATCACATTTCCTTTGGCTTATATCAAAGTCTTCACTTTGATAATCCCATCACGACTTAAATCGTGATTCCTTGAACTCTTTGAAATTTTTCAAAGATTTCTCTATTTACCTTATTAAGTGAACATATTAGCGTCAACTTAAATCGTTGGTAAAAGAAAATGATCAACCTATTTTGGATCGATGATTTACAAACTCGATCTCCTTTTCAACCAAAAGGCACGAGACATCTTGCTTTGAATACAAGATACGCATACACCATTAACAATCTAATGGTTTCAAGAGTACTCGATAACTCTTTGCGTTCATCATTCCAAAATTTAAGGTTTAATCTTGGGTTACCAATTTGAATCTTACATCATCTACATGATATATCATTCTAGTTTGGTTTAGAATATAATCACCTTGATAATGGGCTAGCCATACATCAAATCGTGGTGTATAGGGTCACAAAAGTGAAAACCTCTTTTGTATCTTAACAAGTTTATATTCTTATTTAGAGTTTATGCACTTAATAGTCATAATTAAGTACAACTTTAAATCCAAAAACTAGATTGAGTACACAATTACTCTATCTCTCGACATTATTGATGCTAGTCGTCATATTCTAATCATCTTATGTAACGAACACAATGATGAAAACCTCCACTGGTTTCTAATATTGACGAAGTAGTACTAGCAAAATTTATGTTTAATCAAATAAACATTTAAAGAAGAAGGTCTCATTAGATGTCCCACAACTAACTTGTTGATTCTTCAATAATTTGGGGTAGTTTCCTTTCTCGTGTCCAACATTTAAGACAATGGAAACTTTATCAGTCGGGATTGATAGGTTTAGTATCGCTATTCTCAACAACTTTACTTTTAACATTACCTTGTATCAATTCCATTATTATCTTTACTTCTTGAACCTCGTCCTCATCTTAACGGTTTAAGAGAATGCTCCCACTCATTTCAATGAGTCTTTGCTTTGAGAAGCAAAATTGAATTCATGAAGATTTCTCTTCATTTGTTCGTTTTAGTCTTAAAACTTTCATTGAAGTGGTTGCGCTATTTTGGTCAATTACGAATTCTGACAAAAATAATTACCAAAACAATTTATCGCTTCAAGGTACTTAATTCAATTAAGTATATGAAACATAATCCATTGCAAGTAGAAGTGTTAGTCAAGAATCAAAAACCTGTTTGATAATGAAAAACTTTAATCTATACTCTTTACAAGAGATCCTTAGCAATGGTTCGTTTGAGGTTTTAGAAGCAAATTCAAATTTGTCTTTAGTTACGATGTTTTAATGGAGATTTGTATCAAAATCGAAATGATATCGTATATGAATTGTGGTAAAGAAATAGAACAATAAAAACGGAATAGTGAAAACTTAACATTTATCGTTTAATTAATACTTGTAAATAACAAGTAAAGCATTTACATAGTGACCTCTACCCAACTATGATAAATGATTCCAAGACCCAAATTCATATCAACTTAGGCACGGGGTAGCCGATGCAACCTTCATCAATATAACTCGGTAGATTAACTTTTTAATCGATTCTACTTTTAGAACTCTTGGTCGATAAAATTACTCTAATGTTTATCTATAGCCCAAAACACATCAACAAGGGCACGAGGTAGCCGATGCAACCCTTATCAATAACTTTTGTTGAGTTCAATCCAAATTTCGAATAAATGTGTCGATTATCCAAACCCACATTAACTTAGGCACGGGGTAGCCGATGCAACCTTTATCAACATGAATTCGGTGGATAGACATTTATCACCCACTTCCCCTACGTAACAAGGTTTGTACCCCGGGGTAGCCGAGCGCACTCCCTCGCGAAATAGGTTTTCATGGTTTCTACTATTTGGTAAGGCTATGTCTCAATTAATTGTTTTAGCGAGAGGTCATGTCAATTTATTATCTATCACGTTTTAAGTGAACTAAAGCGGTGAACTACGATAATTTTAATTGACACGGTCGATAAACTCGATAAAATAACAATGCATGTTTTAGTTATGGCGATTTAGCGATGCATGTGACATAAAAAAAAAAATGCAAGCATAAAGATAAATAAATCCTAGTATGGCCTTTCCTAAAATAGAAAAACTATTTAACTATTACATATTCGGAAACCGACTCCATTGGTCCCTTGAACTTCGGTTGTGGCACGCATCTCGAGGTAACACCGTCTTTATGTATCACCATTCTTGAAGAAATCCGTCTTTGGGAACTCCGGAATGAATAAAATTACATAATAAATTACATAATTTCCTATTATACATTTGTAACTAAAAAAAATAAATCTATTAAATTACAAAACGGTGATACGAGATCACAATAAAATTACAACCGAATCGATATTCCCATACATTTCGGGAAATACCAATTAAAATCTAAGGCCATACTAAGTAAAATTACATAATTCAAAATTACATAAATTAAAATTACGACAATCATAAAGAAAATGCAGCATTATAATATGTATGGACATGCTCAATTTTATGCTAAATCGCCTTTAATTAGCCAATATCGTATATTACTCGGTTTTTACGGATTTGCGTGATTTCAACACTTTACAATCACAAAAATTACATAAATTCATATTTATGCATAAGTTAATTACCCTAACCTCTTAGGACTCAAAATTTAGTCTTCACTAATAATTTGACCATAATTAACTCATATTTATAAAATTGTTCATTAATGGACCAAAAATTACAAAATAAGCTATAAACTTCAAATAAATCACAAAATTTCAAATAAATTCAAAATTTGAAATTTAAACTCATGAACATTCTGGAAGAATACCATGACACTCATAATGTTCAAAAACTTAGATTAAAAATTTCGAAATTTTTCCGGAAAAACAATGTTGCGGTTTATCGGTTTTTAACTAAAATAATCATAAAAACATGGAAAAATTATATTCATTAACTTTTCAATTTTAGATCTGAAAAAGATAATAAAATGCAACATATGATGTTTTTCCTAAGTCATAGATAATGTTTTATTAATTTTTTTACTAATAATGTCACTATTTATGCTATTTTTCTTCAAAAATCCATAAATCATGCAAAAAGACTTCACTATAGCCCATTATTTTACACACATCTTGTAAAATTGCGTGTGACAACATACTAAATTTCTACGACCAGATTCGATTTTATCTCATACTAACCTATTTTTCACTTAAAATCGAATTTAATAATGAAAAATCCATTTTTCGAGCATAACAAATCCAAAAATTATGAAAATTTACAGGTTATCTCAAAATAATGTATGTGACAACATATCCAAAAATCAACTGAAAATTCGAAGTATAGCTAATTTTAGACCAAAAATGACATTTTTACTCATAAAATCATATTTAAATGCCATTATTGTATAATATGAACAATAAAAATCCGTAAATTAACCAAAATATCCTAAAACATTTTAGGACCAGAAATATTAACATGCAAGGATTAATTTCGTGATATCTCATAATAACACAAATTTTACAAGTTTTATATGTTATTCTTATAACTCGGAAAAACTTTTTACCGATTTGCATGCAAACAACCGTGGCTCATGATACCGATTGAAGGAAATGTAGATCTATATACATACTAACATACTCCTATATGTCTTAATTAATTTGTCATAAAATTAAATACGGATTTTATGCATGCAAACAATATAATAAAATAGAGGAGAAATCATGTTCTTACATTGGTGATTTCGGTTTAATGGGCACAAAAGAAATCTCCTTTTCTTTTGTTCTTGAGCTTTCCTTTAATGGATGAACAAGGTTCAAATTAGAACCTCTCCCAAAAGCATATACCCAAGATAACCCCTTAATAGATTAATATTATTAGATCTAGAATAATAATAATCTTACTAAAAATTGACCCAAAAATAATTATTTTGTACTCTATAATTTCGGTATATAGAGGAAGGATTTTTGGAGTTTTTATCTCTCTAATTTCATAAGATGTAGAGAGCATTTTTTTTATTTCTCACACTAGAAAAATATTATGCTAAAAGTGTGTATGAATAAATGGTAGAGAAAACTCTCTATTAGCCCCTTGAAAACCGGTGGGAAGGAGTGGGAGGGAGCCAATGCATGGTGAAGTTTTTCTATCCAAGAAAACATAGGCTTGCATGGCTATGGCTAGGTGTAATTATGTTGTTTTCCACTCAAAAATAACACAATTTAAACACCATACTCCCTCCTAATTTTCGGTCCAAATGAGATAAAATGGATTCCATTTTATCTTTGTCAATTTGTCATACGTCACATGTCACATGTCACATAAAATTGTTATGTATTTTTAACATATTAAAAATCAACGTATTAACAAAAATACGTCATAAACAAAAATCGACTTAGTAATTCATAATTACTTGTACCAAAAATTTTACCAATTTATAAATCACAACATCTTGTATTTATAATAATTTATTCATTCAAATGCAATTGTTTCCTTAAACAATAATTTCATCTAAGTATTAAAACAATTCGATTACTTAGACCGTATCTCATTTAATCATACTATAATGAAATACGTAAATTTTACTTCCAAAATCGTCCGTCAATTTTAAGTAATTTAATTAACCCGTATCGTCATACGATCAATTAAATAATCAATTAAGAGTGTTACCCTTTAGGTAGACCTGGCAAACAGATCGGGTCGTGTCGGGTTCGTGTCACATGTAAACGGGTCACAAACCCTTCAACCCAAACCCGACCCGTTTAAATCTCGTGTCGTGTTCGTGTCGACCCACTTACATAAATGGGTCATCAAGCCTCAACCCTAACCCGCTAATATCGTGCCGGGTTCGGGTCGTGTTTTCGTGTCATGTCAATATTTGGAAAGTTTTAAGTATATTTATGTGATGAAAGATAAAAAAATTAGGATTAATTTATTAAACAGGTCATTCGTGTCGGGTTCGTGTTTAGAGAGCTCAACCCAAACCCGACCCAATTAAATATCGTGTCGTGTTCGTGTCGACCCACTTACATAAATGGGTCATTGAGCCTCAACCCAAACCCGTTAATTTCGTGTCGGGTTCGTGTCGTGTTTTCGTGTCGTGTCATTATTTGCCAGCTCTACCTTTAGGTATGACCTAAGGGGATCAACTGATCACCACCGTCGCACGACAGTAATGTCAAACTCTAGTCAGCCAATCATTACCGATATGTGTGGACCAGTTGACTGTAAAATATTACATCCCACATGTATTCTTAAAATGAGATTTAATAATGATATTTAAATCATGTGATCGCACTGTTGTTGAGGACACATTTCCCAACAATCGAGCGCACTCCCTCACGAAATAGGTTTTCATGGTTTCTACTTTTTGGTAAGGCTAAGTCTCAATTGATTGTTTTAGCGAGAGGTCATGTCAACTTATTATCTATCACGTTTTAAGTGAACTAAAGCGGTGAACTACGATAATTGTAATTGACACGGTCGATAAATTTGATTTAAAATGCATGTTTAGTTATGGCGATTTAGCGATGCATGCAACATATAAATAAAATGCAAAGCATAAAAATAAAATTCTAGTATAGCCTTCCTAAAATAGTAAATCTAATAAACTATTACGAATTTGGAAACCAACTCCTTTGGTCCCATGAACTTCGGTCTTTGCACGCACTTCAAGGCAACACTTCCTTTGATGGATCGCCTTCTCGAATGGCACCGTTTTCAAGGAACTTCGGAATAATTAAATTACAAAATGAATTACATAATTTCCTATTATACATTTGTAATTAAAAATAAATCTATTAAATTACAAAACGGTGATACGAGATCACAATAATTACAACCGAATCGATATTCCCATACGTTTCGGGTAATACCAATTAAATTTAAGGCCATACAAAGTAAAATTACATAACTCAAAAATTACATAAAATTAAAATATGACAATCATAAATAAAATGCAGCATTATAATATGTATGTGCTAGATATTGTGCTAAATCGCCTTTTAAGAGCCAATATCTTATATTTATTGGTTTTTATGGATTTGCGTGATTATAACTTGTTAAAATCACAATAATTACATAAATTCATATTTATGTACAAGTTAATTACCCTAACCATCTTAGGACTCAAAACTTAGTCTCCACTAACATTTTGACAATAATTAAACTTGATTTCTTATATTGTTCATAAATGGACCCAAAAATACAAAATTATGCTATAAACTTCAAATTAAATTATAAAAATTTCAAATAATTTCGAAATTTGAAATTTAAACTCATGAACATTCTGGAAAAATACCATGACACTCATAATGTTCACAACTTAGGTTAAAAATTTAGAAAATTTATCGAGAAAAACAATGTTGCGGTTTATCGGTTTTAACATTTATGACCAAAAAAATTTGAGAAAAATTATTTTCATCAACTTTTCACTTTTAGATCTGAAATATATGATAAAATGCAACATGTGACGTTTTTCCTTTAGTCATGAAGTATGTTTTAGCATTATTATTAATTATTTTTTTTTTTTTGGGAAAATGTAAGTGATTTCATTAATAAACCAAGAACCAAGATACATATTACATCATCATCATTTTGATCTACCCTGCAACTAACTCAACAATACAAGATATGATCAACCCATTGCATTACTCTTCTATTCTTACATTTAAACTCAACATTCAGCAGCCTACGAATGCTCTCCTCCTTCACAACCTGTCCAAGTCTTTCTGGTCTTTGTAGATATCCCTCAAGTCTGCAAGTATTGCGTACAGACCAGAGTAGATACATACTGTAAGCTAATATAACTACTACAATCTTCTTCCTGCACAGAGAGGACTGTCTCCACTCAATCCACCATTGGATGCAGTCCTTTTGTGGCAAATCAACCATACACCAGGCACTCACAGCTTGAATGCATTTCAGGCTGTAATTGCATTCAAAGAAAAGGTGTTGATGACTCTCCTCCTGCAAGCCACAAATATAGCATAGATTCTAGGTGAGCACACCCATAGTAACCAATATATCCTGAGTTAGGAGTCTCCTACGAGCCACTAACCAACACAAGAAACCATGCTTGGACACAATCCACTTATTAAGTATCCATGGATACCAAGGAACCTTCTCACATTCAGGCTTGAGCCAATTATAACCACCTTTAATGCTATAAAAAGAACCAGAGGGGAAAATCAACTGCTAGAGTCTGTCTTTTACCTGACAGATCTCCCTCCAAGCCCAACTGCTGCCAATTCCTGGTTTATAATCCTGCCAATGATGTTGCTTAATATAAATGGCATGGACCCACCGAACCCACAGATGATCCTCCTTGTTTGCCACCCACCAAGCATATTTCCCAATGGCTGTAATATTCCAGCATTGTAAATCTTTAAAGCCTAAGCCACCCTGTTTCAAGGGTTTACAAATGTGTTCCCAAGCAACAAGGGAGGGGCTTTCCTTTATCTCATTGTCATGCCAAAGGAATTTCCTACAGATGGCTTCAATCTTCTTTATGACTGTCTTAGGCAAAATAAAAATGCGAGCCCAATAGCTATGAAGAGTTGATAAGACAGTTTTAATGAGCACTGTCCTGCCTGCGGGGATGGGAAATTCTAACTTAACCTTGCATTCAAAAATGATAAAAATGATAAAAATTGAAAAATTCTTGAAAAATTCATAAAAATTGAAAATTTCTCAAAAATACAACAACATGTTCATTCCTTTGTAGTATAGAGTTGTATATATTGTATATATTTGTGTTTGTTTGTCACTCTTATCACATTGGATCGACTACTCCACATCCGAGGCATGAGGAATATGAAGACCGCATGGTATGATCTTTCCAAATCTCATTTTTCCTCTCTATGTTAATGACTATGTGGCTTTATTTTGGTTGATGCGGTACAAACCAATGTGATACTAGGAGTTGCATTTAGCTTATATGGCATACTAGTTGATAGAAGCATTTGCATTAGAGGTGTATATATGTTAGTTGCATCATGGCATGTAGTTGCATTTTAGGAAACTTTTGTGAAAATATCTATTTGGGAAGCTTGATAAGTGTATATAAGGCCCTTGTAGATACTTTTTCTTCTTGAGACTTTGCTCATTAGAATACCTCTAAAACACCCTAGGATGTGTCATGCTAGTATCTTTTGACCCATGGACTAAGGCCTAGTCAAGAGTACCTTGTGGTGTGATAACTCCTTGGCTACCGTTTATTCCAAAGTGACCTTTGAAGCCATGCAACCATTCTTATATTTCTATCATTAATTTTTGCCAACAAAAAGGGAATGGGCACAAAAATCACCAAATTGAGTTCAAGTACCAAAATCAAAATCAAAAAGTTTGCAGATTGCATCAAATGAAAAGAGGAGCAAAAATAGACTCCTATGCTTCAATAAAAGTACCGTTGCTACAAAATGGGATTACTTTGAAAAATGTTCAAAAAATGCAAAGATTGAAAAATTTGCCAAGTATCAAAATGCCAAACATCAAAGAAATGGCAAGAAATTGTTCTCAAAAATGTCAAATGCCACAAGAAATTGGGGGGAATAACAAAATCAAAAGCAAACTCCCATTATGTAACTCAAAATCTTATTGATCCCTTTATCCATTGATTCCACTTTTGTGCATGGTAGAGAGGGGACGACCCTTCTTCTTGTCTAGGCAAGAAAGGGAATTCCGTGATCCGACAGTGTTTCTAACATCATAGGGAGTCTACTCTTGACAAAAGCATTTAGTAATTGAGGACAAAGGTACCCTAGCTTGACACAACTTGGACGTGATTTGTTGGTATCCTCCAAAGCTTAGTAATTTGAAGAAACCATATCTATAATGGAGTGTGTACCCTTGGATTGCTCCCCGCTTAGATAATTTCCGCCACTTAAATGAGGAAAGTGTCTATTCTTTTGTAGATGCATCCATTAATTGCTTTTGTGTGCTTAATGATTGGATGTATCGCCATTTTGGCAAGCCCCACCTTGCCTTACAAGAAGGCATCTTACCTATGGGTGTCTTGTTGTGAGTTGAAGAGGCGGAGTGAGACCCGCTAATTATCTCATATCGGCTATGTTAGTAGGTTAGTTTAAATAAATGTCATAGTTTTAGTCACCTCTTTACTTAGAACGAGCAAAGGTTTGGTTTGGGGATGTTTGATGTGACTCATATTTGAGCACATTTAATCCCCGAATTAACCTCGTTTCCATGCTTTGTAGCATATATTAGGGTCATTTCTTATCTTTAGTTTCCCATTTTGCATATTCTTTGAGGTTTTCTTGTTAAGATTCGTTAATCTCATAAGTTATGCATAAGATCTTATGCATGCAAACTAAAACAAGATAAGAGAAGAAATCGTCAATCTTACTTATATGTTTCGGATATTAGGGCACCAACAAGATCTCCTTCTTGTTAGTTCTTGAGCTTTCCAACAATGGATGAACAAGGTTCAAATTAGAACCTCTCCCAAAAGCATATACCCAAGGAATACCCTTAATAACCGATATTATTATGAACTAGTAATAATATTAGTCTTACTTAAAAATGACACAAAAATATATTTTTGTCTCTCTACTATTTCGGTGGAGAGGAGGAGTTATTTGGAGTATTTTCTCTCTAAAACTTCACAAGGTTTTAGAATAATATGAATGAATAATTATCTCTTCTCAAGAGTAGTGTATCTCTCAAAAATAAGACAAACCCTTTGCTTGTGTAGGTGGGAAAAACCGGGTAGGGGAAGAGAGAAAGGCCAATGCATGATCCTCTATTCTTCCCAAGAAAAAGACTAGGCATGCATGGCTAGGAGACTAGGATATAATTGTGTTTTCCCCTAAAAATATTTAACACAATAACACCCTAACCCATCCCCAAAATTTCGGTACACTTAGGATAAAATGGATAGTCCATTTTATTTTGTCATTTGTCAATTTTGTTATGTGTCACATGTTACATGACATGTTACAATATAATGTATTTTTAACATATTAAAAATCAACATATTAATAAAATATGTGACATACAAAATTTAACTAGTAATTCATAATTACTTGTACCAAAATGGGTCATACAATTATAAACTACAACAACTTGTATTTATAATAAATTATTCATTCTAATTTTTAATTGTTTCATAAACAATAAATTAATCTAAGTAATAAAACAATTTGATTACTTAGTACGTATCTTATTTAATCAAATTACAATGAGACACGTTAATTTTACTCACAAAATCATCCGTCAATTTTAAGCAACTTAATTAACTCATCGGCATACGATTAATTAAATAATCAATTAAGAGTATTTCCCTATAGGTATGACCTTAGGGGATCAACTGATTACCACCTTCGCACGACAGTAATGTCAAACTCTAGTCAGCCAATAATTACCAATATGTGTGGACCAGTTGACTGTAAAATATTACATCCCACATGTATTCTTAAAATGAGATTTAAACATGTGATCATCATGATCGACAGTTGTGATCGCATTATTGTCGGAGGACACTTATTCCAACATTTGTGTCCTTGGTATGAGAGGATTGCTAGCCTTGCATTTATGGAGCAAAATGGAGCTAAATGGATCGCATATAATAACCAAGCATCAAAGAGGAGATCGAGACTAGAAGCCTAAGTAAATAAATGAAGAGAAATGGGCAATTATGAAAGATCCGCACATCCCCAAGACAATCCCCACGGATTGTTAGGAAGCCAAAATAAGAGAAGAACCCTGTGCAAGAATCCGAGCGTCCTGAGCTCGGGACGAGCGTCCCAGAGCCAGGATCCGAGCGTCTCCAAGCCAGCCCGAGCGCATCTTCTTACATGACCAACCGTGCTTCAGTCAAGAACACGCGGATTCCCCTGGGAGTTGCTGCATGATCCGTGCATGTCCCTCGGGATTAGCAAAATTGGCAAGCTTCTCTTAAGGTCTTAATCGTCATTTAAGCCCTTAGTAGCCCTAATCCTTGTACTTAATTTTAGTATAAATACCCTATTGTACTACCTAGATTATCATCTTAGAACATCTAATCTCATCTTATCATAATCATTCTCTTAATTTAGTCTTACTCAATGTTATAATACACATTTCAATATTAATCACATCTTCATCTTTCCTTATTCTCTCAATCGTTCTTAGTTTAGTTGGGTAATTAGAAGATTATTTGGGGTTTATTGGAGGATTGACAACCTTCCATCAATCATCAAGTTTACTTCTATTATTCTTTGCTTTATTATTTCGATCATCTCAATTGGTATAATATCTTTTTACCTTTGCTTAATTATTGTTAATCACATCATTTATTCATCATATTTTGCTTTGTTGGTATGATTGACAACCTTATTAGCATCTTAAACTTGATCATGAGTGAGTAGTCCTTTAGCTAGGGTTAATGGGGAATTAGGGGAATTAATCATGGGAATTAATCCATGCTTAATCTAATATGTTTTCATAATTAATTGCTTGCTTGTTGTTATTTCAACCTATGCACATGTTATGTTTGATGAAATGCTAGACTATGAATCCTTGCATTTTTTACCCATCTCTTATCTTTTCAATGAGGCTTGTAAGACATAAACCAACTCGAGCCTCATTAGACCATGCATAGAGTTGAATAGGAAGAGAATAAGTCGACTTGTAGGTGTTGTAAATTCTTGATCGACTCGGCTCCGGGACCCAAATCTTCCTAGGGATTGTAAGATATACACTAACTCGATCCCATCATAACAATAAGTGCTTGCTTCTAATTGAGAACATGTTTGTATGATCTATTTCCATGAATCCCATATGAACCCATGACACCCTAGTGTCGTTAATTAATTGTTTACAAACCCCTTTATATGCTTTACTTTGTTTTCATTAGTTTACATTCATCTTGTTGATTAGTTTAGACCACACGTCATCTCAACCCAATTTGTAACACCCAAAGACATAACTACTTGCAATTGAAATCTTAAATCGATACCCATCCCTTGGGATCCGACCTTTTCTTACCTCTTTACTAAGAGTAGTTTGTGAAGTTAAAAATATTGTTTTGGTTAGGTAGTGACAACGACTAAGCACTAAGCACAAAAACGCCCGACCAGGTGAGCAGTCAGTCTTAGCAGGTTGATGTATAGATCTTAGCTGGGTGCTTGGAGGGATGAGTCTACCACGAGTTCTGGCAGAGATAGTTTCACATAGCTGACAGTTGTCATGAGTTGTATCTTATATATCGGTTGTTTGTTTTGTTGAAATCACTTGTAATATAATATAATCGTTCTATCATCGACATTTGATTATTATTGTCCTGTGGACATGGCCCACCTACAAGCCCAGCCGATCTGTGGACATACAACGGTCTTTTTAAAGCCACGCTCAGCGGTGTAAAAATGCTTTCGACCGGATCGTTTTAGATTGGTCGGTTTCATCTCAGTAAGGGTCTCGAAACGATTAGAGATATTCGGAGTCGCCACCAAGCATTTGTGGGATGCTTGGAACCCGTTCGAATCCACTTTATACCTCGGTCAAACGAAGCATAAAGCAGTGTTTGAGATAGGTACTAAAGATAACGAATCGTCCCTCTTTAGCATCCTATCTCTAGAATGACTCTCGTACGCCCTGGATAAGGTCGTCCACTATCCAAAGTTTCTGAGTAAGAGGTGAAGGTACGTTTTGGGAAGCCCTTTAATCAGACACCCAATCTCGCCCGCAGCGCCTCTCTCTTGATCGATCTTGGTTGGTTGAATGCAAAAGTTGATAAAACGGTTTAAATGCATGAATGCGCATCCAATAATTTAAACCTAACATGTGAGAGCTTTCTAAGTCGGTTGATTTAATCCAAATATCAAGTATAAGATGTCGAGTTGGATTAATGGTTGATTTGCATGCAAGACGGATAGTGGACGACCTTATCCATTTGTCTTAGTAAAGAGTTTTGCAAATATGATTTTCGAATGAGCAAATAGTCATCTGATCCGTCCTATATCCGGGCTAACCGGAGTCGGGATCGTCCTAGACTAATGCTGGAAAGGGAAAAGGCCCTATGCCAGGCGGCCATATGAGGCGCGAACATACCGACTGTGTAAGGGGGCCTCCCCTGGTTTTGGAAATAAGAAAGAAGGGGCCTGTTTTAGGCGCGGGTCAACCAACGGTTACATGCCGTGTTCTGACTATTTGGAAAACGTTTATAAAACGTATTGAAAAATGGGTATTTGACCCGATTTGGTTTGAAAGGGTCGTCTAGACCGTATTTGTTTATTTGAAGAACGGGACTTGAATAATCGTCATTATTTTGATGATATTCGGTGTCGGGTTCGACTTGACAAGCTTGACATGAATTGTTTTGAAAAAAATTATGAAATAATTGTTTTAAGTTCATTTGAATGTGATTAGTCATTACTCATGATCGTACCCGGGTTAAAATCCGGCATGGTAGGTGGACCAAGGATGACTTTGTGTTGGTGACTAATATGTTTATTTTGGAAATGTGAAGGAATGAAGAAAGGCTTTGAAATACCTCTCAAAATGTGAATAAATGAAATAAAAGGCTTTAAAATACCTTTTAAATGTTATTAACCAAATATTATCACCGGAACATGGATGAAACCGTCATGGTATTAAGAACCAAGGGTGAAAAATGTTTTATGGTTAAAATTTGTAAAAATAAATAAAAGGGTTTGAAATATTCGAAATGGTAAAAACCGATTACAAATATGAAAATAGATTAATGAGGATGGACGAGAACAAACACGGTTGAGTTCTGACCTGGGCACCCCATTGAGGCGCGAGCCTATGTGCACAATAAGAGGCTTCTGCCTCAGGCCAAAACTCAGTTTTGGCTCGTTTATCCCATGTTTTAGATCGTGTTATGCATGTTTTAGCATGTTATAGTCATAAAACAAATGTAGACATGATAAAAGAAGGATTTTTACACCCGCATACTTACATGTTTGGTTATGGCGAGAACCCGACGTAAGTGCAACAACTCGTTTGGTCGGAAAAAGACTCGGTTTAAAACCGTTTT
The DNA here is from genome assembly GCF_048544455.1 of Silene latifolia. Taxonomy (NCBI): domain Eukaryota; kingdom Viridiplantae; phylum Streptophyta; class Magnoliopsida; order Caryophyllales; family Caryophyllaceae; genus Silene; species Silene latifolia. The sequence goes on along the minus strand of NC_133537.1, from coordinate 77,700,838 downwards.
GGTAAAAAAGAGTGTTTTATTAAGATTAGTGACGGTGTAGCGGTTGAAGTGGTCGGTCAAGTGATTTAGTGCACGATGACGGTACCAAACATTGTGTAAGGCTTGTATTTACGATCGGTAGGTCGTAAATACGCGTCGGATTGTGACTTAAGAAGTCGAGTCGTGAATTTTAAGGGAGAAAAGAGTGGGCGGACACTCGCGTAAGTTCTCAAATGGGGGCATTTGAGGTGTATTTATAGGAAAATGAGTGGTTGTGTGAGTTTTGAGCGACGTGGCCACCTGGGCTGCTCAAAGAGGCGCGAGCCACGTCGCGGGTCTTCGAGTTGTCCTGTCACTTTCACACAAGTGCAATCATGATTTCTTCTATCCTAGGATTTGTAGTCACATGTTTGGTACTTGACCATTCGTGACTCCGGGAAATCTTAGTATAGAAGGCTTTGAATGTTTTGTTTTTGGTGGTTAACTCGGTTTGACTCGTTGTTGGAGTCGGGATTTGAATTTTTGAGGCGATTTTTGGTCCGATGTCGGTTTTGACTCTAGTTAGTGTCATTGCGATCCCGTCGTCGTGCATTAAACACTCCAGGTACTTTTGAAAAGTTTTATTTTTGAAATCGTTTTAAGTTTTCCGACGTGAAGTTGTACACAAAATGTCGATCAAACGCCGCGATTCCAAACCATGTTATAGTCCGATAATCATCGGGTGTTTGTTTGAGTCTTAGCAGATACTGAGTATCTACAGAGCCCCCACTTTGACTGAGGCTTGGACAGGGCAAAAGTCAAAGTAGAGCCCCCAGGTTAATCGAAGATTACAACCTGGAGACCCAAGCGACGTCGAGGCGGCTCGAAAGGATTCGGGCCAGGGACCTGCCGTCGGGAAGGGCGACGCCAAGGCGACTCGAGGGTAAGAGCCAAGGAATTATCGTCGGGAACTGTTTAGAGTCTGTCGACTATCCGTTCGGGTCGTTTAAAGTCCGTTAGACTACGTACAAAGGATCGCCAGCCATAAGAATGAGTCATACCTGAGGCATCTTCGGATATGTCCTTGCACGTTTGCAGATAAAGGCTCGCCAGCTGTGGTGCGTATGTGAGGAGGGCTCGCCAGCCACGATGCGTAGTGAGGCTCGCCAACCATGGTGCGTATATGAGGAGGGCTCGCCAGCCACGATACGTTGTAAGGCTCGCTAGCCATGTTGCGTACCTGAGGAGGGCTCGCCAGCCGCGATGCGTAGTAAGGCTCGCCAGCCATGGAGGGTTGATTAATTGACCGTGAGAATAGCCTCCTCGGATGGGCTTGTTTTGAAAGTAGCGAACTCATGATGCCGCCGTGAAAATAGTGAATTTTGAATTTCCACTATCACTTTTTTTTAAATAAGCGGGTTCCGCGAGGAAGCCCCCTGTTGATATTTGAAGGAATAGTGAATTTGGAATCTTCACTATTCCTTTTTGAATTTGAAGTGGCGGTTTTAATCGCCGTTTGTTTGAATTTTTTGAAGGAAATAGCAAATTTTAAATTTCGCTATTACGACTGAGGTGACGGTTTATGTGCCGCCGTTGACATGCGAAGGAAATAGTGAATTTGGAATCTTCACTTTTACGTTTGAAGTGACGGTTTATGTGCCGCCGTTGACATGTGAAGGAAATAGTGAATTGGGAATCTTCACTATTATTTTTAAAGTGACAGTTTATGTGCCGCCGTTGACATGTGAAGGAAATAGTGAATTGAGAATCTTCACTATTATTTTTAAAGTGACAGTTTATGTGCCGCCGTTGACATGTGAAGGAAATAGTGAATTTAATTTCCAACTATTATTTTGAAAATGACGGTTTTAATTGTCGTCGTTTGAATTTTGAGGAAATAGCGAATTTTGAATCTTCACTATTATTCTTGAAATTGAAAATTGAAGAAATAGTGAATTTTGAATTTTCCACTATTATTTTGAAAATTGACGGTTTTAATTGCCCTCGTTGAAATTTGACAAAATAGTGAATTTGAATTTTCACTATTATTTTGAAAATTGACGGTTTTAATTGCCGTCGTTGAAATTTGAAGAAATAGTGAATTTTGAAATTTTCACTATTTTTTTGAAGGGAAAATGGCGATTTTGATCGCGCCGTTTGTTTGAAATTTTTGAAGGAAAATAGTGAATTTTGATTTCACTATTTGTTTTTGTATTTGAAAAATGACGGTCCTTAATATCGTCATTGAAAATTAGAAGTTTATTACGGAAAATTGGGCCAAAGCCCAAAATTTCTCTGAAAGAGCAGGGAACACCTGATTGAGGCGCGAGCTACCTAGCGAACCAAGGGAGCTTCCCTATTTTTCTGTAAAAGATGCGAGGTTGGCCGCATATCATCCTCACTTCTTCTTCAACCTTCGACACAAATAAACCATAAAAATCGCCATTGTCGGACCTTTGCTTGCTTTCATTCGTGCCATTGTCAACAATGTCATCTCAAGGTAGGTATTTCCTCTCGAATCCATTTGAATTTGTTGGTCTTTTAGCTAAATTGAATTACGGCGGAAATTTTACCCTAGAAAATCGATTTGGGCGTTTTTTGATTGAGCCAATTTCGAGTGAAATTGATGATTGCATTAGGTTAGAAACCTGTTTAGGAGTATAGGGGTGCTTTTAGTTTGCATTTTAGTCCCCGTTCCCGCTCCCTATGTTCGAAAAACGTGAGTGAGGTGGAGAAACCGTCTCATCTCCCAATGCCAAGTTTATTTGCTTGGATAGTGGGTCCCGCTAGGTTGCATTGTAGTCGGGAAATACCGTATTTGCCATCGTGGACCCATGTTGGGTATTGTGGGCGAAATTGGAATTTTTGCCTTTTGTGACGGTCTTCAGTATGACAGAATAAGCGCCTGTTTGGGCTTGAATTGAGTCAGTTTGCCTTGAAATGGACTTTATTGGTAGTTTAGGTCGCCTTGAGGCGTGATAAAATCACGTTTGCCTCATCGTAGTCGTATTTTGACTTTTTGACCGGTTTGTGCTCAAATTGGCGTATAATTTGCCTTTATGAGCCGTATAATTGACGTATTTTAGTTTGTTGGCGGACCTTGTGTGGGTCTTGGGGTGCCGTTTTTTGTTGTGGTTGTTTTGACTCGTCTTTTGCTTGAAAACAAGGGCGAGTCGTTTTTTGTGAGTTGTTTTTGTTTGTCTGGGTTTGGGCGGGATTGCCCTTGTTTTGCTTTGCAGGTTGTTTTTTTTTATTTGTCCATTTTACGCCGTCATGATGCCGAAATTTCGGCTGACGTTCTTTGATTGCAGGGGATCATTTGGGACCTATGGGGTCCGTCGTGGAGGCCTTGGAGGAGGAAGATGATCCTGGAGGGGAGGCGACTGTGGAGGCTGCTGGAGCTGAGGTGCTGGTAGAGGATGCTTCCGTAGAGGAGGGGAGGTGGCTGTCGCAGCCAACTTATCCTTTTCGTTGTGGCTTATAGACAGGGCAGCTGATGATTGGAGGTCAACACCGGGGTGGTGCGTCGCATCATGGTCCTTGGCCTCCTTATCATCCAAAGTCTGCCAGACACTGTCTTCTTTTTTGTCGTGGAGCAGGAATGAGGTATTACCGTCATGGTAACCACCTCTACTTCTGTTGTTGCTCCTCTGTTTCCCGTGTTTCTCCCTTTCTTTTCCGAGCGAAAGGATAAGGAGTGCTTAGTTCGGTAGATGGCGGAAAGCCCCCAGTTCGTTGTCTTAGGCCAGTGTCTGTATCATTGATGGTTGTTTTAGGCCAGTGTTTGTATGATAGATGTCTGTACTGGATCCTGTTTGTACGGTCAGTTGTCCGTATCAAACGTGTGACGATGTATTTTGCGTGAGGCGGTTTGTATATATGTGTTTTTGGATTGTAGCTCATTTTGTGATTTTTGGCTTTTTTGCGTTGTGTTTCGGAGGAGCGATGTCGGCTGTCAATTCTTCTTTTTGCTTTGCCCTAGTTTCTGCATCGTTAGTGTAGAAAACAGGCAACAGGTAGCACATATGCATAAACGTAAACACGTAAAAGCATTTGATCGAAAAACAAAATTTAACCAAGGTGACTTGAAGTTAAAATTGAATTTTGAAAATTGAAAATTTTTGCGACAAGTCGTCACATTTGGACTCCCAAGGGAATTAATTTGAAAATTGAGGAATTAACTCGTGTCGTGAATTAAATTGCGTTGAAATTGTTGAAATTGACTTGTGACTCGAAAAATTCAAACTCAAACCATCGGGGATGAATTCGAGTGTATTTGATTTGATTTTCGCGAGGTCAAGACTCGAATTTGTGAGTGCTTGAATTTTGAGGAAAACTGACGTCGTGTTATCAATTCTCGATTTTTATTTGGATGGAAAATTGTGAAAAAGCGCAAAATTTTCGGAATTTTGATTGACATGGAAACGATCCGTCGTGGATCGGGGCGACTAGCCCTTCCCCCCTTAAAAAAATAAAGAAAAATCCGTATGTTTAAAGCTGCGTCATGGAAACCGTGTCGGATTTCGTAAAACGCGAAACAAGGACATTTGAGTGTTAGGAAACACAAAATGTCCTGGATCATCCCGAAGAGGCGCGAGCGTTCTGGCGGGAGGTTTGAGGTGTTAGGAGAAAACACAAGTTGAAAGAGACAAGTCAAAGCGGGAATCCTGGGAGAGGGCCTAAAGAGGCGCGAGCAGCCTGGCGACGGGAGCCAGCTCTTCTCTTTTTTTGAAAAACGCGCTGATCGTTTTGTATAAATAGTGATGTTTGCGCCTCATTATTTCATCATCCGAAACACAAAACATCTCTACAATTCTTCTTCTTCCACAAAAATATTTCATGGATGCTTTTGAGAATGCATTGCGACAATGGTGCCGGGATTTGTCGCCTCTCAAAAAGTATCAATCATTTGCATGGGAGTTGGTCAATTGCTGGTGCTCCGTCAAGTCAAGGTGCAATCCTCATTCCTCAAAGCATGTTCTCGGTTTTGGGATTCGAAACACCATGTTTTTGTTTTCCCGAAAGGTGAAATTTGTCCTCTTGCCGAAGAAGTTGGAGCCATTGGTGGGTGGCCGGGTTGTGTTCCGGTGCTTCCTCCGACTCGGTTGTGCTACAAGGAGAAATTTCATTCGATGTTGGGCTTGTCGACAAGTCAAGTCAACTTCCTTCTTGCTACACATGGTGTGGATGTGTTGGCTCTTATCAACATCTTTTCCAACCGATTAGATGCCAATGTTTCGGAGGTGGCTAGGAGAAGGGCTCTTGACTTTTGCCTTGTCCATGTGTACCTCTTTGTTGATGTTTTGAAGAAGGAGGGGCCAAAATGTTATGGTAGTATGACCCTTATACGTGTGGTTGAGCAAATGGAGCATGGTAGAGATCCATCATGGTTGGTGCTTGGCGAGATCATCCAAGCTTTGGACAAGGAAGGCTCTTGTGGAGAAGTTCCTTCATTTGGGTCCCCAAGGATCATCCAAGTGTGGCTATTGGAGAGGCTAAGGTATGTAGAGCCTCTGGTTGATTCTTCTTCTTATTCCTTCCGTCACCTTACCATGAGGAATAAGTTGTACTCGGATAGTTCTGCTTCTACCGAGGCTTATTGGGCTGCAAGATTGGCGGAGGAAGGTGGTCCTCACATCCTTTGGGTGGTGCCATGGTGGCACTTGAGGTGCTAGTCCTCGTACTTTGATGGTGGTGGGTTTGAAGGTTGTTTCCTTCATTTATCCCGAAAGGCTCATGAGGCAAATTGGGCATCAACAAAAGGTGCCCGGTCAAGATACCCTTGTCCAAGAGAACGTTTTCCGGAACTCCGAGCTTGTGGTGGTCTTCGAAAGATGGTGGGCCACTCGGCCGCTTTGGGAGGTACCAAACCCCGTTGCCACGACATGGGTGACTCCCGCTTTTGTCAAGTGGTCATGCGCTCCGTCCTTGGAAGAGAGGTCCAAATTCCGTAAGGACGAGGTTGTCGACTTGAAGTATCGAGAGGTTGGCAAGGCCAACCGTGCCTTATTGGAGGATTATGTTGATGGATCTATCCCGGACGTGATGAGGCCACCAAAGAGGAGAAGCTCGGGTCCCAAGATCATGGTGGGCCGTGCATTGGCTCGTTTCGGGTCGAACATGGGGTCCTGTGCTAGACCGGAGGCCGTCACCGTCTTAGATCCGTTGAGGATCTGTTCCGAGGAGGAAATTCATGCTAGGCGGGCCAACAAGAAGAACATGGAGAAGATTTACCCCGAGGGAAAAGGCAAGGGTATAATGGAAGAGTGAAGACCTCCATTACCCATTTTATTATTATGTTGTATTAGTGTTGTGAATTTTTATTATGTTGTACTAGCTAGTTATTGTGTGTTTTGTGCTAGTTTTATTATGTGAGGTGTTTTAGTTGACACCTTAGCTTTGACAAGTTGTAGACTCGTCGAGCTTTATTTGTTGTTGAAATTGTTATACCTCCCATTATTAATTAAATAAGAGGATTGCTCGTGTCGAAAATTGTGAAAGCTTGTTTCTTCCATCCATTTGGTAAAGGCAATTCGGCATGAATCGTCCTAAACATTTGCACTTGGGAAAGTGGGATTTTTGTAGGAAGGGAGAAAGGCTCTTTTTTTTTGTGGGGAAGGGAATGGTTTTCCCTTTTCTCCTTTTTTTGATAGGGATGTTTTTTGTATGTGGGTGATGTTTTTTGTTGTATGGGGATGGCTGTTTTTTTATTATGGGGATGGTTATTTTTTATTATGGGGATGGTTCTATCCTTCTTGTGTAAGAAAGGACTGCCTACGTATTCACCTGAAGAGGTGAAATCAAACCATGATCGTAGTTCGAAATGTTTTGTAAATTTTGATTGGGTTTTGTGGTTGTATCCTTCATGTATAAAAGGGACTGCCTACGTATCCACCTGAAGAGGTGAAATCAAACCATGCTCGTAGTTCAGGGGTTTTGTAAATTTTGATTGGGTTTTGTGGTTATATCCCTCATGTATAAGAGGGACTGCCTACGTATCCACCTGAAGAGGTGAAATCAAACCATGCTCATAGTTCAGGGGTTTTTGTTTGTTTTAGTGTAAATGGATGTTGCCTTTGACAGATCAAAAGACATTCGAAACGGGCAAGGTGCCGCAACTTAGACTCGATAAAACATGCAACTTCAAATCAGAACGCGTTTGGAGGAACTTGACTTGAAAAGGGTTAAGGTGGACGCTAGTTGTAAAACTAGGCTTGGATCGTTGGTTGTTACAGTTCAAGGGTAGTATTTCTTGGGTTGGTCTAGGTTGGTCGGGTTTGTAAAATCCTCCCCATCTAGGTCACTCAGTCTCAATGCGCCCCCCGAAAGTATTTTCTTGACCAGGTATGGCCCGACCCAGTTGGGTTTGAATTTTTCTCTCGGATCGACGGGTAACGGTGCTCGAACTGACTTGAGGACCAAATCGCCCTCCTGGATGTTCCTGGGTTTGGTCCTTTTGTTGAATGCCCGTTGTATACGTCGTTGGTATAGCTGAACGTTGTGCAAGGCGTTGAGCCGCTGTTCGTCTAGAAGAGTGAGTTTCTCGTACCTTCGGCGGGTCCATTCCGCCTCAGGGACTTGACTCTCCAGTAGGATGCGCAGAGATGGGACCTCTAACTCTACCGGTTAAACTGCCTCCATACCGTATGCTAGGTAGAAGGGTGTGGCGCCTGTCGATGTTCGAATGGAGGTTCGGTATCCCCAGAGTGCGAATGGGAGTTTGCTCGGCCAATCGCGGTAGTTGTCTTGCATTTTCTTGATAATGGTGACGAGAGTTTTGTTAGCTGCCTCCACCACTTCGTTAGTTTGAGAATAGTAAGGGGATGATCGATGTCGTTTGATCTTGTATTTGTCCAGCAAGGCTTGTGTTTCCGCCCGGAAGTGAGAGCCTTGATCGCTGATGATTTCATGGGGTACCCCATTTCAGCAGATGATGTTGTTTTGGATGAACTTGGCCACTTATTTGGTGGTCAAGACTGCATATGACTACGCTTCCACCCATTTGGTGAAGTAGTCGATGGCGACAAGGACGAAGCAATGCCCCTTGATGCCCACCGGGTTGACTTTCCCGATGATGTCGATGCCCCAGGTTGAGAAAGGCCAGGGTGATGTCATGGTGTATAAAAGGGATGGTGGTATATGTTGTATGTTGGCATAGATTTGGCAATTGTGGCAATGTTTGACATAGTTACGACAATCGGCTTCCATGGTGGTCCAGTAGTAACCTAGCCGTATTATTTTTCGGGTAAGCATCATTGCGCTCATGTGAGGGCCACATTCTCTGTCATGGACCTCGCCCATGACTTTTGTGGCTTTGTGATGGTCAATGCAAAGGAGGAGAATCCCTTGGGGTGTTCTTTTGTATAGTTGATTTTGGTTTATTACGAATTGTGATGCAAGTAAACGGACGACTCTTTGTCCTCTTGAGTCAGAGTTGGGAGGGAATTCGTTTTTGGTTTTGTAGTTGAGGATGGCTTGGTACCAAGGTTCATCATGGCTTTCCTCGTCATTGTTGATGGCACAAATGTGAGCTGGCTCGCCCCTTCTCTCGACACATAGGGGCATCGATGTCATGTCGTCAGGTATGTTGACGAGTGCGGCAAGTTTCGCTAGGGCATCAGCAAAGTGATTTTCCTCTCGTGGCAAGTGGAAGTAGTCGACTTGGTCGAAGAACTCGGCCTCTTGATTGATTTTTGCTCGGTAGGGAGCTAAGCTGTCACTTCGGATTTTCCATGATCCGGACACCTGATTGATGATGAGCGAGGAATCGCCGTGGACCCTCAGTCTTTTGATGCCAAGTGTGATGGCTGCTTGCAGGCCGATGAGGCACGCTTCATATTTAACGGCATTGTTGGTGACGGCGAAGTCTAGCTTGACCGAGATCGGAACATGTTCTCCCTCTGGTGATATTAGGAGCATTCCTACCCCGAAGCCTCTCAGATTAGATGCACCATCGAAGTATAGGTCCCATGCGTCGGAATCGGCACAAAGGATGTCTTCGTTAGAAAGTGACCATGTGTCGGTCGTTGAATCCTCGTTGACGAGATTCTCTATGAGGAAATCGGCGACTACTCTTCCCTTAATAACCTTGAGGGGTACAAACTTCAGATCGAATTCGGACAGCATGAGTGTCCACCTAGACAGCCTTCCGTTTAGTACGGGTTTTTCGAAGACATATTTGATTGGGTTCATCTTGGAGTAGATGTGAACCGTGTAGCTGAGCATGTAATGCCGCAGCTTCTTGGTTGACCATACTAGGGTAAGGCATGTCTTTTCCAGCTGGGTGTACCTTGTCTCGTACTCAATGAACTTTTTGCTGATGTAGTAGATGGCTCGTTCTTCGCCGTCGACTGTTTGTGCTAGCATAGCTCCCATGGCTGTGTCTGTGACAGTCAGGTATAGGGGTAGAGGGATCCCCGGTTGAGGTGGCATGAGGACAGGAGGTTTGGATAGGATTTCCTTTATCCTGTCGAAGGCCTTTTGATAGTCGTCATCCCAATCGGTGTGATCGGAGGCGCGAAGTTTCTTGAATATTAGTTCACAAATCATGGTGAGCTTGGCAATGAAGCGGCTGATGTATTGGACCTGACCGAGAAATCCCCGAATCTCCTTCTCGTTATATTTCCGCAGACGAGCGAAGAATTTTCGAAGGGCGTTGATGTGGCCGTCCCGTTCTCTTAACTTGATAATCATGTCATCGACATACACCTCTACCTCCTTATGCATCATATCATGTAGGAGAGTAGTAGCAGTTCTTTGATAGGTTGCTCCAGCGTTGATGAGGCCGAAGGGCATGACCGTGTAGCAATATGTACCCCACTATGTAGTGAATGCAGTCTTGTGCATGTCTTCCTCAGCCATTTTCATCTGGTTGTACCCAGCATACCCGTCCATGAATGATATCAGAGCATGTTCGGCAGTGTTGTCGACCAGAATGTCAACATGTGGCAAAGAGAAGTCGTCCTTTGGACTCGCCTTGTTCAGATCCCTGAAGTCGACGCAAACCCGAATTCTCCCGTCTTTCTTCGGTACAGGAACAATGTTGGCCACCCAATCCGAGTATTCAGACACTTTGATGAAACCGGGTTTGAATTGTTTGTCTACTTCTTCCTTGATTTTCAGGGCCCATTCAGGACGCATCCGGCGTAGCTTCTGTTTCACGGGTTTAGCTCCGGGCTTAATGGGTATTCGGTGCTCTTCAATATCCCCACAATCCTGGCATATCTCTCAGGGACCAGGCGAATACGTCCTTGTATTCGTGGAGGAGGTCAATGAACTGTTGTCTTTCCGAGGGGTCCAGGGTTGTCCCTATCCTAAGTTCTTGAGGTGTGTTGTCGGTTCCTACGTTAATAGGTTCGGTCTCCTCAATTATGGGGGTTCTGTTTTCCCGTTTGTCAAGTTCTTTGGCTAGGTGAGGTGGGTAGTCACTCAAGTCAAATTCATCATAGTCATTCAAAATTGCATTGCTGTTAAATTGAGACGAGTCATAAGCAAACTTAGCGTTCATTAAGTTGACACGAGCGAAAAGCTCGGAGAGGACAAACATCTCGTGGTCGGTCAGGGGCGACACAGCAGAGGAGGAGGCCCCTGGAACAGGCTCCAGGTTGTAATTTTTCATGGGAGTGGGGGTGACCCTAGTAGACTCAGTCTCTGAATCAGCCATGACCTTGTGATAAAATAGTGGGAAGGGGACCTTGACTGGGACATCAGGAGTGTTAGGAGCTATGACAGACTCAGACTCCGACTCAGACTCAGATTCAGATTCATCTCCACTTCCCTCTTTGAACATAGGCCCTTCTCCAGTTGTGATCTTGAGAATGCGGCCTCGGCGATCGGTCCACTTGACGGTCTTCCTCCAGCCTTGTGTAGCTTTCTCCGGGTCAGTGTCGGAGAGTGACAACTTGTCCATCGAGGCATGACGACGGCTAAGACTTGGTTGATGCAGCTTTGGTGTTGTCGGGGACGGAGTAGCAGTCCTGGAAGACTTCCACATCCGGGTATCTGGCCTTAGCCCCAGAGTCATATATCGGCTCCGGGAAGCCATGGTAGAGCTCTGATTCTCCCTCGGGGACAAAGTATCCGTTGAGGGTCAGATGATAGGGACGGAGGATAACTCCGTGCTTCTAGCGTTTTCGAACTAGGAGGTTCATCTCCTGGATATCTTCATCGGTAGGCTCATATCCCAGTCCGTAGGGAATGTTGGGGACCTTAGCTTGTTTCAAGGGAGGTAAGGTGCTCTTTAGTGGATTGAGGGGCAAACCTGGGAAGTAACTGTGGCGCGTCATGATGCGGTTGATTGTGTGGTTGGCAAACGGGTCACAATCAAAGGGTGTTGATTCATCAGTTATGGCATTCACAGCTTTGAATCCCCACATTTCATTGTCATCTTCCTCAATGGTCTGGGAAACTATTCCCTTTCTCATGACAGCTTTGATCGGGGAAGCAGGAATTGTGATTGTTTTCCCGTTGAAGGGGACCATGATCTTCTGGTGGAGAGTTGAGGTAACTGCCTTGACGACGTGAATCTAGGGACGTCCCAGGAGCATATTGAAGGACGCGTCGATGTCGACCACCTGAAAACTGGTTTGCCTTTCCAGTGGTCTGGTTGCGACAATTAGAGTGATAACCCCTGCGACCTTGCGACGAGTGCCGTCGTAGGCGCGTACTCCTTGATTTGTTGGGACCAAATCAGCTTCCTTAATACCCAGCTTGTGAGCAGTCTTGAGGGGAATGACATTTACCGCGGATCCGTCATCTACAAAGACCATGGGCACATTCTTCCTGAGACATTGTACGGTAATGTACATGGCAAGGTTATGATTGGATCCGAAGGGAGGGATATCTTCGTCAGAGAAGACGACTGGGTTGTTCAAGTCAGGGGCGTCCCTCATCATATGTGCTACTATTTCTTCAGGGGAAAAGGTGGAGGGCATAGTTAATTTTCCCAAGGCCTGTAGCAAAGCCTGTCGATGCTCAAAGGATTTCGCGATCAGTTGCCAGATCGAGATCTCGGCTTTTACCTTCTGAAGCTGCTTGAGGATCGAATTCTCAGGAGCTCTTCGTTGAGTGTCTACTTCCGGGACGACTTGGTCGTTGTTGTTGGAGCGACCGCTGAATTGTTTGGGTTCTGATAGGGGCGTCCGGACCGAGTAAGGTGACCGATCTCTTTCGCCCGTTTCTCTTTCCCTGGGACAATATAGACATCTTCAACATCATCTTTCCAGATGCCATTGATTTCAAGATCTCGAAGGCACCTTGGAAGGGTATTCCTTGGTGGGCAATTTTTGTGAGGTATATTTTTGTGAGGGTAATTTTTGTGAGGGTAGGTTTTGTGAGGTTGATTATTGTGAGGGTGATTATTGTGAGGTGCATGCCAGAATGGTCGTGGGAGCAATTCGTCCTAGTAAAGGTAGTTTTGGGCGCTCGGGGGACTCTCCCTCGGGCGTGGTGGTGGAGGATTGAAGATAAGTCGGCGGTAGGCATCATCAAGTCGGGTGATCCTCTCGGAGAGGCGGGCTATGGCTTCCTCAACTTGTTGGAACATGGTGAGCATAGTTGCGGCACTAAACATAAATACCCCGTCCGAGGGATCTTTCTCCAAGGTGTTTACCTCGTCATCAATTGGCAGGATGAGGTGAGAGCAGTCCAGAGTTGGTTCATCTTTGGAGATAGCGTGGATTCCGAGAGGATTTTTGTTGTTGTTTGGCTAAGTTGGCGGGGGTAAAGGCAAATCTACTTTCTCAATCATGTCTTGGATGATGTGTTTGAGTTTGAAGTAGGTTTATGTATTACGCCCTTTCCCTTGATGGTACTGACAGTTGGCATTGGCGTTCCAGAAGCGGGATTTCTTAGCATCGGTCGGATCCGGGGTGGGTCCGATTGGTTGTAACTTTCCCTGCTCCACTATATTAGTGAACACTCTCTGGGGCGCTCAGCTCTCTTAGCAGATGGTTCAACGAGGTTGACCTCATCGATCTTGTTTGTTATGCCTTAAGGACGAGACCCGATTGAGGTGGATCCTCGGTAGCCTCTGCCAGTGGTCTTGGCCAAGACACCCTTCTAGAGGTCATCTTCAATGCGTGTCCCCAGAATTTGCAGATCCTGGAAGGCCTTAATATTTTGATACCTCAGTAAGTTGGCATACACTGGGCGGAGATTGTTAACGAACTTTTCCACCAAAGTTGATTCACTCGGCTTGCTGACTAGCTCAGTACTTACCCTCCTCCAACGGGTTAAGAACTCGGTGAATCCCTCCTTGTCGTTCTGGGTTAGGACCTCAAGGGTACGGGTATTGGCTTGGATTTCAACATTGTCAGTGTATTGTTTGGCGAATTCAACTACGACTTCATCCCAAGTAGTAAGGTTCTTCGGATCAAGGGAGTAGTACCACTGACGAGGGACCGGTTCCAAATAGGACGGAAAGATCCGAAAGAAAAGTTCATGTTTGACCCCTTTAATGGCCATGTAGTCTTTGAAGGCACGGATATGATTGAGCGGCTCCTCCACTCCTTTGAACTTAGGTACATCAGTTAGGGTAAAGTTGTCGGGTAATTGATCCCCAACAGGTTCGAACCTTCGGTTGTTCTCGAGATGGATATTGTTACCCCGGGCTAGGAGCTGTGCTTCCAAGAGCTTGAGCCTTCGGTTGTTCTCGAGGTGGAGTATTATGTTCTCCAGCTTCTTTGTTTTCCAGGGTGTCGATACGGGTCTCGACGCGATCCAGGGTGACCTTAAGAGCAGTGAGCAAGCTGGCTAGCTGAGCAGTCGTGACATCTCTGTTGTTATCATTGTTGTTGCTGTTGACAGACGAAGTTGAAGATGGGGCCAGGCTCTGAGGCAGAATAACGTCTCACATTACAACTCAATCCGACACGGTTCAAAGACTGAACGCAGACAACACAAAGGACGAGACAAAGATCAGACTCAACAAGACGATGGTGACCGTGTATGGTTCCTCGGTGCTGACTCAATTTATGACGTGACGACGTTGACCGAACTTTTGACACGCGTCCAATGTAGTGGCGTGGTGCCATTGGACGAGTCTCGTAGTGAGACGACTCATAATTAAAGACCCATAAGTACGTTTGCTTCGACTCGATAGACACGAGGCGGAATTTGAATGGTGGACTGAAGTTTTCGAAAATAAAAATTTTCAAAAAGATTCATTTGTCGCTTTATGGACGGCTTCCGAATATAGAGATCCCCGCAAGTCGGTCAGTTGAAAGGGTTGTCTTAAGTTTATTTGCAAAAGACGGTTTGAGTTTGAATCGGCTCAGAAAACAATGTATTGTCTCCCAAGACGGTTTTTGAAATTCAAAATTATATGTTTTGAAAATCGAGTTTGAAATGTTTGAAGAGGTCTCGGGGACGGTGCATGGTCCTCGGGATCTCGAAAGTGTCTTGAGAAAAGGGTGTGTGCTTTTCTCGGGTTTTGAAAGAGCCATTGTCGGCGCGAAACGGGTTAAAATCCGTGGCTAGACGCGACGATTATAACGGCGTAAAAGGGTGATTTGAAATGGTTGTAAAGAACCGAGTTTGAAAATCGTCATTACGCCGGCCTAGAAAGGCGTGTTGAAATGGTTATAAAAACCGGGTTTGAAAATCGTCATTACGATGGCCTAGAAAGGCGTGTTGAAATGGTTATAAAAACCGGGTTAGAAAATCGTCGTTACGACAGCCTAGGAAGGCATGTTGAAATGGTTATAAAAGCCGGGTTTGAAAATCGTCATTACGACGGCCTAGAAACGCGTGCAACGGTCGACCAAAGACCGAGGTTTGAAATGGCCATTATAACGGTGCAAAATTGTGATTTGAATGTTTGAAAATGACACAGAAGGACTTATAATCAAGTAGCACATAAGCACTCACAGTTCATTATATTATGCATTATGCTGACACGGGTTTTGGCTTAGAAGGGTGGGTACACACCAAGCAATCAAACCCCGATTTGCGAGAGGGATACCAATCCAAACAAAATGTGTAAGGAGGGTGCCCTAGCCTCATGCTCGAAAGTGATGAAAGCTCTTTGACGAAACAGAAATGTACGACGTCAATGGTATGCTTGACTCAATCGGGATTCGAAACGCGGGGGTGAGAAAACTCACGACGAGCCAATTGGTCGATAAAGGTTAGGTTGTGGGCTCGGACAAGGAACCCCACCATGACCGTAATATCAATTAATGCATTCCAAAAAAGACCTCGTTTGAGTCTCACCATCTAGGGATCACAAAGACGTTAGTGTCCTAGTTTTCCCCAGCGGAGTCGCCAATCTGTGGACTTAGCCCACCTGCAAGCCCAGCCGATCTGTGGACATACAACGGTCTTTTGAAAGCCACGCTCGGCGGCGTAAAAATGCTTTCGACCGGATTGTTTTAGATCGGTCGGTTTCGTCTCGGTAAGGGTCTCGAAAAAATTAGAGATGTTCGGAGTCGCCACCAAGCATTTGTGGGATGCTTGGAACCCGTTCGAATCAACTTTATACCAAGGTCAAACGAAGCACAAAGCAGTGTTTGACATAGGTACTAAAGATAAGGAATCGTCCCTCTTTAGCATCCTATCTCTAGAATGACTCCCGTACGCCCTGGATAAGGTCGTCCACTATCCAAAGTTTCTGAGTAAGAAGTGAAGGTACGTATTTGGAAGCCCTTTAATCAGACACCCAATCCCACCCGCGGTAGCGGCCTCTACTGATCGATCTTGGTTGGTTGAATGCAAAAGTTGATAAAACGGTTTAAATGCATGAATGCGCATCCAATAATTTAAACCTAACATGTGAGAGCTTTCTAAGTCGGTTGATTTAGTCCAAATATCAAGTATAAGATGTCGAGTTGGATTAATGGTTGATTTGCATGCAAGACGGAAATTAAACATCCATTTACCGTATTACGTTTATGCTGCATAACGTGATCCATTTGTCATAGTAAAGTGTTTTGCAAATATGATTTTCGAATGAGCAAATAGTCATCTGATCCGTCCTATATCCGGGTAACCGTAGTCGGGACCGTCCTAAACTAATGCTGGAAAGGGAACAGGCCTTGTGCCAGGCGGCCATATGAGGCGCGAGCATACCGGCGGTGTAAGGGGGCCTCCTCTAGTTTTGGAAATAAGAAAGAAGGGGCCTGTTTTAGGCGCGGGTAAACCAACGGTTACATGCCGTGTTCTGACCATTTGGAAACCGTTTATAAACCGTATTAAAAAATGGGTATTTGACCCGATTTGGTTTGAAAGGGTCGTCTAGACCGTATTTGTTGATTTGAAGAACGGGACTTGAATAATCGTCATTATTTTGATGATACTCGGTGTCAGGTTCGACTTGACAAGCTTGACATGATTAGTTTGAAAAATAATTATGAACTAATTGTTTTAAGTTCATTTGAATGTGATTAGTCGTTATTCATCATCGTACCCGGGTTAAAATCAGGCATGGTATGTGGAACCAAGGATGACTTTGTGTTAGTGACTAATATGTTTATTTTGGAAATGTGAAGAAATGATGAAAGGCTTTGAAATACCTCTCAAAATGTGAAGAAATGAAATAAAAGGCTTTAAAATACCTTTTAAATGTTATTAACCAAATATTATCACCGGAACACGGATTAAACCGTCATGGTATTAAGAACCAAGGGTGAAAAATGTTTTATGGTTAAAATTTGTAAAAATAAATAAAAGGGTTTGAAATATTCAAAATGGTAAAAACCGATTACAAATATGAAAATAGATTAATGATGAAGGACGAGAACAAACACGGTTGAGTTCTGACCTGGGCACCCCATTGAGGCGCGAGCCTATGTGCACAATAAGGGGCTTCTGCCTCAGGCCAAAACTCAGTTTTGGCTCGTTTATCCCATGTTTTGGATCGTGTTATGCATGTTTTAGCATGTTATAGTCATAAAACAAATGAAGACATGATAAAAGAAGGATTTTTACACCCGCATACTTACATGTTTGGTTATGGCGATAACCCGACGTAAGTGCAACAACTCGTTTGGTCGGAAAAATACTCGGTTTAATACCGTTTTGGTAAAAAAGAGTGTTTTATTAAGATTAGTGACGGTGTAGTGGTCGAAGTGGTCGGTCAAGTGATTTAATGCACGATGACGGTACCAAACAATGTGTAAGGCTTGTATTTACGATCGGTAGGTCGTAAATACGCGTCGGATTGTGATTTACGAAGTCGAGTCGAGATTTTTAAGGGAGAAAAGAGGGGGCGGACACTCGCGTAAGTTCTCAAATGGGGGCATTGGAGGGGTATTTATTGGAAAATCAGTGGTTGTGTGAATTTTGAGCGACGTGGCCGCCTAGGCTGCTCAAAGAGGCGCGAGCCACGTCGCGGGTCTTCGAGTTGTTCTATCCTAGGATTTGTAGTCACTTTCACACAAGTGAAATCATGATTTGTTCTATCCTAGGATTTGTAGTCACATGTTTGGTACTTGACCATTCATGAATCCAGGAAATCTTAGTATAGAAGGCTTTGAATGTTTTGTTTTTGGTGGTTGACTCGGTTTGACTCGTTGTTGGAGTCGGGATTTGAATTTTTTAGTCGGTTTTTGGTCCGGTGTCAGTTTTGACTCTAGTTAGTGTCATTGCGACCCCGTCATCGTGCATTAAACACTTCAGGTACTTTTGAAAAGTTTTGATATGTTTTATTTTCAAAATTGTTTTATGTTTTCCGACGTAAAGTTGTACACAAACTGTCGATCAAACGCCGCGGCTCCAAAGCATGTTATAGTCCGATAATCATCGGGTGTTTATTGTAGTCTTAACAGATACTGGGTATCTACATGTCCTCGGGCAACCGATATGGTAACGACTTATCTGCTAGGGAAGGTCTTGTTAATGCTCCTTGATGGATGAGGGTGTTACAAAGTGGTATCAGAGCGACGATTTTGGAACCTGTAACTAATGAGCCTAATGAATGTAGTAAGTCTAATAAAATGAACCTGGTGTATGTATGTTGGGAGCCCCGGCTGATGCTTGATTTTGGGCGAAAAGGCGCCCTCATTTCAAAATCACGGCCCCATTATGCTTAAGCCAGCCACCGAGTATGGGGATATTGAGTCGGGAATTATGTACGTGGATGTGTATGATAGATAAGTTAGAAATAGTTATGATTGATGGAGTCTATGCTAATGTTTAGTACGTACAAATAGTGACAACAAACTATGAAGGTTCGTTGATTGGTGAAAGTGCGTGTGGATGTGGTAAAGATGGTGAAAGTACTGATAGTTGCATGATAGTATTGGATAGTGTGATGATAATAATGAGTTATAAGTCTTTGTATGCGTACTAGTTTATAAAGGAATTGTAAGTCTTTGTAAGTTATAATAATAATGAGTTGTAAGTCTTGTACTAGTTGATAGTGTTTGTCAAGTAGTAATTGGAATTGCAATGGATGAATTCGTTGAGTACTTTTGTGATATGGCATAATTAAGTTGGATACTTGGTTGATGAATTATCGTGATATGTTTGAAATTAGTAGTGAACTTGAGTAATATATGATGGTTTATTGATAGGTGGATGCTTAGTGTAGGGTATACATAAATTGGATAGTTGAATTTGCAAATGTATAAGCAATTGAGAAGTAGTGTGTTGATTGTTTATATGTATGAGCTGATATCATAGCGAATTATCTTGCATAATGTTTGTTATAGGATGGGGTGATATATGTAATGTTCGGATGAAGTAGTTGTGTGCATTTGAGTAGTAATAATGTGTCGTGATTCGATAAAATAATCTGTGACGATTTCCAAATATAATTTGGAATCGACGCGAGTTGTTGTTTTGCAGGGATCGATAACTAAACTCGTAACTTTTTATCGTGTACCTACCCTTACTTGACTGAGTACAAGTGCCTACTCGACCGAGTAGACCTTACTCGATCTAGTTGAAGAGTTATAAGATCGGAAAGTTGCAATTGCCAGCGAAAACTCGATCTAGTAGAGGCCACTCGATCGAGTACCTTACTTACTCGATCGAGTAAGTGCTACAGTACATGGGTTTATACGGGCTTCATATACCTTTCCCAAATTCATTCATTTTTTTTGGTAAACTGTAAGCTTTTCATTAATCAACAGAAAATTACATGAAAGTGTTCACCATATTAGTGCTATTACAAAGATCAATCCTAAGATCAAACATGAATACTAACACTATTTATCCAAATTTCATCAACCTACTGATTAGGAAGGATGAGCTTCTGCCTAATACTCTCCTGTACCAGCCTCTGGATCTCTGAGATAAGCAAATCAGGTCGTCTAATCTTCATATTATCCTGCACTCATTCCTTTCAGTCCACAGCATATACCAACAGGACAGCCTTACCACTCTCCAAACTTTCCTCCTAACAGTTGAACAACGTCCAGGAGCAGTCTTAAGACTCATCTGCAGCCAATGCTCAATACTGGTTACCACCAGGATACTATAATCACAGTCAGAAAAAATATGAGCATGAGTTTCTTGTCCCAATTCGCACATCACACAGCTATTAGTGTCACTGATCCCTTGCTGAAACAGTTTAACTCTAGTATTCAGGGCTTTCCTCTTAATCAACCAGCCAATCACACTCTGCTTGGGAATATTCTAATTATCCCACACATCTTTGTACCAAGGTACAGGAGGGCGTGGTTCCTGTAGCCATTGGTAACCAGAATTAATAGAGTAACCCCTAGCATCAGACATCCAGTGGTTACCCTGAAAACCAATACCTAATAGACCTTTAACCTTGCAGATATTCCTCCAATTTCATTCTTCTTATTTTTTCATATCTATAAACCTTAATTTCCGTCAATCTTTCTCTTTGCTCTCAAAACTTGGTGAGTTTTGTGCTTGTCTCCTTGGTTTTCTTTTTGTTTATTCGTCCTTCTTACTTGCTAATCATTCAAGGTAAGAATGTTCATTTTTTTTCTTGTTTTCAATCAATTAGAACCATATAAAGTGTTGGATTTTTCTGATATTTCAATTTATATACATGTGTTCTTGCTTATAATTGTTGTAACATGATATAATTGTTCTAGATTGTTGATTATTGATGCTAGAAGTGGAAAAAATCGAATCAATATAGGGGTTTATGTGAATCGAAATTTTTAGGGTTTGAGATTAGAATTGAAATTTTGTCTGTCTTCTGGGTATAGAATGGGAAAATTGAGTAATGTATATTGTGAATATCATGTTTGGTGTTGATTTTGTTTTGTTTTGCCCAAAATTTTGTCCTAAAACTCCGTCTTAAAAGTGCCCCAAACTGAAATATGCTCCAATTCTTTTGAGGCTTGTCTATTTGTGAAAATATTTTGAAAAGATTAATACTTTAATTCGTTAGTTGGCTTGTTAAATGATGTTACAATTTCCATACCTTGATAGCTATAAAGACCGTCTATTATTGAATTTTGGAAGTAGCATGTTTAAACCTTTTGGTTTGTTTGGTAAAAGTGTGTATATAGTTGTTTCTTCTTCCATGAGCAAGCATGAAAAGTTTATTTTGTATCTTCAAGTAAGTGTTGTTTGTGTGCCTAAAGACATGTGTTGAAACAGATGCCGAGACCTGCAGTTGGTACCCGTCAGAGTAAGAGGGGGAGGGATTCTGAGCCTGAGGTTGGTGAGGGGAGTCAGGGACCCACGGTCCCACCAGTGCCTGAGTACCCTACCATCGTCTTTGCTGATTTCAAGAAAAAGAGATGCTTTTGTCGAGTTACAGAAACGTTGTATGAAACCAACCCGTTGTATCGATACCACCATATTAGAGGACCTTAAGGTAGAGACGGATATGAGGCACATATTTGAGACCTTGGGGTTGACCGGTTTATACCGTCTTAGGAAACATTTATATGCCTTCCTGACTTTGGAGTTCATAAGTTCTTTTCTTTATGATGCGCCGGCTAAGACCGTCCAGTTTCGTCTCATGAACACCAGTTTCCTCTTGACCATGGATATGTTTGCCACCCACCTTGACCTTGCCCGACCGGAAAAGGGAGCCCTTAGGGATATCCCGACTGAGTGTGGAGCCAGTGGTTACATGCCTTGCTTTACCGGTAAACACGCCCCCACCTCTAACAACATGTTGATAAATGATGTGCAACACATCACTTTGAAGATCTTTCTTCGTGCCTTGACTTTCCTACTCTATGACCGGAAGGATGTGAGTAATCTTCACTCACATGAGGTGATGTGGCTTAATGCCTACCTTAACCCCACCTGAGCCACAAGAGTTTCTTACAGTGCCCCGGCCATAGTTTGTGCTAGTCTAGCTTTGATGGCCACTTCTGAGAACCGTTTCTTGAGCTGCGATGCCATTGCCACACGGTTGGCGGAGAGGTTGACCACCTTTGAGGCCTCCTCGGCCCTTACACCTTTGGCCCCGTCAGTGCCTACCTTGGACCGTGAGTACTTTCTCGACCAGAAATGGTTGAGAACTTTGGAGGGTGGTGGTTTGGCCTGGAGAGTATGGGGTATGAGCTGAATGAAGATACCTGACCCCGAGCACCTTCCCGTGACTGAGACCTTGGAAGCGGCGGCTGTGGCAGCGGACTCAAATGATGAGGGGGAGGCTCCTACGCGGCAATATTAACTCATTGATGATGACCTCGTGGAGGTAAGGCAAGAGCCGACCAAGAAGGAGCAGGCTAGATGATACGTGCATTTTATATAGTCCTTTTAGGCCTTTTTATGCACGTATTTCTATGCTATTATCGTAGTTTTATGCTACGAAATGCCCCGAATATGCTACTTTGGTTTGTTTTGTCTTATTTGCAGCAATGAACCAGAAAGTAGTGAAATCAAGCCTTTTACCGTCCGTTTAGCATCAAATTGAAGGAAGAGTGAATTTGGAGCGGGAATGTAGCTATTTTGGGATGCGCAAAGAAGTAAGATAGCTAGGCGAGCAAAGGAAGAACTTCAAATTGCTAGTGCCTACTTTGAAGAGCTATATGTCGAGTTATACAACTTATATTCATGTGATTCTAATTGGAGATGAAAGTTTGTCCTCTTAGCTTTCCAAAGCCACCGAAATTGCCCTGTTTTCCCAAGTAACGAACAAATGGCAGCCGTTTGAAGTTCAGTGCGCGAAGCGGGAAATGTGCGCTGGAAAGTACTCGATCGAGTACAATTATGTTCGATCGAGTCCTTTTTCTACTCGATCGAGTAGTTTCATTTTAAGGTTTACTCGATCGAGTAGATTTTCTACTCGATCGAGTGGTTTGAGCTTTATTTTACTCGATCGAGTTGTTTTAAACTACTCGATCGAGTGGTTTCTCTTATGGGCTCGGGCTTTTAGCTTTATTCCGTCATTAGGTTAAATAAAATCCTATTTTTCTTATAAATAAGAAGTGGAGACGTCATTTAGAACTCTCTTCTCTCTCTTGTCAACTGTTTTACTGCTGGATATTATTTTCTCTCTATTTTCTGGATCTCTTCCACTGTAACATTCTCTATCCCTTTTCTCTCATTTTATTTAATGTTTATTTCTTTCCCCTTTGCTTTTGTTCATACTTTTGTTATGTCTAGCTAATTTCTCTGCTAGGATTAGGTGATTCAATGGATGAATGTTAATTGCTAATTAGTTTATAGATTAGTCGTTGTTGTTTTAGTCTTTGTTGTTAATCACTGCCCTTAATTGTATCTAGCTGATTGAATCGATGCAATTAGCCTTTTAATTTTGGTAAGCCTTGACCTAGACCGAAAGGTTGGAAGGGGTGAGACCCGCAGTGAACAATAGGATGCTTTAGTGAGGGCGAAAGTTAAGCTAATAACATTTTAGGGCGAATTGAGACCGAAAGGAGATATTCATTGCCCCTTAGACCGACACATCGACTAACTTGTGACCTTAGCTGCAATTGATTGGGTTCATTGATGACCCGAAATCCTAGTTTTCTCTCTCTCTTTTTAATTTCTCTTATTCCTTTTTAATCTTATTAGTTTAGTTAAAATATTTCAAAACCCCCAACAGTGACATCAGACAGACCGAGTAGACAAGTGAATAGTGACCGCCTCCCTTTGGAGATCGACCCTAATTATCGCTAGCTTCTGTTAGTTATATTTAGTTATTTATTTTTGGTACAGAAACGACCGTATCAAATTTTAGCGCCGTTACCGGGGAGCCAACTATTTTATTTACTTGTTTAATTTTTGTCTGTTTTTAGCCTCAAGGGATTTTTCCCTTGAGGCCGTTCTAATTTTTTCCCTTAGTGCTGTTTTTATAGGCCTTACAGGTTCTACCTAGACAGTTCTAGGTAAAAGATCGTCAAAGGGAAGGCTTGAGTACCTTTGACCCGTCACCTATGTCCCATTATATGGCACAGTAGGTGATTTACTGCGGAAGATGTGGTGCTGCTGAGCACAATGCAGCCTTTTGCATGGCAGAAAATGACGCGGTCTACGAGTTTAGGCTTCGTGGACGAGCTAGCCAATCCTCTGTAGTTGTGCCGCCACATCTGCCCTATCAACGAGGCTACCAGCAGCCTCCATTTATCTGGCCACCGCGACAAGAAGCTCCTCCCCCTGATAATCAGAAAGAAGAGATTGCTGAGTTGAAGTCTTTGATGAAGGCACTTGCACTCAAAAGACAAGAATATGATAGACAGGTTTTTGCTAAAATTGATGAGCTCGAGTCCCAAATAGCTCATTTAGCTATTTCTGATGACTGGGATGACTCGGATTGCGAAGTAATAAATCTGCTCGATCGAGTAGTTTGGCCAATGAGAGCAATGATTTGCTACTTGGGTTCGTTTTAGACGCCAATTTTGATGATGACGACGGTTATGGTGAGTCTCCCCTTTTCAAAGCCGAGTTGGATGCGCTTGAGGCTGCGATTTACGGGACAGTTTCCACAGAGGAGGCAGCTGAGTCAGTGATTGCTCCTAACACGGATGAGGTAATATATTCTTTTGTCAATGATTCCGACATTGATAGCAACCAACCCGAGGTAGTAAACGATAATTCTATTATTGTTTGTTTAAATAGTACATCGCCTCATTTGACTCATGCTTTGTATTTTAATACTATACCCCCTTCTAGTTGGACGAGTAGTTTAATAGTTTTTCACCGTACTTATCGTCACAAACTTGTTAATCTGAAATGGAGCCCTAAATCATTATTAATTGCTCCTGAGCTCCTTTATTTTGTGGACACATTTAGGAGCTGTCATAGGAAATTTGTTAGACTTAAACGGTCGTACATTTTTATTTCCTATTTCTTTATTCCACTATGGTGCTACTTACATTTTTGTGTAGCACATGCGCAGCTGTTTGATCGGTTGCCGCACGCTTTGAGCTGTTTTGACCAGGCTAATTAAATAGAGGCTCGAAGAAAAGAAGGTCGCGCTGGGACCTGACTGAAACTAGCGCTACCTGGGAGGCAACCCGGAGATTTTATTTTTAGTTGTTTTTCAAACATTTCAATTTTTATTTTGTTTAATAATCGGTTCTCTCGATCGAGTTTTCTTGCTTTGATTCTCTTCCTATGACGCCACTATGAAGCTGTTTGCGACCTCCCATGTTGCTGGCTGGTTTGGGGAGGTCCCTTCTTCGCGTTATTTTGTAAGTTTTCCGCATCTTCACTCTCCTTTTTTAGTTTGCATTTCCTGTCCCTATTTTTAGGTACATCTTGTTTTTATTGCATTTCTGTTGTCACGTTTAATTTCCGTTTGCATTGTTATTTATTCTTATTAAAATTCAAAATCTCATAAAAATTTGAAGAAAAAAGAAAAAAAATGTGAAGAAAAGAAACCGAAAAAATAGAAAAAAAGAACGGAAAAAAAAAGAGTTTGTATTGTTGACGGTTTCGCTCCTATGCTTTATTTACACTTATTGAGGAGTATTTTCAGTTCGGTTTGGTGAGTTTGTGCCAAATGAAGGGCACTCGTGCTTAAATATATAATTAAGTCGGAAATGGATGGTCACATGGTTTTGTTTAGGTACTAGCTTGGCCACCTATACCTCCACATTCCCATAAATGTTTTGCCTTTTCTTACCCATTGCCTCACTTTACCATATTTTTGTAAGCCCTCGGCTGTGATAGGACCTTGTTTGGTTGGAATGTGTGTACGGTAGCTAGAATTTTCTATCATATTAGTTGCATGCATGTTTATGTGGGTCGTAGTCTAGGTGAGCGACTATTTCTCTTTCTCTCTTACATATATATGTTCACCCTTTGCTTCATGAGAGAAGAGTGACCCGTGAGAGTCCATTATTAAAGGTCTTGCAAGGTCGACGGTTCAGCTTTATTATAAACATCTTACAACTCGTTTGCATTTGACTGTTTGCTATAAGTGTTAGTTTGCTTGCATTAAATTGGTTTAAGTGGGTATTTGTAGCTAGCTCTGAGTTATCTTTTCCGTTCCATTAGTTTGCATTTAGTTTACTCGAGGACGAGTAAAGGTTTGGTTTGGGGATATTTGATACGTGCATTTTATATAGTCCTTTTAGGCCTTTTTATCCACGTATTTCTATGCTATTATCGTAGTTTTATGCTACGAAATGCCCCGAATATGCTACTTTGGTTTGTTCTGTCTTATTTGCAGGAATGAACCAGAAAGTAGTGAAATCAAGCATTTTACCTTCCGTTTAGCATGCAATTGGAGGAAGAGTGAATTTGGAGCAGGAATGTAGCTATTTTGGGATGCGCAAAGAAGTAAGATAGCTAGGCGAGCAAAGGAAGAACTTCAAATTGCTAGTGCCTACTTTGAAGAGGTACATCTCGAGTTATACAACTGATATTCAGGAGATTCCAATTGGAGATGAAAGTTTGTCCGCTTAGCTTTCCAATGCCACCGAAATCGCCCAGTTTGCCCAAGTAACAAAGAAATGGCAGCCGTTTGAAGTTCAGTGCACGAAGCAGGAAATGTGTACTGGAAAGTACTCGATCGAGTACAATTATGTTCGATCGAGTCCTTTTTCTACTCGATCGGGTAGTTGAATCTTAAGTTTTACTCGATCGAGTAGATTCTCTACTCGATCGAGTGGTTTGAGCTTTATTTTACTCGATCGAGTTGTTTTAAACTACTCGATCGAGTGGTTTTTCTTATGGGCTCGGGCTTTTAGGTTTAATCCGTCACTAGGTTAAATAAAATCCTATTTTTCTTATAAATAGGAAGGGGAGACGTCATTTAGAACTCTCTTCTCTCTCTTGTCAACTGTTTTACTGCTGAATATTATTTTCTCTCTATTTTCTGGATCTCTTCCACTGTAACCTTCTCTTTCCCTCTTCTCTCATTTTATTTAATGTTTATTTCTTTCCCCTTTGCTTTTGTTCTTACTTTTATTATGTCTTATCTAATTTCTCTGCTAGGATTAAGTGATTCAAAGGATGAATGTTAATTGCTAATTAGTTTATAGATTGGTCATTGTTGTTTTAGTCTTTGTTGTTAATCACTGCCCTTAATTGTATCTAGCTGATTGAATCGATGCAATTAGCCTTTTAATTTTGGTAAGCCTTGACCTAGACCGAAAGGTTGGAACGGATGAGACCCGCAGTGAACAATAGGATACTTTAGTGAGGGCGAAAGTTAAGCTAATAGCATTTTAGGGCGAATTGAGACCGAAAGGAGATATTCATTGCCCCTTAGACCGACACATCGACTAACCTGTGACCTTAGCTGCAATTGATTACGTTCATTGATGACCCGAAATCCTAGTTTTCTCTCTCTCTTTTTAATTTCTCTTATTCCTTTTTAATCTTATTAGTTTAGTTAAAATATTTCAAAACCTCCAATAGTGACATCAGACAGACCTAGTAGACAAGTGAATAGTGACCGCCTCCCTGTGGAGATCGACCCTACTTATCGCTAGCTTCTGTTAGTTATATTTAGGTATTTATTTTTGGTACAGAAACGACCGTATCAAATTTGGCGTCGTTGCCGGGGAGGCAACTATTTTATTTACTTGTTTAATTTTTATTTTTAGCCTCAAGGGATTTTACCCTTGAGGCCGTTCTAATCTTTTTCCTTAGTGTTGTTTTGATAGGCCTTACAGGTTCTACCTAGACAGTGCTAGGTAAAAGATCGTCAAAGGGAAGGCTTGAGTACCTTTGACCCTTCACTTATGTCCCATTATATGGCGCAGCAGGTGATTTACTGCGGAAGATGTGGTGCTGTTGAGCACAATGCAGCCTTTTGCATGGCAGAAAATGATGCGGTCTACGAGTTCAGTCTTCGTGGACGAGCTAGCCAATCCTCTGTAGTTGTGCCGCCACATCTGCCCTAACAACGAGGCTACCAACAGCCTCCATTTATTTTGCCTCCGCGACAAGAAGCTCCTCCCCCTGATAAGCAGAAAGAAGAGATTGCTGAGTTGAAGTCTTTGATGAAGGCACTTGCACTCAAAAGGCAAGAATATGATAGACAGGTTTTTGCTCAAATTGATGAGCTCGAGTCCCAAATAGCTCATTAGCTGTTTCTGATGACTGGGATGACTTGGATTGCGAAGTTCTATCAGTTAGTGACGCTTCAGATGAGGATTTTAGCACTGTACAGCAAGAATCACTCGATCAAGTGAAATATATTGGTCGATCGAGTGAAATACCTGAAGAATCGTTCGATCGAACACTTTATTCCACTCGATCGAACAACTGCTTAGAGGGAGTACTCGATCGAGCTGTTCCAAGTGCTCAATCGAGTGATTATCAAGAGGAAAGTACTCGATCGAGTAATAAATCTGCTCGATCGAGTAGTTTGGCTAGTGAGAGCAATGATTTGTTATTTGGGTTCGTTTTAGACGAAAATTTTGATGATGACGACGGTTATGGTGAGTCTCCCCTTTTCAAAGCCGAGCTGGATGCGCTTGAGGCTGCGATTTACGGGACGGTTTCCACAGAGGAGGCAGCTGAGTCAGTGATTGCTCCTAACACGGATGAGGTAATATATTCTTTTGTCAATGATTCCGACATTGAGAGCAACCAACCCGAGGTAGTAAACGATAATTCTATTATTGTTTGTTTAAATAGTACATCGCCTCATTTGACTCATGCTTTGTATTTTAATACTATACCCCCTCCTAGTTGGACGAGTAGTTTAATAGTTTTTCACCGTACTTATCGTCACAAACTTGTTAATCTGAAATGGAGCCCTAAATCATTATTAATTGCTCCTGAGCTCCTTTATTTTGTGGACAAATTTAGGAGCTGTCATAGGAAATTTGTTAGATTTAAACGGTCGTACATTTTTATTTCCTATTTCTTTATTCCAGTATGGTGCTACTTAAATTTTTGTGTAGCACATGTGCTGCTGATTGATCGATTGCTGCGCGCTTTGGGTTGTTTTGACCAGGCTAATTAAATAGAGGCTCAAAGAAAAGAAGGTCGAGTTGGGACCTGACTGAAACTAGCATTACCCGGGAAGCAACCCGGAGATTTTATTTTTAGTTTTTTTTCAAACATTTCAGTTTTTATTTTGTTTAATAATCGGTTCTCTCGATCGAGTTTTCTTGCTTTGATTCGTTTCCTATGACGCCACTATGAAGCTATTTGCGACCTCCCATGTTGCTGGCTGGTTTGGGGAGGTCCCTTCTTCGCGTTATCTTGTAAGTTTTGTGGGATTTATCTGTATGCATCCCTTTATATTTAAGGATTATAACGAATTATAAAGTGATGATAACTAGATAAATCCCACAAGTGGTATCAGAGCCAAGGCCACGAATTTTAATTTTGATGATTCTCATAAAATTGTTTGTAAACAATAATTAGGGTTTGCGAAAAAATATAATCGGCTGGAATTTTTTTGAGCCGTGGAATTTTTTTTTTTTTCGTTTCCGTTTCTGTTCACGGATGAACAGTAATTTTTTTTTTAAAAAAAAAATTTCTGTTTTTTTTTTCCTTTCTTTCGGTTTCTCCTGAAAAACCGATTAAAGTTTTTTTGCGGCTGTTTTTGTTTATGCCGATTTGAAAAGCATCCGAGAAAAGTAAGAATTTTTTTTCCTGTTACTATTCACGTTTCGGTTACTGTTCTCTGTAGCAGTTCATAAAAAAAAAAAAAAATTATGTGTTTCGGTTTTTACAGATAAAGCCGAGTTTAAAAAGAAAACAAAACGGGCTGTTTTTGTCTTGTTGTTTTTGCCGCAAAAATAAAAAAGAAAATAAATTTTGGGCTATTTTTTTTTACCGTTACTGTTCACGGCTGGAAAGTTTATAAAAAAAAAAAAAATTGGTTTTAGCTGTAAAACCGAGAGAAAGATTATTTTTGAGTTGTTTCGGTTTTACCGAGCTAATTTTAAAGATTTTTTTGGGTCAATTAATTATTGTGAAGCGGTTCATAATTAAAAGATACCTAATTATTTTAAAGCAGTTTAAAATATTGATGGATTAAATTTATATTACAAGTTTAATATGAATTAAGTTTGAAATTAATGTGATTAATTGAGGAATTGTCACTTAATTTGTTAATTTAAATAGGTGGTGTGGATAAAATTAATCAACATATTAAGGAATTGTGGCATGTATGTTTAATTTATTTTTAGTTGATGCATTTTATTTTTGTTGAATGAATCGTTGAATGAATTTATTTATGTATTTTTGCAATCGGTTGTAATTTGTAATACTTAGTGTGGCCTTAGTCAAATTATGTTTTCGTAATGAAGGAAACATAATTTTTTATGTAATTATGAGATCTCGTATCTCCTTTTATTTTTTCTTTAGTTTTGGGTTTTGATTTTAGAATGTAATAAATATGTTTATTATGTAATTTATTTATTGTAATTTCAAAGAAGACTAAAGATGGAGATTGGAGCTCACTCCCGCTACATGGATCAAGATGGAACATCGAGACAAGCTTCTTGGGTCCAAAGCTTCTTGGGTCCAAGGATGGATTCCAAACTTGTATTTAATGTTCATTTTGATAGGATATGCCACACTAGGACTTTATTATTGTTTTTACGTTTTCATTCCTATTGCTTTTCATTCACATGATAGTTTATGCATCATATTCCTCCTAAACCAAACCACCTACTACTAAAATGCATGAAAATTGACTCATATAGAATGTATGTTAGTTTTCATGGACATACAGATGTCATATATTCATTAAGCCATCACCTAGTTTATTCATTCTCGCATGCTAGATATTAGTTCACTTAAAATGAATCTAAATTAAATTGATGGGATCTTCCTCTAAAACGGAAATTGAGATTAGTCTTTATAGGGGCAAACAACTATGAATCCCTTCTTCGTCGGTAGGCATATTATGACCCCTTCTACGTTGGGTAAGTAGTTGTGTTGACTTAGTTTACCTCAACATCATAGTCCGAAGTGTTTCTCGTGATTATGATGGACTAAAGATAGAATTTACAAAAATTTATCGACCAAGAATTCTAACGGTAGAATTAGCTAAAAGGTTAGCTTATCAATTTACAGAGAATTGAGTCTTGGGATCATTTATATAATTTTTGAGAGAGGTCAATTGTATAAATGTTTTTTGAGTCTTCGCGTTATGACAGTAGTTCATTAGACTTAAAAATATAAACGATGTACATGCTTATTATTTTTATTCTTCTTCTCGCAGTGTAGAACACGTTTATTTTTGATAATACTATTACAACTAAATGGCTGGAAATAACGCAAACCCAATGCCTAGTGCCACACATGATCGCGCGTCCTGGCTTAAAATTTTTATGGACCAGATGAATCAGTTCACACGTCTGAAAAACGACGGGTCCAACTTTGCGGACTGGGAGGCGGCACTACGGAATGCTGCCATTGCTGACGGTAAGCTCAAGTACTTAACTGAGCCAATACCGGTCAACCCAGGCCGCAATGCAGGAGTACACGAGTCACTCGCTTATAGTGACTTCGTTATGGAAGCGGGTGCGATAAAGAACGTATTCATCTTTGCAATGGAAACCAATTTGCAGAGACGCTTCATTGCCCAAGGTGCACACAAGATTTTCACCACGCTCACTAACGAGTTCTCAAAAGCACCGAGAATCGTTACATATGAGTATACCTGTCGCTTCTTTGATGCGAAACTCCAGAAGGGCCAACCGGTTAGCCCACACATTCTTCACATGATTGAGAATGTCGAGAAGCTGGAGGCACTTGATTGTAAAATCAGTGAGAGCATTGTCATAGACCGAATGCTTCATTCTCTTCACGATGGTTTTGCCCTTTTCAGGGCGAACTACTACATGAATGACTTGAAAAAGAGTCCTCATGAGCTACACTCCCTTCTCGTACAGACCGAGAAGGATATGAAATTGAGTGGGAGCATGAAGCAGGATGTTCTCACGATTTTCAACAAGGGTAAAGGTAAGGGCAAGACTCATGGCGACCTAGCTGTAGGTGAGCCAAAGTTTAAGAAGCCAGAAAACGGTAAGAGTGGGCCCGGTGAGACTAGTGGCTAACAGGGCAAGGCAAAGAGCAAGGGCGGTGACATTGAGTGCCACCATTGTCACAAGACTGGACATTAGAGGAGGAATTGTCCCGTGTACCGTGAGGACATCAAAGCAGGCCGCGTCGTTCCTGTTGGTATGTCATCTTATATTCATATGATTGAGATTAACCATACAAGTTTCGGAACTTGGGTACTTGATACTGGTTGTGGTTCTCATCTGTGTAATAATTTGCAGGACCTTAATAACATCATACCTCTCGAAAAGGGTGATGTGGACCTGCGAGTCGGGAATGGAGCACGAGTTGCTGCAGTCTCGAAGGGAACATATGTAATCCAACTCCCTAGTGGTTTTGAGTTATTTTATATAACTGTTACTATGTACCCAGTTTATCTAAGAACATTATTTCTATTTCCGTACTCGATATAGACGGTTTTGCATTTTCAATAAAAGATAATACCTGTATTTTCTTTTTCATGAAATGATTTATGGCAAAGCAGTTTCCATGAATGGAATTTACATCTTAGATCAAACCATGGAAATATTACACATGAATAATAAGAAAATAAAGGTTGGTGACAAAGATCAAACCTATCTATGGCATTGTTGAATGGCACATATAAATGAGGAACGCGTGAAGAAACTCGTCGATAATGGGACTATTCCCGCATTCAATTTTTCTACATATGGCACGTGTGAATCATGTCTCATTGGCAAGATGACTCGAATTTCCTTCAAAGGTGTAGGAATGCGCGCTAGTGACCTATTAGGACTCATACATACTGATGTTTGTGGACCTATGTCAATTACCGCTAGAGATGGCTATAGATATTTTATCACTTTCACGGACGATTTGAGTAGATACGGATATGTCTACTTAATGAAGCATAAAAGTGAGTCCTTTGAGAAATTCAAGGAATACCAGAACAGGGTACAGAACCAACTGGGTAGAAAGGTTAAAGCACTCCATTCAGATGGGGGTGGCGAATATCTTTCAAATGAGTTTGATCAACACCTTTAAGACTGTGGAATCGTTCTACAATTAACTCCACCTGGAACACCTCAATTAAATGGTGTGTCCGAAAGGAGAAATCGAACCTTACTAGTTATGGTTCGATCCAAGATGAGTCACACGGTAGTGCCTGATTCATTATGGGGTTTTGCTCTTTTGTCAGCTGCTCTTATACTTAACCGAAGTCCGACTAAAGCTGTCGACAAGATTCCATATGAAATGTGGAAGGGAACTGTCCCTAACTTGTCCTTTATTCGGGTTTGGGGCTGCGAGGCTTATGTCAAGTGGAGACACGAGGATAAGCTCGGCCCGCGATCGGTCAAGACATACTTTATAGGTTATCCAAAAGGAACATTTGGACATTACTTCTATTCGCCTACCAAACATCGAGTTTTTGTTGCGGCTAGTGCGACGTTCTTAGAGAAAGAATTTCTCGAGAACAAGACGAGTAATAGAACCTTCGAGCTGTCGGAGATTCCAGAACCAATGACCGAGGAACGGATGGAGGAAGTTGTTCCTCCAACTGATGATACGGTTAATATTCCTGAGGAACCTAGGAGGTCGGGTAGAGTCTCTCATCCTCCGGACAGATACATTGGTATGGTCGAGGAGAATGACGTTTTACTTCTAGAGAGTAATGAACCCGTTACCTATAAAGGTGTTATGGCCTGTTCCGACTCAAAGCTATGGCTCAAAGCCATCCAATCCGAGATGGACTCCATGTATGAGAATAACGTATGGGATCTAGTTGATTTACCTAATAAGGTACAACCTCTACAGTGTAAATGGCTTTACAAAATAAAGCATTCTGTAGACGCGCAACCAGATACCTATAAGGCACTACTTGTGGCAAAAGGTTTCACTCAAGTGCACGGATTGCATTATGATGAAATTTTTGCACCTGTAGTCATGTTACGTTCCATTCGGATAATCTTAGCGATTGCCGCATTTCATGATTATGAAATTTGGCAAATGGATGTGAAAACCGCCTTCTTAAACGGTTATTTGGAGGAAGAGTTGTACATGGTGCAACCCGAAGGTTTCATAGATCCTGAACATTCTAAGAAAGTATGCAAGCTTAAGCGTTCCATTTATGGACTTAAGCAAGCTTCTCGGAGTTGGAATCATCGTTTCGACCAGGTGATAAAAGAGTATGGTTTCACTCGATCGGTCGAAGAACCATGCTTATATATCAAGTCGAGTGGGAGCAAGATTGTATTCCTTATATTGTATGTTGATGACATACTCTTGATTGGGAATGACATTCCTTTCCTATCTTCGGTTAAAGAATGGTTGAAGAACCATTTCCAGATGAAAGATCTAGGTGAGGCACAACGCATTTTGGGAATCCGTATCTACCGAGATAGATCACGACGGACGTTATCACTAAGTTAGGAGTTAT